>NC_054471.1:50383478-50693385 GCF_017639515.1 Carcharodon carcharias | reverse complement strand
AAAAGAGACCCAAGTGTCTTAATAGACCCAAGATTAAATACGTCCAAGCAATGCAGAGCAGGATCTCCAAAGCTGATAAGATATTGAATTGCATAAATAAATCAGCAGAATAAGTCAGATAAGGTAATGATCAAACTGTACACTTTCTTGGTTTGACAACACCCTGAATACTGTGAGAGATCATGTGCCCAAGAAAGAAAAGAAACATACGAGTGCTGGAGCAGGGCAAAGAAGAGACACAAGGTTGATTTTATGGCTGGGATTTTCAAAGAGCCAGTGGGCCGGGACTGGTGCGGGACCGGCGCAGGATCAAAACCGGTGCAGGGTCGGACCCCGATGCAGGGTCGGACCCCGGTGCAGGTCGGACCCCGGTGCAGGGTCGGACCCCGGTGCAGGTCGGACCCCGGTGCAGGGTCGGACCCCGGTGCGGGTCGGACCCCGGTGCAGGATCGGACCCTGGTGCGGGTCGGACCCCGGTGCAGGGTCGGACCCCGGTGCAGGGTCGGACCCGGTGCAGGGTCGGACCCCGGTGCAGGGTCGGACCCTGGTGTAGGGTCGGACCCCGATGCAGGGTCGGACCCCAATGCAGGGTCGGACCCCGGTGCAGGCTCAGACCCCGGTGCGGGGTCGGACCCCGATGCAGGGTTGGACCCCGATGCAGGGTCGGACACCGGTGCAGGCTCAGACCCCGGTGCAGGGTCGGACCCTGATGCAGGGTCAGATCCCGGTGCAGAATCGGACACCGGTGCAGAATCGGACCCGGTGCAGGGTCGGACCCCGGTGCAGGGTCCGACACCAGTGCAGGTTCGGACCCTGGGGAGGGTCAGACCCTGGTGTAGGACCGGACCCTGGTTCAGGGTCAGACCCCCGTGCAGGATCGGGGCCAGTGCAGGGTCAGACCTCCTTATTGGGTAATCTGTGGCCCACAGAGGGGCGACCTGGCAGCAATGACCGCCTATGCAGTTGACCTCTGCAATCACCAGGGCCTGCCTGTCTGGCCCCAGTAAAAACAAATCTTATCTGGTGTTTGAAAGTACTTCAATATTGGGGGCACCGCTTTTTTTCCCTGTAGCCTCAGGAGTGGCCACTTCTTCAATGGCATTGCTGAGCTGCTGGCTCTCTGATTGGGCCGGCACCTCTGAATGCTCTTAATTGGATGGCGGTCCCAGCAGCAGCTTGATTCAGTCCAATGTCCTTGCTTTTTGATTCATATATTGGTGGCTTTTTGCTGAAAACTCTGCCCTTTTCTCCCTTTTAGTTTTCCTTTGCTCTCGGTAGTCTCAGCTAAATAGGTATTGCAACACTTCCCCAATCAGGTTTTAACTTTACAGTGAAAAGTAAAAACCTTGGAATCAGCAATGCAAATGTGCTTTGATGCAAAATAAGAGCACAGAGTATTCCACTGAGAATTTAATTTAAAATTGTAATTAATGTTAACCGACCTCCCCATAAGCTGAGGAAGGCAACTAATATATTTTTAATATGTTGATGTGCTAGAGCTGTTCCACTGTACAAATCTGTGCCCTTCTAAATATACTGTACTTGTAGACAACTGACAGCTGCAAAGACATTCAAGCAACAGTTGGAGAATCAAAGCCTTTTGCTGAAAATTTTATAGTCATGGTCCCACATCTCAGAAACCTTCAGACCTGGCCCACTCTTTTCACTCCTGATTCATCCACCTTTTAAAGGCTTTAACCTCCCTGGCCATTACAATCCACAGGCCCAATCCTGACAATACTCTCCAGAGCTGACCACATTTGACCCTGGGTCAACAAGACTCAATACCTCATACTGTATGTTTTTATGAAATATATAGATATCCCCATGGCTATTGCCAAAATCTTTAAAACTGGACAAAGACATTTTAAAATGACTGAAGCTGCATCTGTCTGCAACCCTCAAACCTGGCAGTATCAGGGAAACTTGTACCTTGTTATCCCTGAAGAGACGCTAATGACTCCTTCTGTGGGCTGCACAGACCAAATTCAAAGACAGCTATACAAAGGCTATCTGCATTTCAGAACCCAGACTGGCCAATCGGAGTCTATTCATCTCCTAGGACAAACGGCCCCTAACCTTTCTTCCAATTCTTAATGATTGTGATATTTAACAATCTGACGGGCTCAGACACTGGATACACATCTCTTGTCAAAGACAATGTGGAGGGATAGGAGCTATGTGACTTGTACCTATCACTTGTGGAACCAGTTATATCACCTTGCTGCACTGCAAACTCAGTCTGCCATTTTACCATCTAACTAGCAACATCACAATCTTCCCAGATTGAATACCTGCCCCCATCTACATTACTTCTGATGGCACTTCTGCACCCTCATCTACAAGACTGGTCCATCTCTGCATGTCTATTTCATTGTGTCTAGCCAAAACCACTGGAAAAGTGAACTATACAGCATTGGTGTTTAGCCCACTGACCTCCATGAAGAAATACCTCAATGGACTTTGATTCTGGACTCTTGACCCATGTGAAACAATATTTGTTTCTCTGGTGGTCTCTGCCCTGTCGATCTTTCTTTTCTCTGTCCCTCTTTTACTGTATGAATGCAAAGGAGGTAACGTTGCTACCCTCCTCCCATGGCTTTAGTGTGTGCAAATAAACTAACCCTTTGACTTCATCCTCTCTTGAGTTTGCGGTAGGATTATTGATAGAAAATTGGATTACACCAAAACTGAAAGATCAGGAAATGTACCACCACTTATAAAGGGGAAGCAAATCAAAAACACCTTTCTGTTTAAGGATGGATGGTAAGAGGAATTAGTGCTATTTAATCCACTTCCTGCCATAACACACTACAGCCAGTTACTGGCATCTGGCTGCCTATGCCGTCCGAACAGCTGATACATTCCCTCTACTGGGGGGAGGGAGGGGCCCCTCTGACCCACCACATGATCCTTAAGGTCCCTTTTACAAAGGAGATGATCCCATTTCTTTTAAAACGCTCTTTTTTTTTTGCCAGGAATGGTGACCAACAATGCAACAGTGGAAATCATTGTGCTCATCTGAGACAGGTACATCTCACAGAGTACTGACCTACAGTTACAGTCAAGCTTCCTTATGACCTGGAAAGTGGGAACTCCCCATCCCCATACTTTTGGCATCTGGACCATTGTCAAAGGATGGGACTCTGAGGTGCCACACATTAGGAGGCTGATTGGGAAATCCAGGGAATAAAGTTTGTGGTCGGAATCAAAGACACTTGAGGGAAAAATCTGATTGCTCCCATTTTCGGGCATGAGGGTTGCAATCTATGATTATCTCCCAACCGATCCCATGGAGGCAGGCAGCACACACTTCATGCTGCCTCCTCATTTGAATGATGCTGGCGGACAGCTCAGTGCCAAGGGTGCTGCACTTCCGCACTCTTTATAAGGAAGCTTCTTCTGTTAGTACAGGAATTGACTCAGAGGAGAAGCTCCCTAAATGAAGCCTGGGGCATGAGAGGGTGCCCAGGTTTCCCGGTGTTGTGCTGGATGCCCCCAAGGGGCCCCTAGGAAAGGAATCAGAGTAGATGGCCAGGGGTGTCAATTTCCAGAGTCTGATCCTGAAACCTGGCAGTAATGCTACCATAAGTTCAATTACCTCACAATTGTGGGCAACATCAGTGAATGCATCTTCACTTGATACCTCCTATCCACTGCTTCACCAACCTCTCCCGCTGCTCAATGCGTTACATCCCCATCACTCAAGTCTAACAATCAGATACTCCAGCTCACACTCACACACTCACCAATGCTGACAGCTCCACACCCGAACACATTCTTCCCTCTCTCTTGCAGGCCAAGGAGGGAGCAGATTGGAACCCGAGGGGTCTGCACCATCTGAGCCCTCTGCAGCATGGATCTGGCTGTGACAGGGGCCGTTGCATCTGGAGTCACCCAGAACATTCGGGATGATGATATGTTCCTGTCCTGTGCCTCTTCTCAATTTCCACCTCACCCTCATCCCACTATCTGGCATTAGGTGTAAACAGCAGCTGGAGTGACTGTGCACCTGTTGCTTTCTATCATACCCCTCTTCCCTCGTTGCAACCCTCCCCTTCTGCATTTCTGCTTTCCAATAAGCAAGCACTGCCATCTGGTCAACCAGTGCATACCCATGAGAACGAGTGAAAACATCCAAGGAAGATGCACCATCCCTTGATCTGACACTCACCACCATCAGCTCAAATACCGGCACTGAACCGACCTTAGAGGTAGCGCAGAGTTGGGATCTGCACGTGATCGGCAACCAGGCACAATTGGCTGAAGCCAGGCCAGGAGAAAGGATGGCGCGTGTGCCAGTTCACAAGAGGGCACAAGTCACAGACAAGTTCCACTGCATGTGACTCAGATGAGGACTTTGACATAGTAGCCTACAGGAGAACACTGATGGTCATGCATAAAGAGGTGAAGCTCAGCCAGAGTGCCTAGTGTCATTGTCATGAAGCATGGGGGATTTTGGTTCCAACCTGAAGCCCATCTTTTCCAACATGGAGTGGTGGCCAATTCCATGGCAGCACTGCTGGACCCAGCCCAGACTGCTGATTCCCATGTGGTGCAATTCAAAGACGGGCCTCAAGAGTGTCAACTGCAGTACCACCCCCGCCACACTCCATGAAAGTCAGCAGCCCTCCACCTTCCATGCTGCAGCCTCTGGGGGTAGCACTGCGTAGGAACACTAGGCCTCAGGCAAAGGCACCAACAAGCCAGTCACTAAGGGATAGCACAAGGATGAATAATTTGGTTTTATATGCTTTATTGAAAGTGTTGTTGGATGAAGTTGCTATGTAGTAATTTTTTGGTGGTGTCTTTCATTTCAGGATTTTGGCCAAGAGGATGCTGTGATGGGATGTAGTAGATAGATTGAAAAGTAAGGAATTGCGGAAAAATAGTGATGGTGGGATGAGGTCTTAGGCGAAACAGAATTTCAATGGCTGCTCACAGACAGTTGTCCAGAGCAAAGGGGTTCTGGACATTAATTGTACATCAACTGTGTCAAATTATATGCAGGTGGAGGGGATTAATTGGAGTTTTACTTGAGCACAATAAAGAGACACTTACTGAAACTGAGTGTGGCTGTATCAGGAGGTATATGCTTATAATGTGTCACTTTGGAAGTAAATATAAGATTGAGTAAAGATTGACTCCAGTATCATCCTTCATCAGCTAGCTTTCAAGGATATAACACTGGATGGCTCCTCCCTGCTTCCTCCTCCCCCCTGGTGGCAGGGTTCAGTGGCCACCTCTTTGAATGATAGTGTTACAACTGGTCCCTGGGCGAAGTCCCACAATTTGTTAACTTCCCAAACAGGACCCCAATTTTGTTATGCTCCCAGGCAAGGAGGAATGAGCAGGCTCCCCTTCTTTATTCAATCCACTCAGTTGTTCGCAACAAGGTTAACTTAAATGGGATCCCTTCACCCGTGGATACCTTTTTCCAGTCCAAATGTATTTATCTTTTAGAAGGAGCCAATTTAACCAGTCAAAAAAGTGAGTTTATTAGTTACTAAAACAAAAGAGAAATAATAAAAACACATACACATAGACCAGAGTCTAAATAAAAGTTAAGAAAAATACTAATGAGTCTTTGGCTTGTCCATGAGGTGTAGATGGCGGTACATTGTGGCTGTTAAGTTGGGTGATTCTGGTAGAGCTGACTTTGGTAGTTTCACAGTTAGTTTTGGAGACACTTGGTTCTGCAGGGTAGCTAAAAGGCTGTCCTGCTTCCTTTAACTTGTGGCTTCAGCTGAGCTTTGCCTCCAGCAACAGAGAGAGAGAGAGAGATCTTTCACCTACGAGCTGAAGTGGGGTGATTAGCCTGTTCTCCCGCTTGCTGTCACACACACAATATCCCAGCACACCAGCTTTTTAAACTGGTTTTCCTTGTGTACTCTGGAAGCAGAAATAGTCATCTTGCATCCATCTCAGAACTATTTACATATTCTGAGATATTAATCAACAGAAGATGGATTTTTGGCTGACTGCTGACACATGCAGTCTTTTGCCTCGCAACCACGGGAGATTAAAGTTCAGTTTTATGTATCTTTCCTATCTCCCTTTCAAGTGTCTCTGCTTGAAGGCAGCAGTGACACCTTTTCAGGTGAGACATTCCATGTTCTCTCAGGACAGGTCTGTCAGTATAATCCACACAGGAATTTTCCAGCCATCTTTTGCTCAGTGTCCATGCTTGTATTTCTTTAAAAACACACAAGTCTTTCTTGAAAAGTTCAATATACCCTAAGTAATTTGTAGCTGTAATTTGCTTTTCATGACAATAGGTACCTCAAAACTGCTGAGGTGAAGGTGGGAGAAATGCTCCCTGAACAGCCTTGGTGGGCAGGGCCCACTATGAAGAACCCTGCTCCTCCTCCTCCTTGTCCCTCTAAGCACAGCTGCCCCTCCCTGTAGCCTGTATGCCATGTCACTGTCATGTTGCAGACCAAGAGCGATTGTAGCTGTATCCTGCTTCAACCTAGCAGGCTTTCTGAACACAGGGCAAAAAACTCCTCCAATCACCCTGTCAAGATGCAGCAACTGCATTCAAAACCCAACAATTCACCAATTCCCCTCTAAGAACAAACAGTATTTCAACAAATGTTGCAAATGCAGAAGTAAGTCAAAAGTAACTTACCTGCAAGTTGGATGTTAGGCCCTTTATATAACGCCAGTGAGGGCTTCCTCATGTAGCTGAGCACATGTTCAGCTGGGAGTGTTTAGGACTTGGTGCTAACTGGGCCTGCATGATCCAAATTGGCAGAAAGTATGTCAAATTAGACTGAGATGCTGTTTGACTTCAGAATCTGATCATTGTCAAAGCTTTCAGCCCATGTATGTCACACCCATACTGCGTTAGTGTTCTTCCCAGCATGGTACACATCATGGGCTGCGCCAGCAGTGGCTGCAAGTGGTGTGCCCACCATTCTCAATTTCAGAGGTGGTGCAGGGCCAAATTTTTGAAGCAATGGTTTCAGTCTTCCCAATGAATTCATTTGTTGTTGATTTCATTACAATGACGTGCAAGTAATCATACTTGGTGGTGCATATAACCAAATTATCTTGCAAATGACATTTCACAAAGTAGGAGTTTCACAACTTAACTAACACAATAGGACCAAAGAAGAATTGATAGAATCAGGAAATGAATCAGTGAGGACTAAGCAAAACTGGCTTCCTTCCTTTCTTGGGTATATTCTGCCAGATTCCTGCCAGGAGAGTGACAGGGTCCTCAAGGAAATTTAAAACCTTTGACATTTAATAACGTGTCCTTGTGTGATCAAAATTTGCATTAATGTTTTCCATTTATTACCATAAAATAGTATATCCTCTCTCCCTATCAGCACTGTTATAGGGGAGCTGTTATTATTTGTTATATACGGTAATACAAAGAACCTATAAACATTAGCATGACATCTTGGATTTAAAATCAAAATGCTAAATGTGTGTAAATGACTTCAATTCACTTCAGGTCCAAAATTCCTCTTCTGAAAATTGCACTAATTCTTTGTGCTTATCACAAGCTACTAACTAAAATCTAGAATGGATGTTTTTGAATTATGCAATTCTTCTAATAAAAATTTCATTAGTTGTAAAGAAGAAATAGCAGCCAGTTGTGGCACATGTACAAAAATGATATTTTAATACTTTTCAAACAAAGACCCATTTATTCTGTAAAAACTGCATTTAACAAGAAAGAGCATACAATATTGATAGAGAATGGCTCAAAGGCACAAATTATATATTTTTTTATTCATTCATGGGGTGTGGGCTTTGCTGGCTGGGCCAGCATTTATTGCCCATTCCTAGCTGCAATTCAGAAGGTGGTGGTGAGTTGCCTTCTTAAATCGCTGCACTCCATCTGGTGTAGGTACACCCAGCGTGCTGTTAGGAAGGGAGTTCCAGGATTTTGACCCAGCAAAAGTGAAGGCACGGCGATATATTTCCAAGTCAGGATGGTGAGTGACTTGGAGGGGAACTTCCAGCTGGTGGTGTTCCCATCTATCTGCTGCCCTTGTCCTACATGATAGTGGTCTTGGGTTTGGAAGGTGCTGTCGAAAGAGCCTTGGTGAATTCCTGCAATGCATCTTGTAGATGGTACACACTGCTGCTACTGTGAGTCGGTGGTGGAGGGAGTGAATGTTTGTGGATGTGGTGCCAATCAAGCACCGCTGCTTTGTCCTAGACTTTCAATGACAGTGTACTGCAAACTCAAAGGGCCCCCAGTATACAGATGGGGACACACGTGTGAGAATATGTGATCTAAATGATGAGTATTGTCAGAAATACTAAATGGACAGGTGGATAATGTGCAAAGATTCTACAATTTAAGGGAAGTACTGAGCTAAGGCCTGGAGTCACAAAGAGGGACTTACTCTGGTGATGAATCAGTAGCAGTGGTTCTTCTTATTGAGGGAGAGCTACTGCCTGTTGTAGCTTGTATAACGAAACAGATCTTAGCAATCCTGTCTTGAAATTAGCATAGCAACAGAACCATACTGACTAATATTATTCTCAGAATTGCACTCCATGTTACATGAACCTGTGTTAATCAAATGGAAATATAATTAGGAGAGATCTATAATGAGCTTCTGACTCACTCTCAACTGTTTATTATCTCATCAAATCAAAATCTACCCCCTTGAATTAGCAACTGGTGCAACTGCATTCTTTACTGCATTACTTTGGCAAGGGAGTCCTTACCACTTTCATTCTCTCACTGTGCCTTTGCTTTTTATGAGTGATGATGTCTCTTTGCAGCAGACAATGGGAGATTGGGAGGAATGTTTCATTTTATGGTGTTCCATGAACATTTGAGACATCTGACAAACTTATGTAAGATCTCACTGGGATGCTTGATAATAATTCTTTCAGCCCCTAGACTGACTAGTGACCTATTCCTATGTGTGGCTGGCATAAACCACGTCTGCAGAGGCTAGCCTCGACCTTCTAGGAGCCATTCTTCCATTCTTTCTGGATCCTCTTTCAGGTAAGTTTGGTACAGATGGATGTTTTAAAGTGAAGACAGCGCAGTGGATCCTGGAGAAATGGCCATTCGCCTACCTGATTCTGTGTTAGTGAACACACAAAGGCTGAATATTGAGAGATTAAGAAACCCCTTTAGCAAACAGAGGTCACAACATTTCCTAAGTACAAGGTTAACAGCTACATGAACTGGATAGGCTGAACCGCCTCTTACACAGTGCTCCAGCTGGTAGTAACATGGATGAAACTGATGACCCCATGGAGACTGAGAAAGCCAACTCTTAAGAATGGTGTTGATCTACCGTGTTGCTATTCTTGATCGGTTACGGCAGTTGTTGGCTCTTCTGAAAAAGGCATCCACGAACTCCTTGGCACATCTGTTGACAGCAACTTGGCTGCAGCTGCAGATGTTCCCATTACTAGGCTGGAAGAAGCCGGGCACAAAATCTGAAGGCTCATGCTGATTCTGACAACCACCAGCAGATAATCCTGAAGGAGACAGCACAGCGATGTCACAGCCTCGCTGCTAAGCCAGAATATCCCTTGGCAGCTATGTTCAGCCATCTCAAGAAGCTCTGCCTGGTACAGTTGTGTTTGACACTGATTTGACCAGATGCTAAACTTGTGCGCTACCTGCCAATGTGAGCAGGTTTTTCATTGATCCTTCTCTTCTAATTGCAGAGTCAGCAGAGCACTGAGTCCAACGACCATGATGCCTAAAAAAAGCGCGAGTTTCAGCTGAAATTTAAAACAGCTCATCTGTCAGTGGACAGTGAAGTAAACAGACTGAAACCTGTGCAGCAACGTCACTTTAATGTGAAGGCTTAACACTGTGCCGATCAGCTGACATACTGTTGGAATATACTGAAACAGCATATGTACCAATAATCAGAAGGGCAGCTAACTCTCTCACACACCTCCAAGTGCTGTAATGAACAGCGGCTCTCCAGCATGCACTGGGGACAGACGGAGGGAGGAGTTGATTTGCATTCCTGAAATCACTGCTCATTGACCCTGTAACTCAGATTGGATGCATAACAGACATCAGTGACCTCAACCATGATCATCGTCTCCACCTCCCCACCCACCCCCACCACCACCATCCCGGATTTTGCCGATTGTACCGTTGCAGTAACATTGGGCACACTGGCCATACTAACCGATGCATTGGTCACCTCTTATGATCCAATTACAGTGCTAACCAGTTATAAGTCAACAACTGAGGGCAGGTTGTAAACTTGTCACACATCGGTCTTGCCATCATTTCTTTGCACAGTTACTACTGGTATCTGCTTGCTGCCAATGGCAAAGCTCAATCCTGCTGGCTATGTTACAAGCTGAGGCAGTTGACCAAGGTCATCTGCAGGTAGATGTCCCAAGGTTTGGTGCCTGCTGATCTCGCCAGCATACCTCCCTTCATCATTAATGAAATAATTTTATGGTCTCAGAACGTTTCTTTCAAGAGTTAAAAAAAAGACTGCTGATTATTTTCCCAAAATATTAATATATTAATAAATTCAGAAAGATGAGAAAGATATCGAACAAATATTAGCACTGCAGTATAAAGGTACGGTAAGCAATTTGCAAACTCTGCCTCAGGTTAATAACAAGTGCCTGCCCCCATGGATCATTCCTTGCTTGCATAAAGGAAGAGACACAGGCACAAATGCAGCTGAATTTTGTTGTGTTCATTTAAATACTTCACCATTAAAATCTTGGGCTGTGGTGAAGCTCCTGAGGGAAATATATGCAAGCACCTCAGGTCATTTAAAAATGAAACAGTGCAGAATTGCAAGGAAAGAGCAAATATGGTACAGGGGCTGCTCTCCCAGTTCTCTCTCAGCCAGTTGCACACCCGATCTCCGAACACCCAGGACTGGGGAATTGCCCTGTGATGTTCTCTGTAAGAGATACTCCAAATGGCACGACAATAAGGTTCAGCAGTGCATTAATTATGTTGACAAATTGAGGCTAAGAAAGTTCAAATAACCAGGCAATGAAGGAGGCATGGACTGGACTTGCCCTTTGACTGAGCAATGTGTTTTGTTTGTAATCACGGTCAAGACTTAATGAGAAGATAAAGCACACTAGGCATTGCAAATAATCAAACAGCACCATTGGCTTTCTATTGTATTGATCAAGCTACACTCAAAGAAAACACTGTAGCTCTTTCTTTTCAAAAATGCCTAAAGTTAATTATAAATATATAGAACTTACGATCGAGAGAACAAAGGTATTGGAAAGCTATCTTTACTTAAATTAGATAAGGTACCAGGACTGGATGAGATGCATCCAAGGGTACTGAGGGAAGTGAGAGTGGAAATTGCAGAGACACTGGTGATAATCTTCCAATCTTCCTTAGACACAGGGGAGGTGCCAGAGAAGTGGAGAACTGCGAACGTTACACCCTTGTTCAAAAAGGAGTGCAAGGATAAAGCTGCCAACTACAAGCCAGTCAGTTTGACCTCAGTGGTAGGGAAACTTCTGGAAACTATAGCACAGGATAAAATCAATAATCACTTAGGCAAGTGCAGGATAATGAAGGAAAACCAGCATGGGTTCATCAAGGGGAAATCATGTTTAACTAACTTACTGAGATTTTTGAGGAGGTAACAAAGAAAGTTGATAAAGGAAACTCTGTTGATATGGTGTAAATGGATTTTCAAAAGGCATTCAATACCATGCCACACAACAGACTTGTGAACAAAATTCTAGGTCATGGAATAAAAGGAAAAATAATTGGATAAGAATTGGCTGAGTGACAGTAAACAGAAAGCAGTGATAAATGGTTGCTTTTCTGATTGGAGGAAGGTTTGTAGTGGAGTTCCTCAGGGGTCAGTGTCGGGACCCTTTGCACTTCCTGATATATATTAATGACCTAGACTGTGGTGTGCAGGGCATGATTTTAAAATTTGAAGGTGATACGAAGATTGGAAATGTTGTCAACTGTGATGAGGATAGTCTTGAACTTCAAAAGGACATAGGCATGTTGGTGGATTGGGGAGGCAAGTGGCAGATGAAGTTCAAAGCGGAGAAGTGTGAGGTGATTCATTTTGGCAGAAAAGATATGGTGAGACAGTACAAAATAAGGGGAGAGCCTCTGAAGGAGATGCAGGAACAAAGGAACCTCGGTGTATATGCACATAGGTTATTGAAGATGGTAAGGCATGTTGAGAGAGCAGTTAATAAAGCATTTAGCATCTTAGGCTTTATTAATAGGGGCATTGAGTACAAGAGTAAGGAGGTCATGTTGAACTCATATAAAACACTAGTTAGCCCTCAACTAGAGTACTGCTTCCATTTCCAAGCAACATACTTGAGGAAGGATGTGAAGGCATTGGAGAGAGTACAGAGGAGATTCACAAGAATGACTCCCGGGATAAAGAACTGTAGCTCTGAGGATAGATTGGAGAGGTTGGGACTGTTTTCCTTGGAGAAAAGTAGGCTGAGAGGAGGCTTGATAGAGGCATCCAAGGCCCTGAGGGGTATACACAGGATAAATAGTGAGAAACTGTTCCCACTCAAGAGAACATCAAGAACCAGAGGGCACAGATTCAAAATATTTGGCAAAAGGAGTAAGTGTGATGTGAGGAAAATTTTTTTCATCCAGATGGTGTTGGGAGTCAGGAACAAACTTCCTGAGAGGGTGGTGGACGTAGGTTTGGTCAAGTTATTCAAAAGGGAATTGGATTGCTACCTGAAACGGGAGAATGTGCAAGGTTACAGGGATGAGGCAGGGGATTGGGACCAGGTGGAATGCTCTTTCAAAGAGCCAGTGCAGACTCAATGGGCTGAATGGCCTCCTTCTGTAGTGTAAAGATACTGTGATACTGTGAGATATATTAAATTGTGCTTGAGGCAGTGTGTTCATTAGGAATGTTACTGTGATTTGAGAAACTGAGTCAGAAGCAAAGTGTGTTTTGTGAAGTATAAACATATTTATGGAGACCCAACTGTTGCTTTGAAGTAACGTAGACAGTTATTCATCCATCATAAATGATCTGTCATTACCTGAGCATTTTGTTTTAAGAATAATTCAGTAAAGCTGTTTCCCTAAAGGACTGGGCCAAATTAATTCATGCATGCATTTGATTAACTAGTAACTTTGAAATGTAACTGCTGGTAGCTGGCAATGAGGAAGACTGTCTGTTAAGTCCTGATGCGCTAGTAAACTCCACAGTCTTTGCTTCATTCCCATGTGACAGCAGCCGCAAAGAGCAGTCATCTAACAGTATTGAAATGAGGCCACGTACTCACCAAGCTTCCTACAGTGCTTTGATCTGACGAAAGGAACAGATGAGTCCCTAGGTGCTATTGTATACCACACTAATAGAAAATTGATGAAAGTGGCACCATTCTCAGTCTCCATTGCAAAACTGGCTCTTGATCCATTACAGGATGGAGATTAATTTATATTTAATCTTTTCCTCGTCAAGAGTAATCATCTTTTTTCCCCTTTATCAGATTCTCTTATCGGAGCCAGTTTAGAAACAATTGGTCTGCTTACACCTACTGGGCAAAAGTGATTTTAACATTTATTCATTCAGTCATAAATCTTATTTTATTTCCTATTGTACAGAATCACAGAATTGTTACGGTGTAGAAGGAGGCCATTCGGCCCATCATGTCTGCACCGGCTCTCTGAGCATTTTAATTTAGTGCCAATCTCCTGCCTTTTCCCTGTAACCCTGCACATTGTTTCTATTTAAATAATCATCCAATGTCCTCTTGAATGCCTCAATTGAACCTGCCTCAACCACACTTCCAGGCTGTGCATTCCAAACTCTAACTACGCGCTGTGTGAAAAAGTTTTTTCTCACCTTAGATTTGCTTCTTTTGCAAAACATTTTAAAACTGTGCCTTCTAGTTCTCAATCCGTTTACGAGCAGGAACAGTTTTTCCCTATCTACTTTATGCAGACCCTTCATGATTTTGAAAACTTCTATTAAGTCCCCTCTTAGCCTTCTCCTCTCCAAGGAAAACAATCCCAACTTCTCCAATCTTTCCTCATAACTGAAGTATCTCATGCCTGGAACCATTCTAGTTCACCTCTTCTGCACTCTCATCCTTCCTATAGTGTGGCACCCAGAACTGTATGCAATATTCCAGCTGAGGCCTAACCAATATCTTATATAAGTTCATCATAACCTCCCTGCTCTTATACTCTGTGCCCCCAGTAATGAATTCTAGAACACTGTATACTTTAGAAACTGCTCTCTCTACCTGTCCTGCCACCTTTAATGACTTATGTACAAATACACCCAGGTCTCTCTGCTCCTGCACACCCTTTAGAATAGTATCCTTTATTTTATACTCATCTCTCCATGTTCTTTGTACCAAAGTGTAGTTGTCTGTGGAAATATGTTCAAGGAAGGTGCTGTTGTAGTTATATTAAGGTCATGATGGGTTGCTTTCAGACACTTGGACAGATGTTTTAATTTGTGACACGTCTTCATCACACATTTTGCCTCAACCAATTGGGAATAGTGGCTAAAATAATGAATCTATATTATCCAGAGTCTTAGAATCACAGAGTTTTAACGGCATATTTGGCCCATTGTGTCTGCACCATTGTGGTAAAGGTACTGTACTAGTAATCCAGAAGAACTGGACTAATACTCTGAAGACATGAGTTCAAATCCCATCACAGCAGCTTGGGGAATTTAAATCTGATTGATTTGACTTCATTATCCTTAGGGACGTTCTGTCTCACCAACAGGACAGACCCACTAGAGATGACAGCACAATTGTATGCCATCGGGAGGGAGGGACTCTGGAAGTTCTCAACATCAGCTGTAGGTCACATGACATCTCATGACATCAGGTCAAACATGGGCAGGGGAACCTCCCAGAAGGAAAAATCAGTAAAAACTGGGAAATAAGAGGACTGATCCGAACTCTTTTTTTTCCTTCTGGTCTCTTGCTGATTACCACCTACCAGCCTCCCTCAGCTGATGCTTCAGGACTCCACCATGTTGAACACCACTTGGAAGAAGCATTAAGGGCAGCAGAGGCACAGAATATACTCTGGATTGGGGACTTTGTGAGACTCGATAACACCACTACTGACAAAGCTGGCCAAGCACTCAAGATGAGTTTGCCAGACTGAGTCTGTAGCAGTTGATGAGAGAGCCAAAAACAGAGAAAAACCTATTTGACTTCATCCTCAGCAATATAATGGTTACAGATATGTCTGTCCATGACAATATTGGTAAAGTTACCACCACACAGTCAATGTAGAGACGAAATCCCGTCTTCACAATGAGGATACCCTTCATCGTATTGTACATCACTTCCACTGTTGATTTCACATGGAATGGACTCAGGACAGTCAATTACCACCCCATCAGTCTACCCTTGATCATCAGTAAAGTAAAGGAAGAGGTCATCAACAGTGCTACCAAGCCGCACTTGCTTAGCAATAACTTGCTCACTGATGCTCAGTTTGGGTTCCGCCAGGGCCACTCAACTCTTGATCTCACTACTGCCTTGGTTCAAACATGGACAGAAGAGCTAAACTCCTGAGGTGAGGTGAGAGTGACTGCCCTTGACATCAAGGCAGCATTTGACCGAGCGTGGCATCAAGGAGCCCTAGCAAAACTGGAGTCAATGGGAATCGGGGGAAACACTCTGCTATTCAGTCATAGCTAACACAAAGGAAGATGGTTGTGGTTGTTGGAGGCCAGTCATCTCAGATGCAGGACATCACTGCAGGTGTTTCTCAGGGCTGTGTTCTAGGCCAAACCATCTTCAGCTGCCTCATCAATGATCTTCCTTCCATCATAAGGTCAGAAGTGGGGATGTTTGTTGGTGATTACACAATGTTCAGCAACATTCATGACTCCTCAGATGCTGAATCAGTCCATGTCCAAAAGCAGCAAGACCTGGACTGACAAGTGGCAAGTAACATTTGCACCATACAAGGTACTGTGGCTACAAGAACAGTTCAGAGGCTAGGAATCCCATGGTGAGTAACTCACTACCTGACTCTTCAAAGTCTGTCCACCATCTACAAGGCACAAGTCAGGAGTGCGATGGAATACTCCCCACTTGCCTCGATAAGTGCAGCTCCAACAACACTCAAGAAGCTTGACATCATATCCAGGACAAAGCAGCCCGCTTGATTGGCACCCCAGCCACAAACATTCACTCTTTCCACCATCGACGCACAGTAGCAGCTGTATGTACCAACTACAAGATGCACTGAAGGAATTCACCAAGTCTCCTTAGATAGCATCTTCCAAACCCATGACCACTACCATCTAAAAGGACAAGGGCAGAAGACAGATGGGAACACCACCACCTGGAAGTTCCCCTCCAAGTCACTCACCATCCTGACTTGGAAATATATCACTGTTCCTTCACTGTCACTGGGTCAAAATCCTGGAACTCCCTCCTTAACAGCACTGTGGGTGTACCTACACCACATGGACTGCAGTGGTTCAAGAAGGCAGCTCACCACCACTTTCTCAAGGGCAATTAGTGATGGGCAATAAATGCAGGCCTAGCCAGTGACACTCACATCCCATGAATGAATATAAAAGAAAAATTCAGCAAATGTTCACTAGATTGCTTCCTGGGATGAGAGGGTTGACCTAAGATAAGAGGCTGAGTAAATTATGTCTAGATTCTCTGGAGCTTAGAAGGATGAGAAGTGATCTCATTGAAACATTCAAGATTCTGAAGAGGCATGATAGGGTAGAATCTCAGAGATCGTTTCCACTGACTGGGGAACCTACAACACAGGGATTCAGTATCTGGATAAGGAGCCAATCATTTAGGACTGAGATGAGGAGAAATCTCTTCACTCACAGGGTTGTGAATCTTTAAAATTCCCTACCCCAGAGAGTTGTGGATGCTCCATCATTGAATATTTTTAAGGCTAAGTTAGACAGATTTTTGACTTCTCAGGGAAGTGGGGAATATGGAGAGTGGTTGGTAAAGTGGAGTTGAGGCCAAAGATCAGCCATGATCATATTGAATTGTGGAGCAGGCTCAACAGCCTCTATATTTCCTCCTCTTATTTTTATCATGTTCTTAAACTTTTTCAAAATCCACCTTTTGACTGATCCTTTGGCAATTTCCTTTACCCCCTTCTTTAACTCAGGGCCCCCAGTTGTCTGTAGGACACCTAGCAGGCTGCTGTTGATTACACACAATTGCATAGTAAGTTGAAGATGTGTTGTAAGGAAGCAGAAATCTTATTAGGATGTTGTGTGGCTTAGAGGGGAACTTGCAGGTGGCTGTGTTCCCATGCATCTGCTATCCTTGTTCTTCTAGGTGGTAGAAGTTGCAGTGCTGTCAAAGGAATCCTGGCAAGTTGCTGCAGTGCATCTTGTAGATGGTACAGATTGCTACCACTGTGCATTAATAGTGGAGGAATGAAGGTGTAAGGTAGTGGATGAGATGTCAATCAAATGGGCTGCTTTGTGCTGGATGCTGCCAAGCTTGAGAATTCTTGGTGCTGCACTTATCCAGGCAAGTGGAGAGTATTCAATCAGACTCCTGATTTGTGCCTTGAAGATGGTGGACAGGCTTTGGGGAATCAGGAGGTGTGTTACTCGCATCAGCCTGTGACCTGCTGTTGTAGCTATTGTATTTACATGGCTGGTCCAGTTAATGTTGATAGGGGGTTCATTGATGGTGATGCCAGTAAACATTAAGAGGAGATGGTTAGATTCTCCCCTGTTGGAGATGGTTATTGAATGGCTTGTGTGGTGTTAATGTTGCTCATCACTTACTATCCCAAGCCTGAATGTTATCCAGGTCTTGCTCTATATGGGCACAGACTGCTTCAGCATCTGAGGAATTGCGAATGGTGTTGAACATTGTGAAATCATCAGCAAAGACCCCACTTCTGACCTTATCTTAACGGAAAGGTTATTGATAAAACATCTGAATGTGGTTGTACCTAGGACACTACCCTGTGGAACATATGCAGCAAGTCCTGGGACTGAGATGATTTGCCTTCAACAACCAGACTTCTTTCCTTACAGTTTTTTTTTTCATTCATTCATGGGATGGGCATTGCTGGCTAGGCTAATATTCATTGCCCATCCCTAATTGCCCTTGTTCAGAGGGCAGTTAAGAATCAACCACATTGCTGTGGGTCTGGAGTCACATGTAGGCCAGACTAGGTAAAGACAGCAGATTTCCTTCCCTAAAGGACCTTAGTGAATCAGATGGGTTTTTACAACAGTGGTTTCATGGTCATCATCAGACTTTTAATTTCAGTTTTTTTAATTGAATTCAAATTTCACCATCAGCTGTGGTGGGATTTGAACCCGGGTCTCAAGAGCACTACACTGGGTCTCCAGAATACCTCCAGTGACAATACCACTATGCCAACACCTCCCCCAATGACCCTAATCAGTGGAGAGTTTTCCCCCTGCTTCCCACTGAGTTTAATTTTGCTAAGGTACCTTGATGCCACCTCAGTCAAAAGCCGCCTTGATGTCAAGGACAGTCACTCTCACCTCACCTCTAGAATTCAGATCTTTGTCCATGTTTGGACCAAGGCTGCAATGAGGTCAGGAGCTGAGTGGCCTTGGTGGAACCCAAAATGAGCATCAGTGAGCAGGTTATTGCTGAGTAAGTGCCACTTGAGAGCACTGTTGATGACCTCTTCCATCCCTTTGCTGATGGTCGAGAGTAGACTGATGGGACGGTAATTGACAGGGTTGAATTTGTCTTGCATTTTGGGGGCAGGATATTTATGGTCAATCTCCCACATTGTCAATTAGATGCCAGTGTTGTAGCGGTACTAGAACAGGTTGTCTAGGGATGCAGAGCACAAGTCTTCATCACTACAGCTGAGATGTTGCCAGGCCACAGATACACAGATACAGGTCAAATACACTTCTGCTGCTGGTAATGACGCACAGCGCCTCATGAATGTCCAGTTCTGAGCATTTTTAAAATTCATTCATGGGATGTGGGCTTTGCGGCTTGGCTAGCATATATTGCCCATTCCTAATTCCCCTTGTGAAGGTGGCGGTGAGCTGCCTTCTTGAACCACAGTAGTCCCTGTGGTGTAGGCACACCTACAGTGCTATTGGGGAGGGAATTCCAGGATTTTGACCCAGCAATAGTGAAGGAACAGAAATATATATTTCCAAGTCAGAACAGTGAGTGGCTTGGAGGCGAAATTCCTGGGTGGTGTTCCCATGTAACTGCTGCCCTTGTCCTTCTAGATGGTAGTGGTAATGGGTTTGGAATGTGCTGTCTAAGGAGCCTTGATGAATTCATGTAGTGCATCTTGTAGATGGTACACACTGCAGGACTTGTGTGTTATAGATTGTGGACAGGCTCTTGGGAGTCAGGAGGTGAGTTACTCCTCGCAGGGTCCCTAGCCTCTGACCTGCTCTTTTAGTGATGGTAATGCCATTGAATATCAAGGGGCAATGGTTAGATTCACTCTTGCTGGAGATGGTCATTGCCTGTCACTTGTGTGATGTGAATGTTACTTGCCACTTGTCAGCCCAATCCAAGCACGAATGGTGCTGAACATTGTGCAATCATCAACGAATATCCCCACTTCTGACCTTATGATGGAAGGAAGGTCATTGAAGAAGTAGCTGAGGTTGGTTGAGCTGAGGACACTACCCTGAGGAACTCCTCAGGTGATGTCCTGGAACTGAGATGATTGACCTCCAACAACAACAACCATATTCCTTTGTGTTAGGTAAGACTCCAACCAATGGAGAGTTTTCCCTGATTCCCATTGGCCCCAGTTTTGCTAGGGTTCCTTGATGCCACACTCGGTCAATTGCTGTCACTCTCACCTCACCTCTGGAGTTCAGTTCTTTTGTCCATGTTTGAACCAAGGCTGTAATGAGGTCAGGAGCTGAGTGACCCTGGTGGAATCAAAACTGAGCATCAGTGAGCAAGATGTTGCTAAGCACTCTTGATAGCACTGTTGATGACCTCTTCCATCACTTTACTGACAATCGAGAGGAGGCTGATGGTGCGGTAATTGGCCGGGTTGGATTTGTCCTGCTTTTTGTGTGCCGGACATACCTGGATAATTTTCCACATAGCCGGGTAGATGCCAGTGTTGTAGCTGTACTGGAACAGCTTGGCTAGGGGCGCCACAGGCCATGTTTGTAAATGGAAGTAATCAGTCTTTGTTATGGAGCCGAACATAGCATTCCCAGATTTAGCATCTAGGGGTATATTTGACAAATTTTTGCTTCCAGCTTGGAGCTTTTCCCAGCCAGGCAACACATTTTGACAGCAGCTTTCACACAAGACTCTGGCCACAAATTTCAACTCCTTAGTTAATGTTTTTTTCAGTGCACGAGTGCCAATGTGCCTCCAAAATCGCATCTGTGTTGTGCACTCACACAATACTCCCTATGATGGACACTATTTTGGTGAGAACTTTAGTATGTATGCAGGTAGCGTCTGACAGAAGCTTGCAGAGTTGGCAGGTTAGTGGAAAAAGCAGCGTTAATCATTATGTATTGCTGATTTGAAGCTAATTATGTCATTCTGGAACTCAAAGCTCCAGTAACAGCCTCTCTTAACCTCACACTGCTGAACACATTTTCATCAGTGTTACTTAAAGTAATCATCAGCTACTTACAGCTTAGTTTCTCGTTGATTTCTATTGCTTCTTACTGTGACTGTGGAAATCTTTTGTGGTTTCAAGAGTGGTTTTCAGTCACTTAAGTCTACAGAGAATGGTGTGAGACACTGCTGAAGCATTTTGTCCTGAGTTCAATGATTCTGCACAAATCACTTGCTCCCAGCTTTGGGTGCAATAGTCTGCATTGTCTTTCAAAATAGCATAGCAGCTTGAATGAGCAGAGGAGACACAGAACAGGACAAGTTCCTGGAAGAGGGAGGAGGAGGAGGGGAATGGGGAGGAGGAAGAGAAAGAGGAGGAGGGAGAAGGGAATGAGGAGGGGGAAGAGGAGAGGGACAGATGAGGAGGCAGAGGAGGAGGAGGAAGTGAAGAAGGACTCTTTACTGGAGCCTACATCCACCCATCGTGTTCAAGGGGCAATTCTCCCACCAGGACTTCAGCGAGGAACAATGTGCCGGACATTTGCGCTTCAATAAGGATATCCTTACTGATATCGGCCACCTGCAGCCACAGAGCAGGGTGAGGACAGCATTTCCAGTGACTATGAAGGTGGCCATACCATGACCATTTTTGCACCTGACTCCATTCAGGCTGAAGCAGGTGACATTTGTAACATCTCCCAGTTTGCTGTCCAATGTCACATAAGGGAGGACACCAAGGGCTTCTTGTCGGAGGCCAGACTTACAACTGAAGATGCATACTGAGGACCTGTCAAAGTCCTGATGCATGAACCTAAGTGGGAACTGCCTGGGGAGTTTCAGCTTCCAGTGGGTAATTCCCCTTCTCCCTAGGATCCTGCGCAGATGTCTCTGCATCTGAGTTAAATTGAGAGACTTTGGAGAGTTCCCCGGTGGATAGTTACCCAGGAAATCTTAGACATCTAACATCTGAGTAACTTCACAGCCAACCCCGCCACCCCCCGCAGCCCCGCCCCCCCCCCCCCCGCTATCAAACCTCAGACCTCTGACTATCCCCCGAAACCCCCGACTAAACCTTGACTACCACCCACAACCCAACCCAGCCCGACTACATCCCCCGACCCAACCTAGCTATCCTCTAGTCTTGACCCAACTGCCCCCCCCTCCTGACTATCCCCCGACCACCCGACTATCTCACCTGATTCAACCACACTAGCCCCCTGACCACCCAACTACCCCATCATCCACCTACCATATCACCCACTCTACCACCTCACCCACCTGCCACCTCAGCCTCCTATTCCTTGACCCATTTACCTACCTCATCCATTCACTCATTCACCCATCACTCATTAATCCACTAACATTCATTCACTATCATTCAAACTGGACCTTTAAACTTACCATACAGCAGCTAGTGCAGTAAAAATAGGGCAGTCCTGTCTTCCTCCTGACTCTACTCCACTTCGCTGGAGTGCCCTGAAGGACACTGCGCTGCACATTTCTGTGGAAGCTGGGCTTGGAAAGTCCCAGTAGAATTGTGCAGTCGGGGGAATCTTCAATCGCAGCAAACCCAACGATCATTGCTGCTGCTCAGAAGGTACTGGCCATCCGGCATGGGCTCAATGGGTTGAATGGCCTCCTTCTGTGCTGTAAATAAATGACTCTGTGTCATTTCATTCTCTCTTAACAAGGGAAGCAAGCCGAATTAGCATGAAGCTTTGAGAAGATAGCAGGCTGCAGAATGCCATTAATGTCATGCATGTCACTTTGTGGATGCCGCATGTCAACTCTGAGAAGTACTGCAAGCAAAAGCAATTCTACTTGCTCGATATCTAGCTGGTGTGCAGCCATAGGCTGTGTGTTCTGCAGATCAATGCCCAGTACCCTGGCAGCAATCACTATGCCTTCATGCTGCAGCAATCCGCCGTGCCATCGGATTTGAGACATCGCGACAAACCAGAGGGTGGCTATTAGGCTTGAAGGGCTGACCACCCTGGCTCATAACTCTGGTGCGAAACATACATATTCCTGGGCAGCATGCATCCAGTCAAAGCGACGCTGCCACAACAAACTAGATAGTGCAAATCCTTGAGGTGCTAAACTATGCTTCGGATGCACTGGACTGCACTGTGGTACTTGCAGACTGCACGCCGAGGTTTGTGGTGACCTGCAGCACGTTGTACAAACTCACCGTGAGCATGCAGACTTTGCCAGCAGTTTTGTGGCGATGAGCTGAGGAGGAGGGGCAGGAGGAAGAGGGAGAGAGGGAGAAGAGGAGGAGAAAGTGGGGAGGCAACCAACACCTGACCTTCCTGGCCGAACTGTCCGTCATCGACTCATCCAACTGCGGTACCAGTGAACGCAACTCCGATTCCACATCCGCCAACAGTCTCACATTTTACCCTTCCTCTGCCATTGACCATCACAGTTTCTGCTTGGCCACGATGCGATTATAAAAATCACCACAAAATAAACATTTCAACTCACATTCATAAATGAAAATATATTATATACTATGTAACATTCACCCGAATGCATTCCCTTAGTGCCTGTCTTCAAAATGCCTTTGCCTGTGCAAATGCCTTTACACGGTAGCTGCAGTATGGCTGGTGGAAGGCTGTTGATTTTCACTGGGGGAGACTGCAGATGGCTTGCAGGACAACCTCAAGCACCTGTGGCCTTAGAAAGCCTGGCTACAGAATTGCACCACCTTGGCACTCGTGGCAATCGTTTGGGCTGTCTCGGAGGCAAAAAGGGCATTGGCAGAATGCAATGGTTAGAGGATGAATCTTGGCTTCCTGAGAGATGACAGCAGGTTCATGTATGAAGGCGCTGCTACTGTCCCCATGGCAATGCCTCAGCAATCCTTGAAATTGTTTGAAGGACAGATTGCTGGACTGCTGTGACTGCCTGACTGCCCCTTTGAGCACGGGCATCCGCAGCCTTGATGGTAGCAGTTTGACCTTTCATGGCAGCAAGTTGACCTTGCATGGCTTCAGCCTAAGCCCGTACTACAGCACTCAGACATTGGTGGCTTCAGCTTGTGCTACAATGGAAGACGAGACATTGACCATCAGGTCCACAAGGGTGCTCAAACTGGCCACCACTTCCATGCACAAAGCCTTAAGGCAAGTTGGCACTTGGCTCCTCCACGCCCCTTGACAGTAACTCTTGTGTGACCCCAGCCTCTGACAAGCTGGCACCTGCACTGCACTAACTGCAGACCACTTACCCAGCATCTCACTACATGCAGATCCCACCTCTAAGCTATCTTCTAAAGTACATGCAGTGCCAGTATCTGAGCTGGTGGCTGTGAGTGTGAGAGTGATTGACAGAGTGTCTTCATCATCAATGTCTTCATGCTCTTGCTCCTCCACCACTGCCTAGCCAGGATATAGCTCTTGGGTATCTGAGAGGAGAAAAGTAAAAGGGTAGAGTGGTGATGATGGAAGAGGAGGAAAGCAAGAGTTCATGCTTACACCATCTGCAGCTTGTAAACCAAAAGCAACTTTGCGAAGCGAGGGAAGTGGGGTTTGCGAAGGAGGATTAGACAGCAGGATGCTGTCACCTCCAATTGTTTCAGCCCCACCAGCTGCCACAGCCTCAGCCATGGTGACCATTGTCTCCTCCATCGGGTGTGGACATGCAGCAGTGCATAGTTAGCTCCTGCAGACTCCGGAATGCTCCACCTTTTTCTGCAAGGTCGAGGGTAGTGCGTGAGTGAGTCTGGATGATGTGGCTGTCATGGTTGAATAGCCGGTAGTGTGTTGAAGTTGTGAGATGTGGGTTGTGAGGCTTGCAACAGTGCTAGGTGTGTAAGGGTCAGGTGAAGCGATGAAAGTTGGATGTGAATTGGGATTGATGGAGATTGTTCGTAGTTGAGTGATGGGGGTGTGATGCATTGAGCAGTCTGTGAAGCTGATGGTGCAGTTGGTGGATATGACATTTGACCTTGCCCATTCATGTGAGATCAATGAATTTAGTGGCATTGCATCCAGATCCTTGGGGCTGGACCTCTGTCAATGAGCTCCATGGCAACCTGCTCCCACTGCCTTCACACAGTTTGTCTGGAGGACCTACTGGTTTCCTACGGATAGAGCACCCCCCAACTCATGTCCAGCTTTTTCAACAGGACATCTAAAGCAGTGTCTGAGAACTTGGGGCACAGTCTCTGCCCTGTTGCACTGTAATTCGCTCTTCTTTTTGCTCACGCTCTTTTATATGACCAGTTCCAATGTCTGTCCCCAGCCAGAGTGCACATGCCCTTTAAGAGATCTAGACAGGCTTTAGGTAGAGTAGTCTAGCTTTTAGTGGTGCTAATGCCACACAAACATGAAGCCCCTGCAAAGGCCTGCAGCCACTCAGCAGGCATAGTTAGAAGCGGCTGCATGCGACTATCATGAACATAAGCAGGTCGCGCAAAGTCAGACTGCGTCAGGGGCAAAAGATATGGGTTAATTATGGATTGTGATACCCGTACCCATTTTTGGGGGAGCAGAGGGGGCGAGGTGCTATCCAATATAACCCCCTTTGTTTATTAATTTTAATGTATAAAAACTCCTGTGGGGCTGTTAGCCTCTGACTGAATTCCAATAAATATTGCAGAGTAAGCAGACATGTTGTTGAAGCTTTTCGTATTCACTCATCAGGACAAATGTAAGTCTGTGGAGAGAGAAACAGAGATAATGTTTCAAGTCCTTGGTCTTTCATCAGAACTGGCAAATGCATGAAACAGTAACACGCTATAAATGCATGCAACAGCATGAAACGTTAGCTCTGTTTCTCTCTCCACAAGAGGCTGGCTGACCTATTGAGGATTTCAAGCATCTTCTATTTATACTTCAATAGTACATAACTGTAAAGCACTTTGAGGCATCTTGAGGTCTTGAAAGATGCTATATAAATGCAAATCTTTCTTTCCTATTTACTCTACCCAACACCTATAAAATACCATGCCAGTTAGACAGCCTGATTGAACCTAACTCTATACCTACAACCTATCCATTAGTGCCCATTTTCATTGCTGAGATGCATTTTAATTCTGTGTTATCACTCAGTTTTAAAGAACACTTCAACCCATGCGCTTATTTTTTCTTCTTGGGCTGTAATTTTGTTAATTAACAAATTGAAGTTGCAATATATTACACAGTGGACAAGCAATTGGTTAACCCTAATCCACTCCAATACAAGTGACATAAAGCATCAGTCAGCTATAAGGACTATGTACATAACTGAAAAGGAAAGTTGGCTAAAGAGTGGAAGCTATTGCGTTTGAAGCTATCCCACTGCTCAGAGAACGAGCTTCAAATGGTGAAATGTGACTTTGAAAATTGTCATGAATCCATGAGGAATAGGAGGCAAGGAGCAATACGGAAAGAGCATTTGAAGAGGAAAACAGGACAGAAATAAATGCTTTTTAGAGATGAACAATGAAAGACAAATGTGAAGGGTCCCATTTTGTCTTTGTTACTGCCTCTCCTTGGATTTTAAATTTAATCTTTGTTCATTTTGTTTATTTTACCCTCTTTTCTTTTATCTTGCCCTTGTATGTAGCCTAGTTGACTTTAGGTGTTACAAGCCAGAGGAAGGACAGTATGATGAAATTCAAAGCATAACAGTGCTGGCTCGCTGTGGATATAACAAAATAAATTGACCATAACGGGCAAAAGATGACCAAAAACTTTTGGGAAGAAAAAGCTATTAATGACCCCAAAAAGCTGATAATTCAAAACTAACCTGGATAGAAGCTTATGATTTCAGAGAAAGGAGTACTTGCATTTATAGGGACACATTTCACAACTCAGGGTGTCCCAAAGGACTTTACAGTCATTGAAGTATTTTTCTGACATGTAGTCACTATTGTAATGTGAGAAATGTGGGAGCTAATTTGCACATGGCTTGTATTATGTTCCTATGTGCAGCCACAGTGTATTGGTGCTGTCCTACAAACAGCAATGTATCGTGGCCAACTAATCCATTTTTAGTGGTATTGATTGAAGGATAAATATTGGCCAGGACACCGAGGATAACTCCCCGGGTCTTTGTTTGAAATAGTGCCATGGGTTCTTTTATATTCACCAGAGAGCAGACGCTGCCTCAGTTTAATGCCTCATCTGAAAGACAGGCGGAGGGGCATGTTAGTGGGGTGATGAAAAAGGCATACAGGATACTTGCCTTTATCAATCAAGGCATAGGTTGCAAAAGTAGGGAGGTCACGTTGGAGTTATATAGAACCTTGGTGAGGCCACAGCTGGAGTAATGTGTGCAGTTCTGGTCACCACATTATAGGAAGGATGTGATTGCACTGGAGGGGGTGCAGAGGAAATTCACCAGAATGTTGCCTGGGATGAAACATTTAAGTTATGAAGAGAGGTTGGATAGACTTGGGTTGTTTTCGTTGGAGCAGAGAAGACTGAGGGGCGACCTGATCGAGGTGTAAAAGATTATGAGGGGCATGGATAGGGTGGACAGGGAGCAGCTGTTCCCCTTAGCTGAAGGGTCAGTCACAAGGGGGCATAAGTTCAAGGTGAGGGGCAAGAGGTTTAGGGAGGATGTGAGGAAAAACTTTTTTACCTAGAGGATGGTGACAGTCTGGAACGCGCTGCCTGGGAGGGTGGTGGAGGCGAGTTGCCTCACGTCCTTTAAAAATCACCTGGATAAGCACTTGGCACGTCATAACATTCAAGGCTATGGGCCAAGTGCTCGTAAATGGGATTAGGTAGGTAGGTCAGGTATTTCTCACGTGTCGGTGTAGACTCAATGGACCGAAGGGCGTCTTCTGCACTGTGTGATTCTGTAATTCTGTGACATGGGCTGGCTACGTAAATCAATTATGTCAAGAGGTCCACCCTTTGTAGCCTCCTCACAAAGCTGAAAAGTTAATCCTGTTGATGAATAAAGAGAGCATCTGTTTACCAGGCTCATACTAAGTTTTATATATTGTAATGGAAAGCTCCTGGACTGTGTTACGCTGATGTGATGTGTGCATGGGTGACATTAATCTTTAATTTCATCTGTTGATCAAATATATATTTGTCCTGCTGAGATGGCACAAAGAAAAAACATTCCAAAAGAAATTTATTTCTCTTCCATGTTGTTTAAATTCTGTTTTTTTTTTCATGGCTGGACTGATAAAATGGCACTGCTGACCACAAGATGATAGTTCTAGAAGTTTCTGAGCAGATTAATAATGGACAAAGGCTAACATATCAAACCGCAGGAATGGAACACTCCTTGCATTTTATTAACATTCCAGCCAAGCCAACACAAAAGATAGTAGATGAGACATCTGCATCAGCCAGTTATGGACAAAGGCAGGGCTATTTGTTATTCCTCATCTCCAATGTTGTGCAAATGGTTCTACAGTTACCTGTGCAAAACACAATGGGTTTTAACAAGGGGCGTCATGGGCCGAATAACTCAGCCCCGAAACTGCCCTGAGCTGTTCGAATTGCTTTAACTGAACAGCTTTTGGGCTTTATCTTAAATAAGTCACTGTTTAGCTTCAGAAGGGAACCAGGACTCCAAGCTAATAGCCTGCCTCTGTTTGCCATACCCCACCAACAGAGCAGTGATGGATCCAGGGCTCTGTCCAGGTTTTAAATTTCCCGACCCTCATCTACACTGCCTACAACTGGAACATCTGAACTTCTATATTTGTGCCTAGAAGGCTAATTCATCTCTACATGCCTTCTTCCATCATGGAAGTCATTGCTTCTGGAAAAATGGATCACCCTGTAACAGTTTCAGCCTTCTAAAGCCTAAAGGAATGCAGCATTGGACTTCTCGATTCTGGACTCTGCACTCACGTGAAACCTTAATTATTTTATTGTGGTCTTTGCCCTGAGCACCTTTATTTCCCTTATCTTTTTATTGTATGAATGCAAAAATGGGTGGATGTTGCAAAACCCCTCCCCATGTTCTGTGCATATGTAAAATAAACTACCCCTCTTGTTTTACCTTATCTTGAGATTGCTGTGGGGTTATTAATAGAGGATTGTATCCCTCCAAAGCTGAAGGGCTGGGGAAAAAGTGCCACTATTTATAAAGGGAGAAATCAAAAATCAAAAACAACTTTCTGTTTACAGATGGGTAGTAAGTGGAGAAATCAGGGATGTTCTAAATTAAACCGCCTCCTATCCATAACAGAAATTGAGAGCTCAAGTCCAGGAAAAACCCAATTTGAATTTGACCGGACTCCAAGTTAAGAAACGAGCCAAATCTGATATAAAAGAGCCAACTGGAAACTCAGAGGAAAACTTAGTGGCTGGACCAAGTTTTAAAATGCAAGTAACTTATCACAGCAAATTGCTTTTCCCTAACGATAAGAAAATGGTAACGTTTGATGCCCAAACATATGTTCAGCAAGAGAATTTAAGTGGGAAAAGTTTGGAGACCCTTAGCACAGGTCAACTGGATGCTGTAGCTGGGGAGATACAGTTAAAATTGCCTAGCAAAATCAAATAAAGTGAACTGACCCAGTCGTTGGCAGAATGTTTGGATCTCACGCTACCAGTAATGAAGAGCCCAATCATGACTCCAATTCCCCTCTCCTAGCCAATTTCAAGTTGGAAAAGCTTAAATTGCAGCTAGAATTTCAAGAGAGGGAAAGAGAAAAAGAGAGGGAAGAGAGGGCAAGGGAACAAGAAAAGGGAAGAGAATTCAAGTTCCAAAAATTGGAAATGGAGCTAGCAGCTGGAAGGGAGAGAGAGAGAGCAGATAGCTAGCTGCTGCAAGGGAAAACCTCTCTCTACCCGGCAGCATCCCCTATCCCTCAAACACCGAACCACTCTCTGGGGCCCTCAAGTACGTGAGATTCCTTCTCAAATTTGAAGAGGGTGATGTGGAGTTATTTTTTACCACCTTTGAGAAAATAACAGGACAGTGAAAATGGCCCTCAGGGATCTGGACATTTTTAATTCAAGGGCAGCTGTCAGGGAGAGCCCACGAGGTCTACTCCATGCTGCCTGCTGATGTGCCACTAAATCATAAGCATCCTAAGTGCCTATGAGTTAGTGTCAGAGCCAGCAATTCCGGGAACGCTCATAAAAAAGCCAACCCAAACCTACATCAAATTTGATCAACTGAAACAAGTCGCGTTCAACCATTGGATAAAATCCCTAAAAATCCCATGCACTATAAGGGGTTGCGTGAGCTAGTACCATGGGAGGAATTCAAGAATTGCCTACCCTTCAACCTGCGAATATACCTAGAGGAGCAGAGGATCCTCACAGCCAGGAGTGCTGCAGTCACAGCAGACAGCTCTGACCTCACCCATAGGCCTGTAAACTCAGGCAGACCCTTTCCAAATCATACCCCTGAGCAGGGAGACCTAGATAGGAAAGGCCCCCTGCCCAGAAAAGAAAACACAAAAGAGAGTGCGAGAAGTCCCCAGGCAAAGGAGGACTCCTGGGAGCCAATGTGTTTTCATTGCAACAAAACAGACCATTCCAGACCTGAATGCTGGAGATTGCAAGGAAAGCCAGTTGGCCTAGTGGGGTTTCACATAAGTAGTCCCTTGCAGGACACTCCAATGGGTAATGCAGCGGAGCAGGCAGACCCTCTCGCTACAGACACTCACCCTTTGGAGGGCATGGCAATATGTGTTTCTGAGCCGGACAAACTCCCAGAGAGCTTCCAGAGTTTTGTTCTTTAGGAACCGTGTCCCCCTACCCATCCCAAATGTGAGCAAGTCTATGGTACTGCTCCAGGACACAGGAGACACTAGTCCTTAATGTTGGAGGGAAACTTAAACCTAACCCCTGAGTCATCCCTGAAGGCCAAAGTCCATTCAGTGGAGTGGGAGGAGGATCTGTGTTTGCACCCTCTCCATAAGGTCCCTCCAGTGTATGACCTTGTTTCAGGCCTTGTTACAGTAGGAATTGTTCCTAAACTACCAGGAGCAGGAATCAACTTCCTTCTTGGAAACAGTCTAGTTAGCAGCAAGGTGCAAGCCAGTGGAAGAAATGAGGTCAATGCTAAGCAGCAGAAAACTGAAGAAGAGCAGAAAGCTGGCGAAGGTCCTGAGGCCCAAAAGAGTGGACCTCCGGTGAGAGCTGCTTGGAGGTACCAAGGCCAATACCAGGCCAGTAAAATTAGAAGAGGTCAGAGAAAGCCCCTAGAATCCAAAATAGACTCCCCAGTATCCCAGAATTAAATAGAGAACAGAGAAGTCCCAGAGTAGTGACAGCAATAGCGAGGGAGATGCCCTACATAGCTGAAGAGCCTGAAGGCAGCCCAGCAAGGAAAAGGGTAAGCACTTGCCTGAAGTATGACTAGCAGAAACCTCTTTTCTGACATTAAAGAGGGAAAAGAAGAGTTCCCAAACCAATGGGCAGACAGGGGGTGAGATGTTCCCCCAGTCGAAAAGCCACAAGTGAGTGTAGCCAGAACTGCACCTTCACTTGAGGGCAGAGGTGTTCCAAGAGACATGGAACGATTTAGGAAAGCACCCGCTCCAAAGCTAAAGGACCCAGCTAAGAAGCCATTGATTAGGTTGGCCAGTCGTTGTGTGGCAAATTTAAATGTGGAGCAGAAAAGTTCCTAAATTGGCCCAGAAAGCATGAGGGTTAGGCCTCACTTAGTTGAAAAGCCACTGGGAGATACAGCAAGAGCTGACTACACACCAGAGGGTAGTAATGTCCCAAATGAATCAACGACTACACCCGCCCCACCCCACGGACTGACCAGCAGAGAAACCCCAACCAGATGGGACCTCATGCTCACCCACCATAACACAGAATCGCAAGGTGAATGGACAGGGTCAACCTCCCTATTTAAAATGATCCATCAACCTTAACCAGCACTGTACCCCTAACTGGCACGGGTGTGGGAGAAGCCCCTGCCAGAAAGCTATCTTCCTATCACCCAGGCCCAGAAAGGCTGGCCCAAGTTCAGGAGCTAACTGCCCACCTGTTGCCATGCCAACCCAAAGCATCTAGCAACAGAAGCTGGAACTCTCCAGTTGTGCCATCGCCTGAACCAGACCCCATACCAGAATCCCCTAAAGTGGCCCAAGTCCCTTTAAAACATCCCACTCTCCTGACCCTCAGCCTACCCATGGTCCCTGTGTCTGAACAGCTGAACCCCCAGGTTATCAAAGTGAACAGGCAGGAGCTAAGTTGGACAAGGGCATCTCAACCCTATGATCCTAGGGCCTGGCATCCACATGTATAGAGCTACCTATCAAGTGGAGACAGAAAGTCTACTGGGACAGTGGCTATATAGAAAGTGTTCTTCATATCTCATCAAGGTGGGAGATGGATCATTCAAGAGTTAATGGCTGGAATATGAAAGAAACAAATCACCTAGGCCATGACAATAACCAAGATCTATCCCGACATGAGCTAATCAATTACCTTCTGAAATCACTCTGGTCATGTGACCAGAATAACCATTTTGAAATGTCTTTTAGTACAACACCCAAGCTGCTAAAAACAGAAGTCTTGAAGATATCTGCCATTGGAGCAGAAACACCATCTCTCTCCCCCCTCTCTCAAGTTTAAAGACCCTCTCTCTGATACATTCTTGGAAGCCCCCACAGAGATAGAGAAATTCCATTAAAAAGAACCTCAGGTATAATCACATTGACTTTTGGAAAAAAGGAATTACCATTTTAGATTTCGAACATATCTAGCAACTCAAAACTGAGCAACCATGAGATGCTATGGGCCATCAGGTGGCCGGGCATGAAGGTGACAGGGCACGTTGAGGGAGCAGTTAATAAAGCATATAGTATCCTAGGTTTTATTAATAAGGGCATTGAGTACAAGAGCAAGGAGGTCATGTCAAACTTTTTTAAGACATTACTTAGGCCTCAACTGGAGCACTGCATCCAGTTCTGGGAGCCATACTTGAGGAAGGATGGGAAGACATTGGTGAAAGTATAGAGGCAATTCACAAGAATGATTCCAGAGACAAACAACTGTAGCTATGACGATAGATTGGAAAGGCTGGGTCTGTTTTCCTTGGAGAAAAGAAGGCGGAGACGAGATTTGATAGAGGTATTCAAGATCCTGAGGGGAATGGACAGGGCAAATAGTGAGAAACTGTTCCCTCTCAGGAGTACATCAAAAACTAGAGGCCATAGATTCAAAATAATGGGCAAAAGGATTTGAAGTGATGTGAGGAAATTTTTTTTCACTCAGAGGGTGATCAGGGTCTGGAACGAATTTCCTGAAAGGGCGGGGGCGGGGGCAGGGTCAATTGATGTATTCAAAAGAGAAATGGATTGATATTGGAAAAGAAAGAATGTGCAAGGTTATGGGAGGCAAAGGAGTGGGATTAGGTAGATTACTTTTTCGGAAAGCCAGTGCAGACTCAATAGGCCAAATAGCCTCCTTCTGCACGGTAAAAATTCTGTGATTCTGTGATCAGCAGCAACAAAATTTCACTCAACCACAATCTGTAACCTCATCGCCTGGCTTTTCCCCTGATCTGCCATTGCCACCAAGCTAGGCGATCAACCCTGGTTCAGTGAAGAGTGCAGGATGGCATGTCAGGAGCAGAACCAGGCATGCCTAATAATGAGGTGTCAACTTGGTGAAGCTACAACACAGGACTACTTGGGGACCAAACAGCCTAAGAAACAAGTGATAGGAAGAGCTAAGTGATTCCACAACCAACAGATCAGATCTAAGCTCTGCCACATCCAGTTGTGAATGGTGATGGATAATTAAACAACTCACTGAGGGAGGAGGCTTCACAAATATCCCCATCCTCAATGATGGAGGAGACCTGCACATCAGCGTAAAAGGTAAGGCTGAAGCCCTCGCAACACTCTTCAGCCAGAACTGCTGAGTGGATGATCCATCTCGGCCTCCTCCAGAGGTCTCCAGCATCACAGCTGCCAGTCTTCAGCCAATTCAATTTACTCCACGTAATATCAAGAAATGGTTGAAGACACTGGATAGTGCAAAGGCTATGGGCCCTGACAATATTCTAGCAATAGTTCTGAAGACTTGTACTCCAGAACTTGCCGCAGCTCTAGCCAAGCTACTCCAGTACAGCTACAATACTGGCATCTACACCGCAATGTGGACAATTTTGTTCAGGTATGTCCTGTACACAAAAAGCAGGACAAATCCAACATGTCCAATTACCGCCCCATCGGTCTACTCTCGATCATCAGTAAAGTGATGGAAGAGGTCATCAACAGTGCTATCAAACGACACTTGCTTAGCATCAACCTGCTCACTGACAATCAGTTTGGGTTCCACCAGGGTCACTCAGCCTCTAACCTTATTAAAGTGTTGCTTCAAGCATGGACAAAAGAGCTGAACTCCAGAGGTGAGGTGAGAGTGACTGCCCTTGACATCAAGGCAGCAATCGACCGAGTGTGGCATCAAGGAGCCCTAGCAAATCTGGAGTCAATGGGAATCAGGGGAAAACTCTCCTCTGCTTGGAGTCATACTTAGCACAAAGGAACATATTGCGGTTGTTGGAGGTCAGTCATCTCAGATCCAGGACATCACTGCTGGAGTTTCTGAGGGTAGTGTCCTAGGCCCAACCACCTTCAGCTGCTTCATCAATGATCATCCTTCCATCATAGTGTCGGAAGTGGGAATGTTCGCTGATGATTGCACAATGTTCAGCACCATTCGTGACTCCTTAATACTGAAGCAGTCCATGTCCAAATGCAGCAAGTCCTAGACAATATTCAGGCTTGGGCTGACAAGTGGCAAATAACATTTGTGCCGCACAAGTGCCAGGCAATGACCATCTCCAACAAGAGAGAATCCAACCATCACCCCTTGACATTCAATGGCATTACCATCACTGATTCCCCCACTATCACCATACTGGAGTTTACCATTGACCAGAAACTGAACTGGACTAACCATATAAATACTGTGAATACAAGAGCAGGTCAGAGGCTAGGAATCCTGTGACGAGTAACTCACTCCTGACTCCTCAAAGCCTGTCCACCATCTACAAGGCACAAGTCAGGAGTGTGATGGAATACTCCCCACTTGTCTGGGTGAGTACAGCTCCAACAACACTCAAGAAGCTTGACACTATCCAAGACAAAGCAGCCCACTTGAATGGTGCCCCTTCCACAAACGTTCACTCCCTCTACCACTGACAAAAAGTAGCAGCAGTATGTACTATGTACAAGATGCACTGCAGAACCTCACCAAGGCTCCTTAGGCAGCGCCTTCCAAACCCACAACCACTACCACTTAGAAGGGAAGGGCAGCAGATCGATGGGAACACCACCACCTGGAAGTTCCCCTCCAATCCACTCACCATCCTGACTGTCGCTGCGTCAAAATCCTTGACCACCCTCCCTAACAGCATTGTGGGTATATCTACACTACAGGGATTGCAACATTTCAAGAAGGCAGCTCACCACCACCTTCTCTAAAGCAATTAGAGATGGGTAATAAACACTGGCCGAGCCAGTGATGCCCACGTCCCATAAGCGAATAATTTTATAAAAGTGACTATCTCCGGAGATTGCAGTTTGCATCAGCCTCAGCTCCACTGAAAACATTAAGGCCACCATTGAAAAATTCTTTGTCAGCCCCGGATACCAGTGAAGAGCTCATAAACAGTGAACTCTCTATTGTTTGCCTTTTTTCAATGAATTTTAATTTGGCCAAAGCGTAACCTCTTACTGTATGATTTTAAGTATTTTTATACCTTTACCTGTGTGGGTTTTTTGCTCATTAAAAACTTATAAATCCTTATAAATTACAAAAAAAACCCCATGACAATCAATCGGAGAAAGGAAGGGCAAGACCTGACATATGTCTTCCCCAGTCATAACAATTGTAACATTAATGGTCTGCTATTGTGAAAACTTAACGCATTCATCTGAAGTGCCTCCCTCTGTTACTTTGCCGAAGCATTTCCCTGTTTAAAATAAATGGACTAGAACATCTACTAACCTCACAACGTGGAGTATTTCTGACAAGTGTGTGAAGCATATCTAGTCCCGGGGTGCAATGTCAGGAGTTAGGGTGAAAGCAACAGTTAAGACCTCACCACAGATCAAGTTGCTTAAGAAGCTTTTGCATCACCTTATTCCATCACCAAGCCTGCTGTGAAAGCTGGAATAATGGCTTGGGCCTGAGAATATTAGTCCACCGTATTCAGAGCTTTTGTGGAAACCCCTGGTTGTCTGTGGTAAAGTTAAGGTGTGCATTTTCTTGTCAATGAAGCTGATGTACAGTACCATATTATCAATAATGAAATAAACAGTGGAGTAACTTAATAAACGAGCAACAACTTCATCCGTCATCACTTCGGCATTTGTTCATTGATTTAAGGCAGCAGTTAAACGCCCCTATTAAGTTTCAACACCATCAGCAGTTTGAGATTGTCTTTTTGTCAGATTTCTCCAGGTTTACTTCAAGCAGCTGCTGCACATGAAGAATGAATGCTCAACAGCAGCCAAATGTGCCAAGCACAAGTCGGGACAGTTTGGATATCCATTGTATTTGGATCTGTCAGCAAGCCTTGTGTTATGTTCCTATATGCAGTACCAGAGTATATGTGCTGTTCCATCATTGTTACAGCAAGGTTTCTGCATGAAAATTACAGACTTTGGCTTCACTTCCTCCACAAGCACATCCAAGTAGGCATTGAAAAAGTAGGGGGTTTGGGGGGGAGGCGGGTGCGTGGAAAAGCAGTCCTTTGACTCATCTGTGTCCTCAAAATGCATTCCACAGTTCTTTCATGATAAATGCTGGCAGGAGCCATGACCTCGCTTAGTGACTCTCGAGAGTTGTATCACTGGTCTGCCCAAATTTTTCATTCTATTGAAGGATGGGGGTGTCACTGGCTTGGCCAACATATGTTTTCCATCTCTCATGTCCTTGAGAAGGTGAGGTGAACCACATTCTACATCATCCATGTAGTGTAGGTACACCCACAGTGCTGTTAGGAAGGGAGTTCCAGGATTTTGGCCCAACGACAGTGAATGAATGGTGATGTAGCTCAAAGAAAGGATGGTGTGTGGCTTGGAGGGGAACACCCAGATGGCAGTGTTCCTATGTGTCTTCTGCTTTTGTTCTTCTAGGTGGTAGTGGCTGTGGGTTTGGAAGGTGCTGTCGAAGGAGCCTTGGTGAGTTGCTGCAGTGAATCTTGTAAATGGTACACACTGCTGCTGCTGTGTGGCAGTAGGGACTGAATGTTTGCGGAGGTGGATGGGGTGCCAATCAAGTGGGCTGCTTTGTACTGGATGGTGTCAAGCTTCTTGAGTGTTGTTGGAGTCGCACTCCTCCAGGCAAGTGGAGAGTATTCCATCGCACTCTGCAGAATTCCCAGTTTCCGACCTGCTCTTGCAACCATAGTATTTATATGGTTGGTCCAGTTCAGTTTCTGGTCAATGATAACCCCCCAGAATATTGATAATGGGGTTTTCAGTGATGCTAATGCCATTGAATGTCAAAGGGAGATGGTTCGATTTTCTTTTGCTGGACAGAATTCACCTATCAGACTTTTTAAGGTAAGGCCTAGAAGTTAAAATTGCCCCCATCAGCGCCATTAGAGGGCTATTAATTCCTTTCGATGAGGCTCTTGACACAACACCAGTACCATATGGAAAGGCCAGTTGAGGAAACAACTGATGGTAAAGCAAGCGCTGCCTGTTTCATGATTAAAACATGGAGAGGGCAAATTTTGACGTTGTGAGTTCTATGTTATTATGCCAAAGGGAAATGCCCATAGGTGTCCCAGAGAGGTACTGACATGAGAGTTCATGAGGGTCAGGCCATTTGATATCCTTTGGAGTAGTGAATGGAATAAATCCCCCATAGAATAGGTCTACTTTCCTGAGAACATGGGGATTATAGTGCTGGTCTTTAACAACTCTAATCGTACAGTGCAGCAGGAAACAAGGGGGAAGGAGCAGTGCTTAGCTCATCATATATTTCTGAGCAAACTTCACTGTTGGTCTCTTCAATCTTTTCCTGATACTTTTCAAAATGTTTATGACAGGATCAGCAGGAACAAACAGCCACACAAGGCAGCGGAGCACAGAGGAACGACCAATTTTCACATATCCAGGCCATAAGCCAACTGGAAGAAACTGAGCTAAGGAGATACAGGCTTCCAGATATCCAGAGCAGCCAGCCTGCCAGGAATCCCACTTGTGCCACATGGAGCGGGGCGGCCGCTGGATTGGAAGCCAGGTCACAGAGATTGGAAAAGAGAGGGCTCCCAGATTCAGCGGCACTGCCCTGCACACACTCCACCGAGAGGTTGAAGCTGAGGCAGAGGCCATGTTTTCTGTGGGAATAAGAAGCCCTCCAGACTGACCATGAGAAAGTGGCGAGGGTGGTCAATGCCCTGAGTGTGGCACCTTGGACCTGGCAGAAGTTTAAAGAAAGATTTAATGACGACACTCGTGTGATCAAGGTGAGTGAATGCATCTACCACATCATATCACTCACGCACCACCCCACCCACACACCTCACTGCTCAATCCACCACGCTCTCCATCATTCACCCAGCAGCACAACCTGACACTCAGGACTCACCCCTAACATCCTTACACTGCACCACCTCAGCCACACATTTCTTCAAAGCATATCAGCTGACCACACACCTCTCATGCCCGCCAGCTATTCGGCTATGACAGGCATCACCCAAGAACACTAACACACACAGTCAAATGCATTCTGCCCTCCCAGATGAACGAAGGAGGACCAGGTCATATCCATCCTCTCTGTGCCCTCGAGGAAATGGACCTTCAGTTCATGATCAGCATTGCGACTGAGCCAGTGGCATCCAGTGAAGCAGAGGGTGAGTTAAGTTGCTGCCTTAAGCACTTTCTGCGCTAACCTCTCACCCTCACCCAGAAAGTTGCCATGACAGGGAAACCTGCAGAAGAAATGACCGTAGATCTCCTGATTTCCTATTTTCCCCTGAGGCAGAAAGCCAGGAATTGCTGGCAGCTCAACTTCTGTAGAAGCAAGTAAGAAGGGAAAGGGAGCCTGAAGAAGGAGCACCATCACTCGGCCTAACACTGCCAGCCACCAGCTCAGTTGCTGGCAGCGTGCGTAACTTAGAGGCTAGTGTAGGATAAGGATCGGCAGATGGCGAATCAATGGGCATGTGTGGGCTTGCAGAAAGGCCAGGAAATAGGTCAGCTTGTGTGTGAACTCCCTGGAGGGCAAGGTCACGCGTTAGCGCTGCTGCAGCGGAGACTCAGGATGAGGATCTTACTGGGGCTGACTGCCAAGTTTTTATAATGATACAAAGGTACCAATCATTCAATCATAAACACATGGGTTCATTTATTTAGACTAGGCACATGGGAACACATATACATGGAGATAAAGCTTAAAGGCATCAGAGTTGCAGAGCTGTGTGTGTGTGCTCTGTTGAAAGCAAAAACAAAATTAAAACAGGATTATAGTGCTGCCATGCTGCTGTAGCTGTATGATGTGGGAGCTGACAGATCCCATTGCGAGCCACAGTGACCACATCTGCAGCAAGTGTTAGTTGCTGGAGGAATTCCGGCTCAGAATTGATGAGCTGGAGTCCAAGCTCCGGACGCTGCAGCACATCCGGGAGCGGGAGAGATACCTAGACGCTTTGTTTCGGGAGGCAGTCACACCTGGTAGATTAAGTACCTCAAGTTCGATCAGTGGTCAGGGTCAGCAGGGTGTGACTGCAAGTGAAGGAGGTAGAGGGATCCTGTGTTCAGGAATAGAGGACCCTCAGCTCTTGACCTTGTCCAATAGGTACGAGGTACTTGCTCCCTATATGGATGAGGAAGAGGGCTGTAGGGAGGATGAGCTAGCTGACCACTGCACTGCACAGGAGGCCATTCAAGAGGGGGGAGCAAAAAGACAAGTGGTAGTTGTAGGAGATTCTATAATTAGGGGAATTGATAGCTTCCTTTGTAAGCAGGATCGAGAGTTCCGCATGGTATGTTGCCTGCCCGGTGCCAGGGTGAGGGACATCTCTGACCGGGTTGAAAGGATATTGGAGAGGGTGGAGGAGGATCCAGTTGTTGTGGTCCACGTCAGGACAAATAACATAAGTAAGACTAGGAAAGAGGACCTGGTTGGAGATTATCAGGAACTAGGAACTAAATTAAAGAACAGGTCATCAAGGGTTATAATCTCCGGATTACTACCCGAGCCACGTGCAAATTGGCATGGGGACGCCAGAATAAGGGAAGTAAACACGTGGCTAAAGAAGTGGTGTGGGAAAGAGGGGTTCCATTTCATGGGGCACTGTCATCAGTATTGGAACAGGAGGGATCTGTACCGTTGAGACGGTCTCCACCTGAATCGATCTGGGACCAATGTTCTAGCCAAAAGGGTAAATAGAGTGGTCAACAGGTCTTTAAACTAGAAAGTGGGGGGGCAGGGAGGGCTAAAATTTGAAGAAGTATGACTAACGGGAAACAAAGCAGCAGGTTAGCGTATGGAGGGGTGGATTCAACTTCATGGAAAATTATGAAAAAACTGAAAAGAAAGGAGAGCCCAGGAGAGGCTATTAAAGTCTCCAGAACACAAAATAGGACAGAGTGTTTGGAAAGGGCTAGGAATCTAACTTCAAGCACATCAGATAAAGGGACGACAATGAGAAAGGGGACAGGAAATACAGTACTGAAGTCGTTGTATCTGAATGCACACAGTATACAAAATAAGGTAAATGAGCTTCTGGCGCAGATTGAAATTGGCAGGTGGGCATCACAAAGACATGGCTGCAAGGGGATCAGGACTGGGAGCTAAATATCCAAGGATATACATCCTAGCGAAAAGATAGGCAAGTTGGCAGAGGGGGTGGGGTTACTTAGTTAGTAAGAAATGAAATTAAATCGATAGCAAGAAATGACGTAGGGTCAGATGATGTAGAATCTGTTTGGGTAGAGTTGAGGAACCGCAAAGGTAAAAAAACCATAATGGGAGTTATGTACAGGCCTCCGAACAGTAGTCAGGATGTGGGGCACAAGATACACCAGGAGATAGAAAAGGCGTGTAAGAAAGACATGGTTACAGTGATCATGGGGGATTTCATTATGCAGGTAGACTGGGAAAATCAGGTTGGTAGTGGATCCCAAGAAAAGGAATTTGTGGAATGTCTACGAGATGGCTTTTTGGAGCAGCTTGTGGTGGAGCCCACTAGGGAACAGGCAATTCTAGATTTAGTGATGTGTAATGAGGCAGATTTGATAAGGGAGCTTAAGGTGAAGGAACCCATAGGAGGAAGTGACCATAATATGATAAAATTTACCCTGCAATTTGAGAGGAAAAAGCTGGAATCAGATGTAACGGTATTGCAGTTGAATAAAGGCAACTACAGAGGCATGAGGGAGGAGCTGGCCAGAATTGCCTGGGAGATGAGCCTAGCAGGAAAGACAGTGGAACAGCGATGGCAGGAGTTTCTGGGAGTAATTTGGGAAACACAGCAAAAATTTATCCCTAGGAAGAAGGAGCATACTAAAGGGAGGACGAGGGAACCATGGCTGACAAGGGAAGTCAGGGACAGCATAAAAGCTAAAGAGAAAGCATACAATGCGGCGAAGAGCAGTGGGAAACCAGGGGATAGGGAAGCCTACAAAGACCAACAGAGGACAACTAAAAAAGAAATAAGGAGGGAGAAGATTAAATATGAGGGTAAACTAGCCAGTAATATAAAAGAAGATTGCAAGAGTTTTTTTTAGATATATAAAGGGTAGGAGAGAGGCAAAAGTGGACATTGGGCTGTTGGAAAATGACAGTGGAGAAATAGTAGTGGGGAACAAAGAAATGGCGGAGGAACTTCTCCACAGGAGAAGACACGAGTGACATCCCCAAAGTTCAAGAGAGTCGGGGGGCAGAGGTGAGTATGGTGGCCATTACCAAGGAGAAGGTGCTAGGAAAATGAAAGGTCTGAAGGTGGATAAATCACCTGGACCAGATGGATTACACCCCAGAGTTCTGAAGGAGATAGCTGAAGAGATAGTGTAGGCGTTAATGGTGATCTTTCAGGAATCACTGGAGTCAGGGAGGGTCCCAGAGGACTGGAAAATCGCTAATGTAACCTCCCTGTTTAAGAAGGGAGTGAGGCAAAAGACGGGAAATTACAGGCCAATTAGCCTCGGTCGTTGGTAAGATTTTAGAGTCCATTATTAAGGATGAGATTTCAGAATACTTGGAAGTGCATAGTAAAATCGGGCAAAGTCAGCATGATTTCATCAGGGGGAGGTCATGCCTGACAAATCTGTTAGAATTCTTTGTGGAGGTAACAAGTTGGTTAGACAAAGGAGAGCCAATGGATGTTATCTACTTGGACTTCCAAAAGGCCTTTGACAAGGTGCCGTACAGGAGGCTACTCAGTAAGATAAGAGCCCATGGCTTTAGAGGTAAGGTACTAGCATGGATAGAAGATTGGCTGTCTGGCAGGAGGCAGAGAGTGAGGATAAGGGGGTCCTTCTCAGGATGGCAGCCAGTGACTAGTGGAGTTCCGCAGGGGTCAGTGTTGGGACCACAACTTTTCACTTTATACATTAATGATCTAGATGAAGGAACTGACGGCATCCTGGCTAAGTTTGCAGATGATACAAAGATAGGTGGAGGGACAGGTAGTATTGAGGAAGCGGGGAGGCTGCAGAAGGTTAGGAGAATGGGCAAAGAAGTGGCAGATGGAATACAACGTGGGCATGTATGAGGTCATGCACTTTGGTAGGAAGAATAGAGGCATAGACTATTTTCTAAATGGGGAGAGAATTCAGAAATCTGGAGTGCAAAGGGAATTGGGAGTCCTAGTCCAGGAATCTCTTAAGGTTAACTTGCAGGTTGAGTTGGTAGTTAGGAAGGCAAATGCAATGTTGGCATTTATTTTGAGAGGACTAGAATATAAAAGCAGGGATGTGCTGCTGAGGCTTTATAAGGCTCTGGTCAGACCACATTTAGAATATTGTGAGCAATATTGGGCCCCGTATCTCAGGAAGAATGTGTTGGACCTGGAGAGGGTCTTGAGAGGTTCACAAGAATGATCCCAGGAATGAAAGGCTTAACATATGAGGAAAGTTTGAAGACTTTGGGTCTATACTCGATGGAGTTTAGAAGAATGTGGGGGGATCTGATTGAAACTTACATAATACTGAAAGACCTGGATAGAGTGGAAGTGGGGAGATGTTTCCATTAGTAGGAGAAACTAGGACCTGAGGACACAGCCTCAGTGTAAAGGGAAGACCTTTTAGAACAGAGATGAGGAGAAACTTCTTTAGCGAGAGAGTGGTGAATCTATGGAATTCATTGCCACAGAAGGCTGTGGAGGCCAGGTCATTGAGTGTATTTAAGACCGAGATAGATATGTTCTTGATTGGTGAGGGGATCAAAGGTTACGGGGAGAAGGCGGGAGAATGGTGTTGAGAAACTTATCAGCCATGATTGAATGTCGGAGCAGACTTGATGGGCCGATTGGCCTAATTTCTGCTCCTATGTCTTATGGTCTTATGGTCTTAAAATTGCTTTGCGTTCTGTAGGCATTGTGATCCAGTAATTTTCAATATGCACCCGTGGTCATGCTCGCCCTCACCAACAATTGAAAATCCAGCCCCGAGAGTATGAGAGGAAGGGAGTTATGCTAGAACTGTACAAAATACCAGATAGACCTCAGCTAGTGTACTGCATACAATTCTGGTTACCACTTTCAGGAAGGATATAATTGCAATGGAGGGTTCAGAAGGAATTTATGACAATGCTGCCTGGAGTGGAGAATTTTAGTTATGAGGAAAGATTGGATGGACTGGGGTTGTTTTCTTTGGAACAGAGGAGGCTGATGGGAGGTTTAATTGAGGTGTATAAAATTTTGGGAGTCTAGATAGCGTGGATAGGAAGGACTATTTCCATGAGAGGTCAATAACCCGGGGCATAGATTTAAAGCAAGTGATAGAAGGATTAGAGGGGAATTGAGGAGTAACTTTTTCACCCACAGGGCAGTGGGGATGTGGAACTCACTTCCTTAAAAAGAGGTAGAGACAGAAACTCTCATTCTATTCAAAAACAATTTGATATGTACTTGTGGTGCTGTAACCTTTTGGACCATGGAACAAGAACTGGAAGGTGGGATTACACCATATAGCCCCTCTTGGCTGGCACAGATACAATAGTCTGAATGGCCTCCTGTGCCTGTAAATCATTATGGGCAGAATTTTACGCCAGCAGGATTTTACAGTCTCACCAAAGTCAATGGAGTTTAGAATGGCTTGCTGCATTTTACAGCCATTCCACTTCCGCCGTAAAACTCTGGCCTATATGTTAGGAAGAGCTTTAACCTATAGCCTTTGTTACAGCTTAACATGCTGAGAGAAACCTTTGTGTGGCAGTTCATGTACTGGTATTTTGATTAGTAACATAGATACCCAGAGTATTGCCCTGGGGACCAGGGTTCAAATCCTACCATGGCTTTGAATTCAATATCTTAAAAAATCTGGACTTGCTGTAAATCTGGATTGCTATAAAAACCCATCTGGTTCACTAAGGTCCTTTAGGGAAGGAAATTTGCTGGCCTACATGTGACTAGAGACCCACAGCAATGTGGGTGACTTTTAAATGGCCTCTGAAATGGCCTAGCAAGCCAATCAGTTCTCAAGGGCAATTAGGGATGTCAGTACACTCACATCCATGAAAGCTGCCCAATTACTTGACATCGTGAAATATTGGTTAGCCTTACCTTGGCAGACGTCGGGCCAGCATCACGATGTCATAATGCACTCGCACGGTATTTTGCTCGGAAGGCGTGAGCAGGTGCAGCAGCCACATCCGCTATTAATTAACAGGTCACTTAAGGCCATTAACAGTCCAGTTGATGGCGATTTTTTGTTGCACATGGGATTTCGTGCTCATCTCACGGACAAAACGGGCAGGCAGCCAGCCGACAATTTCAAAAGCTTCATTTATGGGCGCAATAAAAAAATGTCAGCAGCATTGCCAGTGTCAGTAGTGAAGAATTTGGTAGATAGTTTGCTGCTGGTGACCTACTGGTACCTGGCAGCTTCATCTCTGTACGGGGCTTCATTCTTAGCATTTTCAAGCTTCATTTCAGGACTCCTTGATGTCCACAAGACCTTCAGAGGATTTAGACTGTGTGGACATTTCCCGGTATCAGACAGCCTTCCGTTAGCCTGGTAATGGGGCTCCCCCACATCCAGGGTGCAATCGACTACACACATGTGCCCAACAAGGTGCCAGCGGATCAGCCGGGTGCCTTTGTCAACAGGAAGGGCTTCCACTTCATGAACATGCAGATAGTGTGTGACCACAGGATGCAGATTCTGCATGTCTGTGCAAGGTACCCAGGCAGCTGCTATCACTCTTATACCCTGAGACATTCCCAGGTGCCAAGGATCTTCAATGCTCCAGCCCAACTGGACAGATGGCTGCTGGGTGACATGGGCTATCTGTTGAAAAGGTATCTCATGACCCCTCTCCACCACCCAAGAACACAGGTAAAGAAGCATTACAATATGAGTCATGGCTCCACAAGGACGATGGTAGAAAGGACCATAGGTTTTCTCAAGATGTGCTTTCAATAACCAGATTGTTCAGGGGGAGCACTACAATACCCCCCCAGAGCGGGTGTCACTGATAGTGCTCGCATGCTGCGCTCTCCACAATCTGGCACTGACAAAGGGGGACCCACTGGAGGAAGAGGATCCTGACACAGCTTCACAGGTCACAGATGATGGGTCCAGTGGTGAGTCAGAAGAGGACCATGGTAAGGAGAACAATGTGGGCGTGGAGATAGACCTCGGTAGCATCCAGGGAGGCAGGGACACCGGGAATGCCTTGATCCAACACTCCTTCAGCTAGGCTACCAAAGATCAGCTTCAACCACCTGCCAGGACTGCTGCCACCATCGCAGATGTCTGAAAGGACCCTTTCATTTGAAGACAAAGAACACTCAGTGCCTGTACAATAAAGTTCAGAGCAACTTGCGTCCAGCATTACATACTGGCATACCCCACACTAATAAAATAAAAAGGTGAAGCATACTCAGGACATGATGACAAAAACAAAATTTATCTTCATTTGACAATTCCAAACTATTTACATAAGCTTCTCTGGTCCTTATTCCCAGACCAGCATAAATAAAGTAAACATAAATGAACATAAAATCCTTCGTGAACTCGTCCCTCTTGTGCTCATGGCGCCTTTAACTTACATTTGCAAGTGCTAAGTCTTGGTACCACCCCTTCACTGGCACTGGCTTTGGAGACAACCTGCTGATTCTGCTGTCTTGTTGGCCTTGATGATCTTGGTGGCTGTCCTCTGGGCAGTGGAGCCTGTGCTGGACCTGCCTGGGAGGAAGCGACCAGAGCCACAGCTGGTATCTCCCCAGTCATTGCATCCTCATCAGGTGCCATGGACACTGGCAGAGGGGCGGAGGAACTGCAACCATCAGCCCGAGTGCCCTGAGAGGAGCCCGCAGAGACAACAAGCAGCTCGTGCGCCAATGTGAGGTTGCTCTGGATCTCCCTGCTCACCATTGATCGACGGGCACCTAGCTGGCATACTGGGTGCCTCACTCATTTCCCACACTGGCACTACCACCTGAGGTCAGTGCCTGTGTGAGGGATTTTAGGTCCGAGCGCATCCCCAGGAACTCCTGATTCTGTCCCTGAAGCTGCCTGTCCATGAGAGTCGCCACTTTCTCAATGGAGGAGGCAGTGCCATGAGGGTCAAGGTAATGCTGATGCTCTGCATGGACCCCTCCATAATGGAGACCATGGCATACATACCCTCATGGATCTCCATGAGGTCCTCCCGCACATCTCGCTGGACATCCAGCATCTGACGCCTGATGGATGACTCCAGAGGCTCGTCATCAGTCTTCAACTCAGCATCGTCCTGGTTCCCAGAAGTCCTCTGACTGCCGGCGCACTTGGCACACTCTGCCTCTGCCTGCACCTCAAGCGAGTGTGAAATACCCTCATCAATGCGCACCAAGATAATAACTGCCGAACTAATGCCCACTGAGGAGTTGGTATCTGCGCTGGTGCCTGCTTCAGAGACCAGGTGTGACACAGGTGAAAGTGACCCGGTGGTTCTCCGGTGTCCGGGGTGGACCTTTGGGGTCCACGGTGCGAACGCCGGCCGGCGAACCTAAAAGGAAGAACAAGTACATGTCATTAGTTAAAGTCACCATTCTGTCACTGCGCATGCCAGGCACCCTGGTGAGACAATGGAGATCTGCATCATGGTGCCCTGGTCTTTCAATGATCAATGGGGACTACAGGTTCGAGGCTCCCATCAATGAAGAGACTGAACTAGAATAATTGCACACTCCAAAAGTCTCGCCTCAGTGCAGAGCCCTCTTACATTCGTCTGGCAACCCCGCCTCCCCGTGCCCGGCGGCACATGGGGCATGCCGGCCCTCGAGGTCCAAACCTGCTAAGCAACAGCAGGTTGGGCTGCCCTCCGCCTGTACGTGCCCTCTCTGCCTGGTTATGACTTGTCTTCTCCTGAAACGGCAGAGGAGCATTGATTAGTCCAGCCTCTCCCTGCAGCGCCATTGCAACCTGGCCAACCCCAGCTTAGGAACACCTCGCAGGGCACATCCAAGTCGTGGCCCTCGAGTTGCAAGGCACCCAGTCCAAGCAGCCAGGGCTCACCTACTTAGCCAGCTCCAGCATCAATGACAGTTGGCATTCAGACTCTCGCACCCCTGAGGCCACACCTTAACACTCCTGCACACTGACCCATGCCAACACCATACTCACCCTTCCTGAGTGCAGCAGGTCATCGAAGTGCTGCTGGCAGTGCACCCACCACATCATGGCTGCTCACCATTGTTTCCAATTCATTCCATGCCCTCTTGGTAATGTGCAGTGGCCTCCCCCTACCACCTCTGTGGACAAGGATGTCCCTCCTGGCAGCCACCTCCTCCAGGAGGGCTGCAAGGCACTCGGTGGAAAAGCGGGGGCGTTGAGTGCCCACCTGACCTGCCCTCCTGCCTGCCCGTGTCCAGCCGCACTTGGCTCCACTGGGAACGCGGAACCCACGTCCTTCCACGGCAGCCTTCCAGGGGCTGCCTGGGCCGTTTTTAAAGCGGCCGCCGGGTTGCCATTGGACCCGGTGGCTGACAGGCTCCTGCCCCCGCCCACCCCTTCCCGGCCAGTGCGGAGCCGAGTTTCATGCTGGGCGAGCTTTAACTGGCCAGCCAGCGTGAAATGGCAGTCGGGGGCCGATTGTGGGTGGAGGACTATTTCCCGGCTGCTCCCGGGCCCATCCCCGCATCTGCCCAGCGACCTCAAAATCCTGCCCCAGGCGGGGCACAACAAACAGGAAGGACCCCTCTTAAATAATGACTACATGCTTTAAAAGCTGCCGTGATGTGCCTTCCCTTGTCAATTGATAATGATCACCTACTGCAGTGCAGGGAGTTTGTTACAATTAATTAATTAGGTTGACCTCTAAAATTGCTCAGCATGGCATCAGTGAGCATAGAGCTTCATGTACTCTTGTGGGTTTTAATGCTCTCATATTTAATAAAGATGCTAAGGCTATATTTTCTGCCTTTCCCAGGTATTACTCAAATGTTTCTACAGCGTAAACAAAGAACGTTGTTGCACAGCTATGTAAATTCCAGGATGACATCAGGCATTTAATGGATGCTGCAGTAATAAGACATTTAACAGAATTCTGGTCCTAACTGTTGGTTTCTGTAATGAATTTGCCCAGGGGTTGTAAACCAGACTTCAGCAGCTTTAGCACTCAAGTGCTGATTAGATACAATTTTCGCAGGGCTCCTGGCACCCACTTCCCCTGAAGGGGTGGAGTGCACTGGCTGACTGGCACAAAGCAGTATGTTGCTGCATGGTTCAGGGACTCGGGGTACTGGGCGTAATGCAAGTCCTAGAGGAGGAGATGCAGAGGAGAAGGGATGTCTTTAACCTGCAGAAGGGAGGACACTATCTCACCCTCCTGTCGCTCCTGTCCTCTCCTGCAGCAGTTGACGCTGTCCTGCCTGGTCTCATGCCTTCCTCCCACTTCCTCATTCCAGACCAAGAGGGACCCCTAGCAAAATGCCCATGTCAAAGAACTCTCTTTTGGTGATTTCTATAAGTGAACCAACGCTCATTCCTTTTAGGTGAAGGCCTCACAACATTTCTGGAATAAGTGTTCCTCAAGTGTGTGTGAAGTCTGGACAAAGTATCCCAGAAAGTCTCCTGATGTGTTTTTATTTTGAGTTTTCACATTTTAATTTGCAAATAGTGTACACGAAGACACAGCACCACAACAGATCAACGTACAAGATCTTCTCATAAGCAGCATCTGAAGTGCCTCTAAATTGTTGGTTTAAGGGAAAGATGTATAAACAGAAGTGTCAGAGTCCATTTGCCATGTAAGATTCAACAAAGCCTGATCAGTACTGCATCTCCAGCAGCTCTTCACCTAGACCTTTGCCTCATCTTTCACCTTTTACACTTCAGCCTGCGCACTCACGTATTCTGTCACTTAGCTCTCATGTCGACAAGGATCTGAAAATACCAGAACTTTGAGGTCCTTCTCACAGCTCCAGCACTAATGACATGAATTGGTGAGTATTCCTAAGTAGCACTTAAATTTGCCATCAAGATTCACCCTCAAATGCATTTTTCGCTCGGCATGTGGGTGCACGCCCAACACACTCAAGCGTAAAATAGCGCTCGATATTACAGTCAGCAGGCACAGGGGGTGCAGGAGCCGCATCTGCCATTAAGCGGCCACATAAGGCCATTGAAAAGTGAATTGATGGCGATTTTTCATTGCCCATGTGATTTTGCACTCATCGCACAAACAAAACAGGCAGGCGGCCAGCCGACATTTTCAAAAAACTCATTCAGGGTGGGATAAAAGGGGTCATCAGCATTGCCAGCGTCGGTAATGGGGGGTTTGATACATAATTTGCTGCTGGTGACTTACTGGTGCTTGGCGACTTCATCTCTGTTCGGGGCTTCATTCTTAGCATTTCCAGGCTTCATTTCAGGTCTCCTTGGTGTCTCCAAGGCCCCTGGAGGATTCAGACTGTGTGGACCCTTCCAGGTATCAGACAGCCTTCCGTTACCCTGGTAATAGGGATTGTGCTCTCTGCTAGTGGCACCTATTCTGAGGAGGAAGAGAGGGGCAGAAGGGAGAGGAGGGGCAGGCGTCCCACTGCAGCTTCCAGGGGAGGAATCTGTGGGAGGAGAGGCGCAGGCACAAGGGCTGCAGGGCCAGCAGGAAGTCCAAGGAAGGGACCTCAGAAGACCCCACTATCAGAGTTTACAGGCAGCAATGCAGCTACCTCAATATGTCTGAGGTGCAATGCTGAAGGAGGCTCTGCACTCGAGGGAGAGCGTGACCTCCATTTGTCAGATGATTGGGCCTGAGATCACCTACGGCTGTTTGGGTGGACACCCCATGCCAGTGGTTTTGAAGATCACAGTGCCTCTCAACTTCTATGCCTCCTGCTCTTTCCAGGACTCAGTGGGGAATCTGTGTGGAATCTCCCAATCAGTTGTGTCAAGCTGGTGACAGAAGCTCTATTCAGGTGAGTCCTGACCTTTATTCTTTACTGAACGGATGAGGCCAGCCAGGCTGAGTGAGCCAGAGGCTTTGCAGCGATTGCTGGGTTACCCCGCATCCAGGGTGCAATCAATTGCACACATGTGGCCATCAAGGCACCAGTGGGTGAGCCCAGTGCCTTCATCAACAGGAAGGGCTTCCACTCCTTGAACATCCAGATAGTGTGTGACCACAGGATGCAGATTCTGCAAGTCTGTGCAAGGTACCCAGGCAGCTGCAATCACCCTTATACCCTGAGACACTCCCAGGTGCCAAGGATCTTCAGTGCTCCAGCCCAACTGGATGGATGGCTGCTGGGTGACAAGGGCTGTCTATTGAAAAGGTGGCTCATGACACCTCTCCACCACTCAAGAACACAGGTAAAGAAACGTTACAATATGAGCCATGGCTCCCCAAGGGCAGTGGTAGAGAGGACCATAGGTTTTCTCAAGATGTGCTTTCAATGCCCAGATCGTTCAGGGGAAGCACTACAATAATCCCCAGAATGGGTGTCACTGATAGTGCTCGCATGCTGCGCTTTCCACAATCTGCACGGGCAAGGGGGGACTCACTGGAGGAAGAGGACCCTGACACAGCTCCACAGGCAACAGATGATGGGTCCAGTAGTGAGTCAGAAAAGGAGCATGGTAAGGAGAACACTGAGGACATGGAGCCAGACCCCGGTAACCTCCAGGGAGGCTGGGACACCAGGGGCACATTGATCTAACCCTCCTTCAGCTGGCCTATCAAAGATCTGCTTCCACCTCGTGCCAGGGCTGCCACCTCTATCCCAGATGTCTGAAATTACCCTTTAATTTGCATCCAATGCCCACTCAATGCCTGTGCAATAAAGTATCCAGCCACTCACGTCCAGCATTACATACGGGTATTCTCTGCACCAGAAAGAAAAAATGTGAACCATACTCAGGCCGTCAGAACAAAAGCAAATTTAATGCTATTGTCACATTGAAATCATAATGACTTTACCATTACTAATGTTGATGTCCACACCAGCAGACATATAAACCAAACATAAATGAACAGAAAATCACCCGTGATTAAGACTCATGGTGCCTTAAACTTACATTTGTGAATGCTGTGTCTTGGTGCACCCTCCCTCCCCCCCTCGCTGGCAGCAGCATTGGAGACAGCTGCTGATTCTGTTGTCTTGTTGGCCTTGATGACCTTGGCGGTCGTCCTCTGGCCAGTGGAGTCTGTGCTGGCCCTGCCTGGAAGGAAGCAGTCAGTGGGAGTCAGTGGCTGGCAACTCCCCAGTCATCACAGCTTCATCAGATGCAAAGGTCACTAGCGGAGGGGCGGAGGAGCTGTTGACGTCATCCAGGGCACCCTGAGAGGAGCCCACAGAGACGACAAGCAGCTGATGTCCCAATGTGAGGTTCATCTGGACCTCCCTACTCACTATTGATGGACGGACACCTAGCTGGGATACTGGGTGCCTCATCCATCTCCCACACTGGCACGGACCACCTGAGGTCATTGCCTTTGTGAGGGATTACAGGTCTGAGCACAACCCCAGGATCTCCTCTTTCTGTCCCTGGAGCTGCCTCTCCATGAGGGTCGCCAGTCTCTCAATGGAGGAGGCAGCGCGCTCAGCGATGAGGGTCAATGCAGCGCTCATGCTCCGCATGGACTCCTCCATTACAGAGACCATGGCAAGCATACCCTCATGGGTCTCCGTCAGATCCTCCCACACATCCCACTGGGCATCCAGCATCTGCTATCTAATGGATGACTCTAGAGGCTCATCAGCAGCCTTCGACTGATCCTCACCCTGGTCCCCAGCAGTCCTCTGACTGCCGCCGCCCCGGACACTCTCCGACTCTGCCTGCTCCTCAAGCGAGTGCGATGTGTCCCCACCAATGTGCACCAGCATTCTAGTCATCGATTTAATGCCCACCCAGGTGCTGGTTGGTATCTGCACTGGGGCCTACTCCAGAGAGCGGGTGTGACTCAGGTACAAATGAAGCCCAGTCGTCCTCCAGCGTCAGGGGTGGCCCTTTGGGGTCCAGAGAGCGAGTGCATGCTGGCGAATCTAAAAGGAAGAAAAAGGGAACGTCATTAGTTAAAGTCATCACACTGTCACTGTGCAAGCCAGGCACCCTGGTGCGAGAATGGAGATCTGCATCATGGTGCCCTCGTCTTTCAATGATCAATGGAGACTCCTGGTTCAAGGGTCCCATCAATGAAGAGACTACGCTAGAATGGTTGCACAATCCAAAAGTCTCACTTCTGCGCACTGCGCTCTTACCTTCGTCTAGCACCCCCGCCTCTCCATGCCCGGTTACATGGGGACTGTGCCGGCTCTCCAGCTTAAGGACGTCCTGCTCGAATCTGATGAGCAGCAGGTTGGGTGGGCCTCTCTGCTTGGTTACACTTTGGCTTCTCCAGAAAGGACAGAGGAGCATTGATTAGTCCACTCCCAACCTGCAACACCATTGCAGCCTGGCCAACCCCAGCTGAGGAACACCTCCTAGGGCACATCTGAGTCGTGGCCCTCGAATCGCAAGGCACTTGGTCCAAGCAGCCAGGACTCAGCCCCTTGGCCAGCTCTGGCGTCATTCACAATTGGTACTCAGGTTCTAGCACCCCTGAGCTCCATGGCAGGTCAGCCAGACATCAACACGTCTGCACACTGACCCATGCCAACACGGTACTCACCCTTCCTGAGGCAGTAGGTCATTGAACTGCTTCCAGCACTGCACCCATGTGCGCCGCACCACATCATGGCTGCCCACCGGCACTGCCACCTCCTCCCATGCCCTCTTTGTGAGGTGCGGTGACCTCCTCCCCCCATCTCGGGGATAAGGCTGTCCCTCCTGGCAATCACCTCCTCCAGCAGGACTGCGGGCCCTCATCCAAAAAGTGAGGGCCCGAGTGCCCACCCAACCAGCCCTCCCGCCTGGCGTCTCCAGTCACACTCGACTCCATCAAGACAACGCAGAACAGACGTCCTTCTGTGTCAGCCTTTCTGAGGCTGCCTAGGCCATTTTTAAAGCGGCCTCCGGGTTGCCATTGGACCCAGCAGCCGACTGTCCCCCACCCCCGCTCGGCCCTTCCTGACCAGTGAAAAGTCGCATTTCATTCTGGGCATGCTTTAAATCGCAGTCGGGGGCCAATCGTTGGTGGCAATCCGTTTCCCAGCTGCTTCCAGTTCAGTCAACTGCACCCACCCGCTGACCTCAAAATGCTGCCCTATGAAGATAAATTATGTATTTTAATTGGAAGGTCTGTGGGCACAAAATCCAGCTCCAGGCTTATGTTCTAAAATGTGAAACTCATCATATGAAAATCCATTTAGCAGTGATTCTATTGATCAACATCAATCCTAGAAACAAACTGAAGTCCCTCAGTTTTGTGCTTTAGTCTGCTCCTCAGCTTTAGTGCATTCTATGTATTAAAGCACAGAATCAGCCCAACTTCATTTTATCAAGAAACTTCCTGACAGGAGGAATGAGTAAGTATGTGGATTTGAGCTGGCTGTAAATTGAAACTTCACATGATAGGAGCTAGGAACCAAGTCTGTCCTCTCTGTCACACTTGGGTAATCCTATACTCCAGCCAGGCAGGTCAGCAGTACTCCAGGGTGCTGTTGATTAATAAACCAGCCTACGTCACTGAAATGATTTGGAGGCAGTAGACCTGTCACTAAAGGACAGAATTCATCCCATTCTGTTCCAGGCAGCCATGCAAGCAAATGTCAAACAGGTAGAGTGACCATAGCTGGACATGTAATGGCAACAAACCAATGATGTGTGTTAACAAGCCTGCACAGTTTAAGTCGGCAGTAACTCCACACACACTTAGGTTGTCCAATGCCTTAGCTACATCAAAGCTATGCCTACCTTGCATGGACTTAGCTAAGTGGGAGGTAACAGAAAAGCTGTATCCATGATTTCTGTGTAATTTGTATTGGAGTGATGAGTCTCCTTGTGGGCTGGCCAGAACAAGGTCAGGTTCATTTTAACCTAGGGTAAGTTTCAGGTGGGTGGGAGTAGGTCAGGTGAGTGTTGTTTTGTGTTGAAAGACAACTGAGCTTCTCAGTGCTTTCTCATTTTAGGTCTTTATTGAACTGATCTAAAGGTATCTGCTTACAGAGACTGTCTCATGACGGAGGTCACCTGACTATAGAAAGCCAGATGGGACATGTAGAACTGATTGCGTTTCAAACCCAAATACCCCGCACCCCCCCCCCCCCTTTCATACTGAACAAAAGATACAGACATTCCCCTTTTCCTAGTGAACAAAAGACTAATTTGCATGCACAATCATCTGTAACTGTGAGTTACCCAAGTTACCCACTAAACAGACCCTGTTCTCATGCATTAACAACTGTTCATTCCACTAGTCCATCTCTCCACCTGACTGCATACACAGTCTATAAATCGTGTTGTTCCTATGGCACTTGTTGCCTTGGTAACTGTAGCTTTTCTATTGCAGTTGTTGGGGGCACGTGGAGCTGTAGGATTGATGGCAGTTCTGTATTCAGTATACCTGGTGAGATCCCATCTTCCTGACCTGGATTGTTGTGAAGGAGCAGCTTTACTAGTTGTTTGGATATGCCTGTGGTTGCACAGGTATATTTGGTCATTCACTTCAAGCGATCAAGGTGACAATTTCTCTACACACGTTCAGGTTTCCAGGGCTGACTCCAGTTGAGAGCATTGAATGTTTGCACCCTCACTGGCTGCTCAATGCTCAGCTCTGGCAATGGTTTAGCAATCTTATCAAACTAAAAATTTGGATTTCTGCCACTTCACCTTGATTTTTTTCCACTCACACCTGTTACTACATCTGGTGTCAGTAGCTTTTTTGCTCTTGGCAGAGTCATTTGAGCGCAGCGTGACATTAGTCTTTGGACTGGACCATTTCCCATGTTGGTGTGTTTTCCACTCAAAGATTGACTTGTAAACATCTATGCTAGATTTGCTGGATTTCTTGACGATTCCTTTGGTGATTTTCACTGCTGCCTCAGCCTTTCCATTCAATTGGCTGGTGTGGAGATACTGCGTAGTGTTGAATTTCCCAATCCTCTGTGAATTGGCTGAATTCTTCACTCATGAACTCGGGGCCATTGTCACTCATCACAATGTCTGGAATGCCGTACTGACTGAAATGAGCTTTCAGGCATTCCACTATTTCTCCTGACGTCTTTGAAGTCAGCTGGTCTAACTCCCAGTAGTCAGGATACAGTGACAAGACGATCAGTTCCTGCCAAAGTGAAGAGGGCTACTCCCAGCTTCATCCATAGTCTGTCTAGGATGTCATGCATCATCAACGGCTCTCTAGCTTGTTTAGCTTGGTACTCACTACATGCACTGCACTGGCCAGTGTGGTTTTTAATATCATTGCTCATGTTTGGCCAGTGGAGCACTCCTCTTGCCTTTCTCAAACTCAGTTCAATTCCTTGATAGGCTGCATGGATGTGCTTCAGTCTCTCCTCCCAGCTCCTCAGGGAAGATGACTCTATTTCCATTGTACATGATGCCATCTTGGGCTGTCAATTCATCTCAGTATTCCCAATATGCTCCTGTGACCACAGATGTGTCCTGGATGCTCACAGGCCATCCTATCATCTTGCAGCACATGGAGATTTGCATCTTGCTGGGTAGTTCACTTGATTTGAGCAAGGCACTTGTCTATCAGATTCAATGTCTCGGCTGGGTTGATGACTACCAGGTCATGTCAAGCTGTTGCTGCACATTAAATCTGTAAGATTCCACATTCTGTTGTATCAACCTCAATTTTCTTCTTGGGAAGCACTGCTCTCAGCAGCATGTCTGTAATGCGCATGTGTTTCCCTTGCTTGTATGTCATGTCCAGATGATAGCTCTGTAAATGAAGTAACATTCTTTGCAGTTGATTTGGAGCAGTTAATAGTAGTTTGAGAAAAGTGCTTTGAAGTGGCTTGTGGTCAGACTCCACTGTTACTTTGTCTCTTCCAAGCAGGTGTTGATGAAAATGCTCACAGGCAAAAACAATAGCCAAGCACTCTTTCTCGAACTGAACGTACCGTTGTTCTGTTTGTGTTAGTGCCCTGGCTGTAAATGCGACAGCTGTCCTTGCTGCATTTGGGTTACTCCAAGACATTTCTCACTGGTGTCAAACTGCAAGGTAATGTCATCATTGACGTCATAGTACTAAAGTACTGGCTTTGTTGTCACTAATTGTTTGATTTTAGTGAATGCTGCTTCTTGTACCGTGCCCCAATACCACTGCATATCCTTGGCAGTCAGCTGGTGTAATGGTTCACACTCCAATGACAATTTAGGTAAAACTTCTGCTATATTGCTCACGAGTCTAACAAATCGTTGCACTGCTTTCACATCCGTTGGTCGCTGCTATAGCTCGCTCCCTGATCCGGGTGAAGATATTTTGCTGTCAGTACATGACCTATGTACTTGACTTCAGGCACCTTCAGTTGCAATGTTTTTCTTTATCGGCTTCAGGTTCATCTGGCGAGCTCTCTCCAGCAGTCGTATTAAATTCTGAGCATGGTCAGCTTCTTCCATTGTGTCTCCACATCCATAGACTAGTAGATCATCCACTATGGCTTCCACTGAGGGAAGATCATTGACTATCTCACGCTGACTGCATTGATACTCTTCAGGAGCTGTGGAAATGCCAAACAGCATGCGCAACCTACCGAATGGCATCCAGAATGTAGTTAGAAAGCTGCTGCTTTCATCCAGCTTCGCTTGCCAGTAACCATCCTTCAGATCTAGGGTAGTGAGTATCTTTGCCTTGGCAAGTTGTGGCAAAGTTCCTTCAATGGTTGGAATGGGGTAGTGAGATTGCTTCAACACTTTATTTAGATCCTTTGGGTCTAAGCATACTCTCAGCTTTCCAAGTTGTTTCACTGCCACCATGCTGCTAATCCAATCTATCAGAGTTGTCACTTTCTTGATTCCTCCCTTCTTCTCCAGCTCTTCTATCTTGTCTTTTAGGCTTGACTTGAGGGCAGTTGGAACTCTTCTTGGCAGATGCTGAATTGGGCTTACACACTCATCTACTTCGAGATGATATTCTCCCTGTAAAGACATCTTTGTACTCCTCTAGGATCTGTTCAATGGTTTTGAATGTTGCAACCCTTTGTGAATCTCTGTTTACCAGTCCAAACCTTAGACTTGCTCCAGCTGAGACGAGTGGCTGTTGCATCCCATCTGTGATCCGGAACTCCAGATCTTCCTTCATGTCATTTCAATGGGCTCTCAGACTAATTTGTCCTCTCAGTATAAGTATCATGCCACCATATAGCCTCAACCTTACTTTACGAGAGCTTCACTTTGGATCACCATGTTAGGCTTCTTGCACAGGTTTGTGAAGGTCTTGATGACACACCAGTGTCTATCTGACACATCTTGTTCCCTTGATACTCTCCTTCTGCAGTCATCATTGTGACCATCTCAAACCATTTATCACAATATAGACTTGACAAAATCAACCTGATGTATTGTCTATAGTTCTTGATCAGACTCTTCTGATGATATCTCTCCAGTGGCCATTCAGATAGGCTTGTTTTGCTTCTTTCTACACAAACACTTATGTGTGAAATGATTCAGCTTCTTGCAGTTAAAACATTGCTTTTCCCATGCTGGATAATCCTTATTTTCCTTTGTATGATATCCTCCACAGTATTTGCATTCTGCCCTTTGTCTGTGATTGCTCTGCTCTTTCAGGCTGTTATGTCTCTCAGCATAATGTCTGCTCTGCTCTTGCTCTGCTCTGCTTCTGGTCTGCTCAACCATACATGTGCTCCAACTGACGTTTTACAAGTACCGCATTTTTACACATGTCTATCGCTTTCTTGAGCATCAGTTTCTTCTCTTTCAGTAGACTTTCTCTCAATGAGGAGTCTCGAATACCTAAGACTAATTTATCTTTAATCAGGTCATCTTTTAGCTGTCTGAATTCACAGGATTCTGCAAGCTGTGCTGCTGCAGTCACATACTGTTCAATGGTTTCCTTTTCACTTTGAGCTCTAGTGTTGAATACATAGTGTTCATGCGTAATATTCACTCAGTGTTCAAACCATTCTTTCAAGACTTTTAAAATCTCTGCTGCCTTTTTTCTTTGTTCATCGGTTAGATTTAGAGTGGTATACACTTTAAAGCAGTCCCTCCCCTGCAGTATTAGAAGTGTGACTACTCTTATCAGTTCCGGCTTGTTAATTAAGTCTGTTGCTAGCTTGTAGTACAGAGGCTGCCTCATGCAGAGATCACCTGACTATGGAAAGCCAGATGAGATATGTAGAACTGTTGCATTTCAAACCCAAACAAGTGTGAAAGGCCTAAGTTTCAGACTCAGGGTAATTTAAATTTCAGGCCTCATTTAAATCATCATCCAATTCATGCTTAAATGAATAGTGGGGAAGGTGTTTTACAGGAGGGAAGGAGGGGAAGTCTGACACAAACGGAGGCTGTGATTTTTCTTGTGAGACCCAAAAAAGCAGAAGAACTTAAAGTCTTGTTGCTTGTAATGAGAAACAAAACTCTTTTGTTTTAACAATGTGGGAGAGAAAGACGCTGAAATTTGGTAAAAGGCCCTGACAACAATGGAAAGCCAATGTTGTTAGAGGTTAGTACCGATTCTACTTTATATGCCGCACCCATATACATAATAGCAAATCATAAATCGCACTATGAATTCTGGAACAAAACTCCAAACCAATCATTTATTTAAGCAAAGATGTTATTGTGATGGTAAGTGTGTGAAAATGAGAAATGGAAAGTAGATTTCATTTAGCTCAGAAACTTGCTTTTTAGAAAGATTGAGCTTCATGGGTTAATTAACATTTCTGAGATTTTTGTGGAGCTGTCACGTACAAATTGCGTTCCCATTCATGGCTGGGTTGCAGAAAATCTCACTCACTCACTTTTCCAGAACGCCTTTATCCAATTCCGGGTAGCAGGGAGTCAGGGCCTATCCCAACAGGAAATGGGCACTATGTGGGGTACACCCAGGAGAGGGCACCAGTCCATCACAGGGCACACACTGGGGGTAATTTACCATAGCCAATCCGCCTAACCAGCACATCTTTGGACAGTGGGAGGAAGCCAGAGCACCCAGCAGAAACCCACACTGACACAGATAGAACATGTAAACTCCATACGCACACAGGCAGGCACCCAAGGTCAGAATCAAACCCAGGTCCCTAGAGCTGTGAGGCAGTCGTGCTAACCACTGTGACACAATAGAAAAGCTCATCAACTTCAATTATTAAGTGGCTTTAGTGACTGGAGAAACCTGAAAGGCCATTATTGCAGCCGTTAGCGATTGACTAATTCTCCTTTATTCCTGTCGTACGAATACTTGAAGTAACATTGAAAGAGGTAAGCATGGGACAGACAGAGACCCAGGAGAGTGAGTAACTGCATACATATAACTGACAGAGAGCAGCTATCAACAAATCCAAGAGGAGGTTGAACGATATGACAAAAGCATCAACAACTTCCCTTTAACATAAAATATTAATAACATAAAAAAGGCAAAACAACGGAATAAAACTGACAGAAAGTTATGATCAAGTTTTGCAGTGCTTTGATCAACCCTCACTTTGGATGCCGTGTCCAGTTTTAATTGCTGAGCAGTGAGAGATAATCAGTACAAGAGAAGGTTCATAAAGCTGATTCCTTAGTGTCAGGGGTCTGGCTTATGATGAAAGATTGAAGACACTTAGGGTGAAATCGTCCCAGATTTGCGGTAGCGAGCAGGAAAAAGGACATTGCACCCACCAGATGCAGTGGGGGCTTTTCATACCTTATCGTCCCAATCCTGCCGCATTAATTGTGTCTTCCCGCAGTTTCAATGGTGGGGGGCTCCAACTCTCCTGCCAGGCCATCACTTTGCTGCTTCACCACAGCAGGCGCCACATTTAAAGTGCAGCTGCACACACACATCTTCCAGCCCAGGACTGCTGCAGTGAAGGCATGGCCCTGAGAGGCAAGAGCACTGCAGCCACCCTCCACCCCAGTTTTGTGACACGCCCCTCGAGCACCATTTGGATACTGTGGCGGCCCATCATGATGTCCTCTACCCAGCTCTGGCCACAGGAGGGGCAGCAAACATTACCACTCTGGCTTGGTAGGCAGTGGTGATCAGTGCCAATGCTGCACGGAAGAGGTTGGCCATCCAATGCAGACAGAGGATGAATGATCTCATCCATGCTGTCAGGGTAAGGCAACCATCTCATCACTCTAAACTCACACACTCAAGCCCATCACACATTCACTGGCATCTCACTCACTGCCAGTCAAGGGACATCACCACTTACTCTCTCACACACACCCTCACATTTCCATCTGGCTATATCTCCACTGAAGACTGCTTCCTCAGCCCTCACCATCTTGACGCCACTTGCACAGATCAACGTGTACCCCCACAACACACATCCTTGGATACCCTCCTTCCCCAGTACATCCCTCACCCTGCAGCCTCTTCACTTGCCTGAGGCCATTTCTCCCCTTTCCCCAAGCAAGCCTTGACCCTGCAGCCATCAAAAAGCCACCCCCGCCTTATGACTGGTAATGTAGGTAGAGACATTACTCGCGAGCCCCCCCTAACAGTGATGTGGTGCTGTCTGCGAAGCCTGGCGCTGATGACTGGGAGCGCTGCCCAAAGCAAGGTAGGCAAACAAACTTCAAAGTCCCAAATGAAGTGCAGCTTGCCAGGTGCACATTGCTTATGTAGTTGTGAAATACGCCAACGTACCCGGTTGATCCAGCATGGGGGAATGCTTCCAGTAAGCTGGGCTTATAATGATATGCAGATCTATTACAATGAGGTTCCCATCCCCCGACAGCAGGAAATGCGGCCTGCCATTGACGAGCAAAGTGGACAATTGCAAACTGGTTTCACGACGTTGTGAAACCAATTTTGGACCTTCTCGCCATATTGTCTGCTGATGCTGCCAAATACGCCCGATGCCAGTGGGCACGGAAAATTCCGCCCCTAGGCTTTTCGGCCTGGAAAGGAAACATTTGCCCTTAAAAAAGTATATATAATAGTAAATGATATGTAAAAGGTTAATCTGGAATTGAGACAGGATTAATTATTGATCTCATAATAAAAGGATCCTCCATGGAAGAGTGATCATTAGAGTAAATATAAAAGATCACATTCACTTTGAAGATGAGAAACATGGGGCTTAAAATGGTGCCTTAATCTTAAATAAGATAATTACAAAGACATGAGACAGAGTTGCTTACAGTGGACTTGGGAAATAAGTTAAAATGTAGGATGGTTGATGAGCCGTGGCAGAAATTTAAGGAGATATTTCAAAACTCTCAACAAAGATCCGTTCCATTGAGAAAGAAAGACAAGAAGAATACACCATCCCTGGCAAATTAAGGAAGTTAAGGATGGTATCAAATTGAAAGAAAAGGCGTCCAATGCTGTGAAGATTAGCAGTAGGACAGGAGACTGAGAAAATTTTAAAAACCGGCAAAGGATGAATAAAAAAAAGTAGAGAGAAAGTAGAACCTGAGAGTAAACCAGCAAGAAATATAAAAACAAGCAGTAAGAGTTTCAATAAGCATATAAAAAAGAGAAAAACAGCAAAGGTATACATTGGTCTCTTAAGAGGAAGAGACTGGCAATTTCATAATGGGAAAGAAGGAAATGGCAAATACTCTGAGCAAATATATTGTATCTGTCTTCATGGTAGAAGACACAAAACCTTCCCAATAATAATTGTAGGAAAGGGACAAACAGGAGGGAGGAACTTAAAACAACCACTATTGCTGCAGAAAATGTATTAGGCAAACTAATCGGATGAAGACCTGACAAGACCCCTGGGCCTGATGGCCTGCAATCTAGAGTCTTAAAAGAAGTGGCTCCAGAGATAAGTGGACGTGTTGATTATAATCTTCCAAAATTCTCCGAGGGCCCACTGCTCTTGCACCTTCCTCAAAATTGTACCATTTTGGTTATACTTCCTCTCCATTTTGTTTCTCCCAGAACGCATCACTTCACAAATAACCACATTAAGCTATATCTGACCATTTCACCAGTCTGCCTAAGCCCTCCTGAAGTCTGCTCACTATTTGCTATGATGTCAAGTTTTGCATCATCCGCAAACTTCAAAACTGTACTTCCTACACCTATGTCCAGGTCATTTATGACATAACTCAAAAAACAATGGGCAGAATTTTCAGCTCAGCGGGTGGGCACGCGCCCAACCTGATTGGACCAAAATCACGTGAGATGACATCGGGTGAGGGTCCCGACATCATCCCGCGCTCGCACGATATTTTGGTCGGCGGGCGCCCGCAAAAGTCGGAAGTGCACCCGCCGACAGTTAAGAGGCCAATTAAGGTTATTAAAGGTGGAATTGTCTCCGAATTTCGTGGTCTGTCCAGCCTTATGGTCGGTGGACAGCGAGTCAGCCAGGTGGACTTCTCATTTTTCACAAAGCCTCATCCAAGGGCGGGATGAGGTTTCCGTTATTAAATGAAGGAAAAAGAAAAATCCATGGGAGGCATTTTTACCATGCATATGTTCAGGTGACTCATTGTGATGCTCGGACATCTTTTTCCTGATTTTAAAAACTTTATTTAATGCGTTTCAGGTCTTCAGCTCCCTGAGGCTGCTCTGCACTTTCAGGGACCTTTCTGTCAGCGCTCGCCCACGCCCGCACTAACGTCAGCGTCCACCCTCTTCCCGCCCCCTCTCCGGCAGCACTGAGCTCCTAGGCTGGCATCCATGGATGAGGTTTGGTGAAAAATGCAAAGGCCGCCAGGCCGATTCGCCCGTCCGCCAACCCTAAGGTTGGACAGGCAACGAATAAATCAGAGTCAACTGCGGCGTTAATGGGCTTAATAGGCCTCTTAATTGTCGGCGGGCACGCTTCAGACTTCTGCGCACACCTGCCGACCAAAATATCGCATGAGCGCGGGATGACGGCAGGACACTCGCCCGACGTCATCTCGTGCTATTTTACGCTCAATAGGGCCAGGCACGTGCCCGCCTGTGAGGCATAAAATTCAGCCCTACGTGTCCTCAGGACCTCTCTTAGTTAAGTCTCAAGCTCCGGCTGTGCCTCAAGGCCCCTTTGCCGCAGGCCGGAGAGTGCCGGCCACCACTTGGATGTCCAGTGTGTAGTACGCTTCATGGCTGTCAGAAACCCCACCCACCTCCGCCCCACTCCACATGACCGATTGGTGGCAGCTTCGGCCGCTGGACTGTATGCTGTGCTCTCAGCTCAGGTGCAGGCATTTTCCTAACCCACACTGCAAGGCTGCGCTGTTAGCTTGAACCATGAGGGATACTGGTCAAAACCTGAATAAAGACATTGCAAGGAGCTGTGAGCTCACCAGTGACTGCACCATGGCCACCTTTCACAAGGTGGTTGTACAACTGGCCCAGTTGGCCAATTGCTCTGCAGCCCCCTAAAACACGCAGTATTTTGCAGTCTGCACCTGAAGGGTGAAAAGTTTTGAAGCATTTGGTGGCACATTCATGCTTTTGCGTTGCTTGAGTGGGAAGAAATGCTTCAGAGGCCCAACTCCAAGCATGTCAATGGAGCTGCTGCTTAACGGTCTCAGCTGTGGAAGAATGTTCACTTTTGACAAACTTTTCCAAGTGTGTGGTCGCTTCCATCATCCTCCACCCCGCTTCTCCCCCCCCAGCCCCAACCAATGGCATGTGCTCGTGTACTTCCATCAGTCTGTGATGACTTGGCACCCATCCCACCCCCTGCCCCACTCACACTGGAGCTCTTGCCCTGGCACCACACTGAAAGCCAGCCAGATAAAAGCAACTTGCCTGTGCCCCTCCCACCCCAGAATGCACGGCGCCTCTTCCTTGATGTCCTACGGGCGATCCTCGTGAGTGCTGTGCAAGGCTGTGTGCACTCACCTCCGAGTTCCCCTTACAGTTCAGCTCGCCAGGTGCACACGTTTTAAAGGCAGACGTAAATCACGCTGTTCTGAAGTCACGCCAACCTGGGAGGTAAATTTGACATGGGTGATGATTCCGGCAAGCAGGCACAATGATGAGATACAAATGCATTAAAATTAAGTTCCCGAGTTTGGACAGTGGGAAACACAGCCTGCCATTGATAGGCGGAGCGGACGATTGCAAACTGGTTTCACGATCGCGTAAAACCGATTCTTGGCCTTCTCACTATATTGTCTGCTCATGCCCCAAACACGCCCATCGCCAGCAGGAGGGGGAAATTCCGGCCAAAAAATCCGCAAAGAGACAAAGATTGGTTGCGTGAGTGAGCAAAAATTTGGCAGATGAAGTATAATTTGGGAAAACGTAAGGTTGTCCACTTTGATGGAAAGAATAAAAAGCAGAATACTATTTAAACGGAGAGAGATTGCAGAATGCAGAGGTATCTGGGTGTCCTCATACATGAATCACAAGAAGTTAACAGGCAGGTACAACAAGTAATTAGGAAAGCAAATGAAATGTTGGTCTTTATTACAAGGGGAAAGGATCATAAAAAGATGCAAGTCCTGTTACAACCGTACAGAACATTGGTGAGACCAAATCTAGAGTACTGAGTACAGTTTTGGTCTCCTTAATTTAAGGAGGGATTTTTCTTCCTCTTCTCCTTCTTAGGCAGCCCCTCGGGATTGAGGATGATTTGCTTCCACTGCAGTTCGATGGGTTCTGAGATGGCTGATCACTGCCACAAGTGGGTCAGGTAGGTGAGTTTTGATTGGAGTTTTGTGTGTTCTCTCCAATGCCCCAACTTCTCCTCTGCATATTCCCAACAAAGTCTCTTGATGTATTCGATGCCTTCCTGAATGGACATTCTCCAATTTAGTCGGTCACAAGTCAGAGACACCAAATAGTCGGCAGGGATGTTTGACCTCTTCTGGGAAGCTTTGAGGATATACTTGCATTGGAGGCATTTCAGAGCAGGTTTACTAAGTCGATTCCTGAGATGAAAGGGTTGTCATGTGAGGAAAAGTTGAGCAGGTTAGGCTTATTGTCATTGGCATTTAGAAGAGTGAGATGTGATCTTATTGAAACATATAAAATTCTGAGGGGGCTTGACAGGTCAGATGCTGAGAAGATGTTCCCCTCACAGGGAATCTAGAATTACGGAAGCACAGTTTAAAAGTATAAGGTTTCCCATTTAAGATGGCGATGAGGAGAAATTTCTTCACTCAGAGGGTCACTAATCTTTGGAATTCTCTTCATTGAATATATTCAAGACTGTGTTAAACAGATTTTTGATCTACAGGGCACTGGCCATAATTTTCCAGTCTTCCTTAGATTTGGGGGGTGCCAGAGGATTGGAGAATTGTAAATGTTACACCTTTGTTCAAAAAAGAGGACAAACATAAGCTCAGCGACTACAGGCCAGTCCATAAGACGTAGGAGCAGAAGTAGGCCTTTCGGCCCATCGAGTCTGCTCTGCCATTTAATTCATGGCTGATCTGATAATCCTCAACTCCACTTTCCTGCCTTTTCCCCATAAACATTGATTCCCTTACTGATTAAAAATCTGTCTATCTCAGCCTTGAATTTATTTAACGACCCAGCCTCTACAGCCCTCTGCGGTAAAGAATTCCACAGATTCACTACCCTCAGAGAAGAAATTCCTCCTCATCTCTGTCTTAAACGTGAAACCCCTCACTCGGTAAAGGCAATGTAATTCCTCTCTCTCAGCTTTTCCCATGTTACACGCGGACCCCACAATGTTGGCTGATGGTCCTTCACAACAACCATCATTTGTGGATTTAGCAGGTGGTTTTACAGTCAGATGCCCTTCCTCCCATCAACCCTCCCCATTTACCCAGGCCGGGGATACACACCAGCTTGCCTGTGCTAACAGCTGGGTTCTTCCACCACCCACAAACACTGGCGTGAGATTCATCCGCAAAGCGTTTGGACCCGGAGGCAGGGGCGCTACCACCTGAGCCACAAGACCACCAGTCAGCTTAACCTCAGTGGTGGAGAAACTTCTAGAAACGATAATTCAGGACAAAATTAATGGTCACATGGGTGAATGCATGTTAACTAAGGAAAGCCAGCATGGATTTGTTAAGTGCAAAGACATCCCATCCCAGCCCACATCCCATGAAAGAAGGGGGGAAAAAACACCATTACTCCCACCACTGGACAGGAACTATATACCAAAACTGCACTTTCCCTGTTCAGATCCTGAAGCTCTGAGATTTCCTATCCAGGTCTGGTTATCAGGACAAGGAGGAAGAGGGCAGAGGAGGACACCCCCTCCATGCCTTTAGCTGCATTAAGTAACAATCGCCACTTAAAATCAATTCACAATCTGCCTGAAACCCGAGCTGCTCTGCTGGTGTTTTATCTCCTTTAACAATCAACATGCTCCATTAGAGGAAGCATAACAATTGAGTTCAGAAAACAGGAACTTGTTTTGGGATGTTACGATGCCCTGAAGAATAGTTTGCAGAACACACTCACACAGACACATCCACCCACCTGCCATGAATCAATATTCCATTCTACTGTGGAAATTCAACTAGATTTTCTGCATCAGGGAACATGACCAGTTCAATCCACTCTAGAGATCTTACAGCATTGAGACATGAAGTACCAAATAGTATCAGTGCTCACATCTGTTGAGCACATGCTTTATCAGTGCAAGGTGCATATGATAATTATTAGAGAGGAGTTTCCTATCTTTATGTTCAGCTATAGGGCAGTTTATCTAAGGAAAGTTATGCACAAAATTGGCTACACTGCAAGATCTTATGCTAGAGTTTTAACGCCTTTCTCCCTTATAAAGTGGTTATCTTATCACAATGCAAGGGGCAATAATTTCTTTAGTTGTCATGTTTTGAAATTGCGAATCTGCATATGCAGATTTCCTCCTTTTCAATATTTCTAATGAAATAAATCTGACATGCTGAAAGAATGCTGGGAAAGAAGCACATAGGGCAAGTCTCCATAACACATTTACTATGCCTGTGCACACAGCACCAAAGCAAACCCCACCACCCAATGAATGAAAAAAGTGAGGCTGAACCATGGGCAGTCTGGAGATTTGCTTTAGTGTGTCTATTTCGCCTGGAGGAGCCAATCTCACTAATCAACTTACATTTTATTCTTTGCAATTAAAGCTATCAGATCTTTACATGTCCATTTAGGTGTTTTCTGTGATTAGCAAGCAGTGTCAGTAAACAGTATAAGGGAACACAGTGGCATAGTGCTAATATCACTAGACTAGTAATCCAAAGGCCCAGGCTACTGGGAACAAGGGATCAAATCCCATTATGGCAAAAGGTGGAATTTAAAGCTAGTCTTTATAATATTGACTGTGAAACCATTGATTGTTGCAGAAACCCATCTGATTCCCTTCCTTTATAATCCATAATAATTATTAGAGAGAAGTTTCCTATCTTTATGTTCAGCTACAGGGCAGTTTATCTAAGGAAAGTTATAGACAAAATTGGCTGCATCTATGACCTTATTCTAGAGTTATAATGCCATAAGAGCTGTTGACTCCTAACTGCCCTCTGAAATGGCCTAGCAAGGCAATTAGGGATGGGCAACAATTTGCTGGTCTTCCAGGGATGTCATGAAAGAAAAAAAAAAGTTCCAGATGCTCTGGCCTATGTGTGACTCCAATCCCACAGCAATGTAGTTGACTGTTGACCAAACTCAGTCAACTAATAATGGACAATAAAGCTGACCTTGCTGCCCAGACAGCTGCTTCCTTTACATGGTGTCAAGGTGCTGCCATGAAATTCAATGGGGCAAATGCCTCAGTCACGCCACAATCAGCATGGATATGCAGTGCCTGCCCCAAAGGTCGTGAACTCCGAGGTTTAGGACAGGGTCAGAGTTGCAGCAGACGAGTAGCTGGAAGCCTCACCCACCCGCACAAACTTCCTGCAGCAGAGCAGGGCCTCAGGAAATTCAGGCACCTTATGACTAAAAAAAATGCAACTGAGCATCCTCTGGAAAGCCAGATTTCCTGGTCAGCATGTTACGGTGATGAGTTTCATCAACAACAACTTGTACTTATATAGGGCAGAATTTTACTGCCCCATTTCGGCAGGGCCGGGGCCATAAAATGTGGCGAGACATTCTAAACCCTATTGACTTCAGCGGGAACGTAAAATCCCGCTTTCGTACAATTCTACCCATAGTGTCTTTAACGTAATAAACATCCCAAGGCACTTCACAGGGGCATTATAAAACAAAGCACAACTCTGAGCCACATAAGGTGAAATTAGAAAGGCAGAGAGGCGTAGGATGAGTACTTCAGAGCTCAGTGTCAGCTGTGGTTTAGCTGGTCACACACTCAACCCTTACGTCCCAAGGTTTTGGCTTCAAGTTCCACTCTAGGCTTGAGGACAAAAATCAAAGTTAACACCCAAGTGCAGCACTGAGGGAGTGCCCTCTTTTGGATAAGACTTTAAACCGGGGTCCCATCTGCCTGCTTGGTAGGCGGATGTAAATGATTCCATGGCACCATTTCAAAGGAGAGCATGCAAGTTATCCCCATTGTCTGGGTCAAACCATTCCACAAAAACAGATTACCTGGTCATCATCATATTGCTGTGCACATATTGGCTACTACATTTCCTGCATTACAACAATGACTCCTCCCCCTTCAGCTACCATGCCTTAAAAGGGCATTGGCAACCACAGATTCCCATTGGATTAATCCTTGGCAAAGTATTGCAGTGGTTTGCCATTGCCTTCTGCAGTATGGCTGACCAAGAAACTCTCCCATTCTTGCCAACTGCCATCAGGCATTTTGGAAGGATTTACAGGCTGATAACTAACCTGTTTCACCATGTTATGGACACATTTTCCATCGCCATCAAGTCCAGGAGTGGAACTCGAACCCAAAAGTAGGGACTCTACCACTGCCTCACAAGACCTCCCGATGGCAGTGATGACACTTCAAAAAGTGCACCATTGGCTGTACCCATGTGAAGATGGTCATTCCTAAAGTCAGGAACTGGTTTGCAAAAGTACTACTGTGTCAACAATAGAAAGAAAATGGTGATGGTTCCGTGTTGCTTTTAAAGTACTAAAAATAGAATTATGGCATAAAACCTATTAGATGGTCATATAGGCAAGGTGGAGGCAGGACCAGCGTTTAGGATACACATTTACAATAATAATCTAGTTCACTTGTATTAGTTCGCTTCTTGGAATTTAGCAGAATAAAGATGTTTTCCGAGGACAGGGGAATGTTACTAAATTTGTCCGCTTATGGAAACATCTGAATATTAACTGCAACCATAGGACGTTAAAGTGTAAAGCAGACAGAGAGACATCCCTTTATGTGAAAAATCATCATTAAAAACCTGTACTTCTCCAGCCTTCAGTTTATAAAGGTTTTGATGCTGTTCACCCTCCTTCACTAACACAGGACCCCACCATTTCTAACCAGCAAAGGCCAACAAAAGGAATGAAGGATATCAATGAAATGCTCTTCCCCAGTGCCAAAGAAGTAACCTAATCATAAATGATAGGTTTCCATTTCTGGTAAGAGTTGCTCAGCACACAGCCCTTCAAACTATTATGCCACATCAATGATCCATCTCCATTAGTGGCCTCTAAGGTTATGGTTCCCAGCTCTGATATGCTGAGTGTCACATAACTATTAAACAATAGGGAATTCATTCACACTGAGGCCTTCTCTGTCTTTCTTTCTGAATCCATAAAAGAGAGAACATAAATTTTAGTACCCAGACCTGCCAAAAATGAAGAGAGAGAGAGGTTGTTACTCAATTGGCCTGGATAGAAGCTAAAGATCAGAAATGAGTGGTTTATTTTGGCAGCTGCTCAATAGGGTCAGTGCCAAGCTCTCGCCCTGTTACTGCCTCAAGGGCAGCTGTAGGTTTCTACCAAGTTGTGCCCGTGGAATCCTGTTCTGCTACCTCTAATACCAAGGTGGAAGAAGGCTCCTTTGCTTAAGCTTCATCTCAGCAGCTACTCTAGGGCAGAAAATGCAAACCTATGTTTCAGGGCTTGGGTAGACCAAATCATGTACCTCTTCTTCATTTGTTCTTGGAGTGTAGGGGACATATGAAAGGTTGCATTTATTATCCATCTCAATTTGCTATGATATATAAATATGATTACCAAGAAAATGGAGGCAGGTGCATTTTGCAAACTAGAATTCAGTACATGTGTTAATTTGAGTAAAACAAAGGGGCTAAAATCAATAAGTTTTCATCCCAGCATGCTGGCTAGCAATCTCCATGGCTTTTGTGGGTCAGAAACATATTCAACCCTTTGCATACCATTGGTGGGCACATATGCCAATAGGGACATATCCAGCGTGCCACCCACTGAAAGAAGCCACAAGTTGCAGTGGAAGTCCTGGGGAAAGTGTGCCCCACAACCCGTCCCATCTGAAAGCAAGATAGCTGAAGAAAACAAGAAGCATCTCAGGTTGAGGACATGATTCAGACTCAATCCTTCATTCGGGCCTCATTGCCACCATTTAGCTAGCCGGAGTAGGTGCATTCAAACTGCGCATTGTTTCCCAATGACCTACCCAGCTGCCCAGCTGTCCAGGCCTCAGGCCTAATTTGTGGCCAGATTGCCACTGTTGTTTCCATAGAAATGTGCTGGAAGGACCACAGACTTTTTGGCTCCAGGGTCCATTGTTAAATGATTATACTTTGTAGAATATATTATGTGATAAAATCTGAGTAGCAACATTCACTGGATGCATTCTTTGTTAGTTCCTTTTCTTTGGTATTTAGCGGAACAAAGAGAAAGGAACATTAATGAATTTGTAAAAATAAAGAAATTATTGGACAAAATTGAACTTCTCCAGGTATTAAAACATTCTTCTTTCCACTGCCAGCTATTAGTCCAGCTGTCGCATGGTATTAAACATTGAGGTGCCAATGGGGGAGCTGTGAATCCTCATGAGAGCATTTAAGAAGTTACATAACAACCAGAGATATGTTACTTTGAAATGTCAAACATTTGGTTCAGATGTTTTGGTCAGTGTCAAAATGGGGGCTAACATCACTGACTGCATGTAAAACTACTAGCCTACCTTAGTCAGAGGCTGTGGTGGGAACTTGCTCGCCTAGCTACAATGTCGATCCATTGGCAAGGTGACTGGGGAGGTTGTAGCGACATGGCGCATTCTTGGCGAAGCCACAATGTCACAAGCTGAAGACATGCCCCTTGAGGTCAGCCTTCAGACAGTCTCTGACTTAATGGCTTACCTGCAGACATTTGGTAAGTGGGTTTTAATCATGTTTCATCTTTCATATAATTTAGTGTTAATTGCAGCTTCCCTCGCAGCTCGACTAGCACTCCCCCAGCCCTGGAACCACCTCACCACCCCCCCGCCCCGGCAACTGCAGCACACACTGCCTCCTGGCTCTCCCTGCATGCCCATCACACCCTGACACCCTCAGTCCTACTTCCCCCCTCCCCCACCCCCTCCAATTCCCGGATCTCCCTCCCCAGTTCCCCTGGTTCTTCTCCGAGCCTGGGTGGAGAGGAGCTGGGAGTGCATGAGGGTGCCAGTGAGAGGGGGAAGCAAGAGTGCTGGGGGGAGTGGGGGGTTGGGGTGGAGGGGAGCCCGGGCGGAGTGTAATGTGGACACCAGCGTTGCCAAGGTTGGCGGGGGCATGGAGTGCTGGGGCACATAACTGATTTCACCCTCCCCTTGATTTAAAGGGCTACAATCCTGAGTGGGCTCCACAGCTGCTAGACACAGCCTTCAATAAATCAACATAAAAACTGGGATAATTACAGGGCAATCAGCCTAAGTTTACACACTGACAGGTCCCAGTGGAGCCACCAACACGGGCTTCCCTGGAGGTCATTCAGGCATGCTGCAACTTCCAGTTTTAAGCACAAGTGGGCTCCTTGAATGTTGCAATGCCTTTGCTGCTCTCAATAACAGTGAACTTCTCAGCATTCGCCACAATTGGGAGCAAGATCCAGGCCAACAACCTTTACAAACCCAGGTCCTCTGATGACAGTGGCCTTGTCCAGTCGCCCACACAGCCACAAAGCGGGCACCACATCACAAGTGTGGGTTAATGCTACCAGTGGAATCAATAGCAGAAGAGTTGTTAGATACTTGACATTTCTGTGATGCTTTTCAAAACTCAGGTGACCTAAAGTACTTCAGAGATAATTAAGTACTTTTGAACTCTAGTCGCTATTGTTGTAATGTAGGAAACGCAGCAGCTAATTTGTACAGAGCCAGGCTCCACAAACAGCAATGTGATAAAAACCAGATTCCATTTTAGTGCCATTGGTTAAGGGATAAATATTGGCCAGCACACAAGGGAGAACTTCAAACAGTGCCAGGGCATCTTTTACATCCATCTGCGAGGGCATACAGGGACGTAGTTCAATGTCTCATCAGAAAGACACCGAAAGCATTCCTTCAGTACTGCCCTATTCAGTCTAGATTTAGTGCTCAAGTCTCTAGAGTGGGACATGAACCCACAATCTCCTTACCAAGAGATGAGAGTACTACTAACTGAGCCACAGCAGATACCAGGAGCAATAAATCAGCACGGACACCAGTGTAAATACAGGGCAAAGAGAAAGATCCTGGAGGGACCATCAGTGTGGCCAGCTCCCCCCGCCCTTCTGGAGCCCTTTCCATTGAACTGCAACTTCTTCAATCGAGCATAAGTTGGCTCCCCAGACTTGGCAGTTCTGTTAGGTTCCTCAATAGCGGCAAACATCTCAGAATTCACCGCTATTGGAACCGCAAGATCTAAGTAATTAAAATCAGCATTCTATGAAGCAATTATGGTGCCATTTTAACTAAGCATCATTTTTAAAAATTCTGTTATGGGGTGTGGCTGTCAGTGGCATTTTTTGCCCATCCCTAATCGCCCTTGAGAAGGTGGTGGTGAGCTGCACTCTTGAACCACTGCAGTCCATGTGGTGTAGGTAAATCCACAGTGCTGTTAGGTAGGGAGTTCCAGATATTTCACCCAGCGACAGTGAAAGAATCGTGATGTATTTCCAAGTCAGAATAATGAGTGGCTTGGAGGGGAACTTCCAGGAAGTGCTGTTCCCATGTGTCTGCTGCCCCTGTCCTTCTAGATGGTAGTGGTCATGGGTTTGGAAGGTGCAGTCTAAGGAGCCTTGGTGAGTTCCTGCAGTGCATCTTATGAATGGTACACACCGCTGCTACTGTACGTTGGTGCTGGAGGAGGTGAAAGTTAAAGGTGTGATTGATGGAGTGCCAATCAATCGAGCTGCTTTGTCCTGGATGGTGTCAAGCTTCTTGTGTGTTGTGGGAGCTGCACTCACCCAGGCAAATGAAGGAGTATTCCATCACAATCCTGACTTGTGCCTTGTAGATAGTGGACAGGCTTTGGGGAGGTAGGAGGTGAGTTACTTGCCACAGGATTCCTAGCCTCTAACCTGCTCTTGTAGCCACGACATTTATATGGCTGGTCCAGTTCCTTTTCTGGTCAATGGTAACCCCCAAGATGTTGATGGTAGAGGTTTCAGCAACGGTAATGCCATTAAATGTCTCTTGTTGGAGATGGTCACTGCCTAGCACTTCTGTGGTGCAAATGTTACTTGTTACATATCCAAGCCTGAGTATTATCCAGGTCGTGCTGCATATGGAGACAGACTGCTCCAGTGTCTGAGGAGTTATGAATGGTACTGAACATTGGGCACTCATCAATGAACATGGTAGTCCAGCTTAGATGAGTGCCTGATCTGTGAATAAAATCAGAGTCACTACCTTGGGCAAGTAGTGCCTGAGGTTGCCAGGCTTTCTCAGGCAGGTTACTGAAGCTTCCCAGGACAGGATAGGCTGCTGGTTAGACCAGGGGTTTTGCCAGTAGCTGTGACAGTCATTGAAGTCCATAATGTCATCAGCACTGGCTCCTTTCACTCTAATGCAGTGTGCATCAGTTGATGATCTCAGTCCGCAGAACCTCATGTTGAGGGGCATGAGATGCTTGTGGTCAGTGTGTTCTGGATGTTTAAGTCTGTGAGGACCTGGCTGCAAACTGCAACTCCTCAACTGCTACTCCATAATGACAACAGTATCGTCCTGCATCTCTTTAGAATCATTGGCACTCACAGTCCTAGAGAAACAATCCAGAGTTATTGAACATTCCTGAAGAGGGTAGCCTTATTTCCAAGAAGCCATCCAGATACCTGCCTTACATCTCCAAACAGTGGCAGTGTGATAGATGACCTCAAAATAATATAATTACAACGGCTCCCTGTTAGTGAGCATTCTGTAGATTACTTGGTGTCTGTGATCACTAACCAGTTAAACACTCAATGAACAAAGACATTTCCTGATGAAGAGGCTGATTACATTGTAGTAAGGGATATGCACACCTTGAGGAGCCCTGCCCGATAGTATCAGTGCACAGCCCTGTCACATCCATCAGGGAATATGATATACTGGCCAAGCCTCAAGGCAGCATCGGCTTGTTTTGTGCATCTGTATATAGCCAACTAGCTGCTGTTGCTAATGTCCCTCAGAAAGAGCATCAAATGGTCCCTAGATCCAAGAAATTCATAGTAGTTATCATCTTCACATGATCAACTTGTACTTGTGGCTGAGGTGGGCTCCACATCTGGGACAAACATATAGAATTGCTAATGTATAGGCTCTATAGTGAAATACTTAAGCATTGCTCACTGTGTAGATGGAGATAAGGGCATTTTGGTTGCAGATCCAGGTGCAGGTAGATGGCACACCCCTCCTGAGCTACTAAGTTAGTCTGCCTTTCTTATGTTCCTCCTTATTCTTTCCTTCTCCCTCTAAATTATACAAAAAAAGGGAAATCCTTAATGGATATGTTATTGTCTCCTCTGATGAATATCTCAGGCTTAATAAAAGAGAGCACATACACTCCAGAGTGGACAGCAGAATTTTTTTATTCATTCACAGGATGTGGAATGCCAGTGTTCTTAATGATGGCCCAGACTTAAGAAAAAAACCACTCTGGTTGGCACTGACCATCGTTATGGCCACTGGAGGTCCAGCAAGCTCACCAATCTGGCTAGGGAGACAGTGGCAGTGGTGGTCAGTGCCAACACTGCACAGAAGGGGTCAGGCGCCCAGTGCAGAAAGGACATGAATGATGGCCAGAGAAGACATGGATCGTGCCTGCGGTGACAGTGAAGTTGGCAGCAAAAACCCACGTGAGGATCCTGCACTAGCCCACCCTTCAGACACGCATACTGTGAGTGCATTGTCCTGTTTAAGTGTTGTCTGCCATGCACTAATTATCTCTACTTTCTTTCATAGGAACCTCAGGCACTTAGTTTGAGCCCTAACAATACCTCAGATGAGGATCCTGAGGACACCACAGCAGAAAACCTATCACAGCGCTCATCCACACCCTCCACCAGTGCAGAGACACACACCTCAGTGGGACCTAGTTCTAGAGCAGGCTCGGGGGTCACAATCTGGTGAGCATAGCACACAATCTGGTCCACAGCAGACAGAAGCAGGGACATCCGAGGTTGTTGGCACTCGGAGGACTACTGGAGGCCATGATTCTGTTGAGTCCAAGTTAGATGACAAGCCTCCAGATTCAGTCCTAAGTCTGTTGTTGGAGCTGCGACAATCCTGGGAACATCAGGCAGGGTTGACTGCTGCGTTCCTCAGATTGCAATGTACAATGGAGGAGTTCTTCCACGTTCAATCTGAGGTTTTAGTGCCAGCATGTCAACGCACCAAGGTCAACACTGGCAGGATGGCACACTACATGGAGACCTTGGTCGAGGACATCAGTCCTGCATGGCGCAGGAGCTGCACTCCATTGCTGTAGCCCTTGGTGGCATCCAACAGTGGCCATGCGAGAGGTGGGTGGGGCACCTAGATCTCAGTCCAGCTGCCCCTTATCAACAAGGAGTTAGTCAGGGCCCCTCAGGCACCCAAAGGGAGGAGGACAAGCAGCTGGACACTCCGTGGCCATCCACCCAGGTGACTCCAGGACTGTCTAGCCAATCCCAATCCCCTCTTCCTGTGATCCTATCACCTCCAGATCCACAGGCTGTGGAGGGGTCACCTGCCCCACAGCAAGACAACCAAAGCAGGCTGGGGCCCTCCAGGCCTCCGCCCTCCAGAGGACGCCCACCAAAGTCATCACAGACAACAAGGCGTAGCTGTCAGCATGCTCCACCTCTGCTGTGGATATTTGGGATGCAGGGTTAGGAAAGTCAGAAAAATTTAAGAGCACAATGGTGGAATGGGTGTTAACATGTATATAATGTAAATAGAATTGCACCCATTCCACATCTCCGTGTGTATGCCTCCTTTTTATGAAGACCTGTGTTGCTGTCAATCAGGTATGAGGTCATGGTCCCTCCCCCCACTTATCACACATGTCGCTATCATGGGCCTCTTGTCTATGTAGTGTGCTTTCATATCACGACAGTGTGTGCCCCTTTGTCAGATCATTCTCGACATCAGTGGTGTCTCAACCTTAAAGTTAAGTGTGCTTGTGGAAAGAACCTCATTCATATGCTTCACAGGGTCATGCATTGTTTATTCTTGGCTGTGTAAGATTGAGGCAGAGGTGTTTTACTATCTCGCTTGGATCCTTGAAAGGTCAGGGTGTAGTGTACAAGGAGAGATGTGTTTTTGCATGGAGAAGGGGCATATAGCGTGCAACTCCATGTGCTCTCTGCCATCCGGCAGGGCTTTCATGCTATGAGCTCGTGTGCCTTGCTGTCTGCCAACTGTGTTTCTGACTTTCTGAGTGTACTAGCCCACCAATAAGTAGGAGGACCTTGCCACCTCAAGGTGCTGAAGTTCTGCCCCTCTCAGCCACATAATTGCCCTGATACTCGTTCCTACCAACCTTCAGCATTACTCAACTTGTAATTGTCTGGATTGCAGCCAGAAGGCTCTGGTCACAATGTTGCGTATAGCGCTGTGCATCCCATCACTAAACATTAATTGCAAATGGTGATTTTTTTTGGCGGTCAATAGGGCCTTTGAGCATGCTCTGGAAGCGCACATCGTAGCTTTAGACAATGTTGAGGGGCTCAATGGGATAGGAGTGAGGCTGTACTGAAGCTGAAGTCTGCTCTTTACCATCAGTGACTCATAACCTTGAGGGCCTCATGGGGTCCAAGTATTTTGGCCACGAGGGCACAATGTGTGTCTTAAAGAGGAGGCATCTTAATGCCTGGCAGGCAAGTGGTTGACGACATCATCTTCAGGTGGTCCATGTGCATAGTATAATGAGGATAAAAGCAGGCCAGCATTCCTAACTGAGAGTGTCAGATGTTAATGTGATAGAGAAGAAGGTGACATAAAAGATGGAGCCATCTCTGATTAGATACGCACTTGTGGCATGTCCTCGGTTGCCTTGGCCCAATCAATTTCACCATCGATGTTACACTGAATGCATTGTTCCACTGCTGGAGATGGAGCTGGAGGAGATTTGTCAGGTTAAAGGCACACAGCTACCAGCCCACTGAGAATAGTGAAACAGCTTCTGACTCTTGTACCGTTGCGACTGGAATGCTGGAGAGACGTTTGAAAATGTAGCACCTTCTGATGTCTTCTTCCAGTTAGCGCCTCACCTCAGCAAAGACACATGCTCCCAAGGTTTCATCATCCTTTAAAGGATCAGGACAATGTGAGCTTGATGTGTAACTATTCACTCTCATATTAAAGTGCATGGTTGAAATGAGAGGAATAGTAACACTGGTGTTAATTATGGCCCATGTTGGAGGGCATTTGTCTAAGGGGGTAATCACTGCAACTCGTCATCCTCCTCATGGAATCTGATGGTTATGAGGGACTCTCTTGCCTCATTCGGCCTATGTTATGGCCTCTTTCCCTGAAGCCTCAGCTTCCTCGAAGTCAATGTCTTCACCCCCGACAATGTCCTCCTCATCAGAGGAAACATGCAGCTCCTCCATGTCAGCATCTGACAAGTCCTCCTGCCTTGGCAGTCCCTGGTTGCTTAGCGCGCAGCAAGCCACAATGATCCATGAGACCCTCTGGGGACTGTACTGGAGTGCTTTGCCAGATCTGCCCAGTCATCAGAATTGTTTCTTTAAGATGTCTATGGTCTGCTCTACCAATGCTTGGGTAGTGGCATGAGCATTGTTGTACCTTCCAGCTGTAGGATTGTGTGGCCACTGCACGGGCATCATCAGCCACATTATTTGCAGATACCTCTTGTCACCGAGGAGCCATTGGTCCCTCGAAAATGTCCAGGATCTGCGACCTACTCAAGATGTATGAGTCATGGACACTTCCGCGTATCTAGCACAAACCTGCATGAATAGCTTCTTATGGTTGCAGACCAGCTGTACATTGAGCGAGTGGAAGTCTTTCCAGTTTATGTGCTGAATTGCCTGTTGTCAAGGAGCGTTTATAGCCACAAATGCTGTTAATGGCACTCAGCACCTGGGACTCCGGGAATCGCTGCAAAGCCCACTGCTCTGGCATCCTGGCTTGGTTGATCTCTGTCGAAGTTGACGTAATTGTGGACCTTGGCAAAAAAGTCATCTGGGGCCTCCTGTATGCATTTGAGTGGCTGCTTAAGATATCTTGCAGAGTGTCACCCCACTATTTAAGAAGGGACGGAGAGAGAAAACAGAGAACTACAGACCTGTTAGCCTTACATCAGTAGTAGGAAAAATGCTAGAATCTATTATAAAGGATGTGATAAATGGATACTTGGATTATTATGATCTGATTGGGCATAGTCAGCATGGACTAGTGAATGGAAAATCATGTTTGACGAACTTGTTGGAGTTTTTTGAGGATGTTACTAACAAAATTGATAAAGGAGATTCGATGGATGTAGTATACTTGGATTTTCAAAAAGCTTTTGATAAAGTCCCCCATAGGAGGTTTATTAGCAAAATAAAAGCACATGGGATAGGAGTCAATATACTGGCATGGATTAAGGATTGGCTAACTGGCAGAAAACAGAGAGTAGAAATAAACAGGTCATTCTCACATTGGCAGGCTGTGACTAGTGGGGTACCCCAAGGATCAGCACTTGGGCCCCAGCTGTTCACAATATATATCAATGATTTGGATCAGGGAACCAAATGTAATATTTCCAAATTTGAGGATGATACAAAGCTGATACAAAGGGAATATGTGTTGTAAGGAAAATGCAAAGCAACTTCAAGGGGATTTTGATGGACTTAGTGAGTTGGCAAGAACATGGCAGATGGAATATTATGTGGGAAAATGTGAGGTTATCCACTTTGGTGGAAGGAACAGATGTGCAGAGTATTTCCTAAATGAGAGATTAGAAAGTGTAGATGTACAATGGGACCTGGGTGTCTTCGTCTATAAGTCACTGAAAGCTAAAATGCAGGTGCAGCAGGCAATTAGCAAGGCTAATGAAATATTAGCCTTTATCGCAAGAGGATTTGAGTACAAGAGTAGTGAAGTCTTGCTTCAATTGTGTAGAAGCTTGGTTTGACTGCACCTGAAGTATCCTGTGCAGTTTTGGTCCCCTTACCTCAGAAAGGATATTATTGCCGTACAGGGATTGCAACGAAGGTTCACCAGACTTGTTCGGGGGATGGCGGGACTGTCTTATGAAGAGAGATTGGGCAAACTGGGCCTGTGTTCTCTATAGTTTCTAAGAATGAAGAAATGAGGAGAAATTTCTTTACTCAGAGGTTGCGAATCTTTGGAATTCTCTAACTCAGAGGGCCATGGAAGTTAAATCATTGTATATGTTTAGGGGAGAGACTGATAGATTTCTGATTAACAGTAATGTAAGGCGTTATGGGGATGTGTGGGTGACAGGCATTGAAGCGATTCCAGTGAGCCGCCCTTATAATGAGATGCAAATGTATTAAAATGACATTCCTGATGTGTCGTGGCAGGAAACACAGCCCGCTATTAACAGCTGGAGCGGACGATCCCAGACTGCTTTTACCGCTGCTTCAAACTGATTTTTCTAATCTTGCAATATTTTCCGCTCCTGCCCGCCATGGCACCCACCACGTATGGGGCCAGAAAATCCCACCCTAGGGGTCAGTGTAGTGTTGGATGGAGCCATGCATAGAAGCAAGAATGTAGATAGCTCCTAGCTTGGACCTTTACTGTACCTATGTATATAGTTTCTAGTAGTTAACAAGTACTATCATTGAACTACCTAAGACTACAAATGCCTTAATAGGACCTACCAAACTATGCCCAACACTTTACAACAGCAACAATGTAGGAATAGCTTCTGAACGATGTTATAATCCCTTGGCCAGACCACAAGTTGTGGAGGAAGATCCAGCTAGGGGTCAATAAGGTTTGTTTTAAGTAGATAAAGTTTGAGATTTAAGGCACTTACTAGGTGAATAAAGCCACAAGATTCCACGTGTTTGTAACAAATAAAAATAAACTTTGCTATCCAGTTTCAGAAAGATAAAACAACTTACAATATCATTCTTATACTCTTAACATTGAGGGTAAGTGTGAGGTACTTGGGAATTAACAGGCAAAGTGTGGTCGACCACACCACACAATAAGTGACAGATGTGACCAAACCCTATTCCATGGATTTCTTAACAACCCAGCCAGGTGATTGTCACATTGTGAGCCAACCAATCTCAGTGAAACCTCGTCTTTCTGATGAGGGATTCCAATCTCCACCTTTGAAGATTTCGCCTTGGAATTCAAACCACAAGTCACTCCTGCTCAGACGGCTTCAACAATTACCCACCTTGCAGGGTTTCAATTGAGCCTTCTGAGATTCTTTTCCCCTGGATCTCTGAGTACACTCAAGCTTCATCTTTCAGAAGCACAATTTCAGATCTTCAGCCATGTCAAGCAGTACACCACTGCAGCACTCTTTGCCCCAATGGTCTACAGCATGGAGTCACCAACTTTTGGCTGCCTTCTCAGATCTTCAGTGCTTCTCTCATGCCCACTTCACTAAAAGTCTGCTCCATGCAGCTCTTTCTTTATTTTTAACTTAACTTAACAGGAACTGTCTCTGCACCTTGCCTTCAATCCCTTATCTGGGACTTCCTTTTCAGACCTCTCCCTGTCCCCCTCGGTGGTTTGGGACCCAACCCTGTCCCTCTCTCATGTTCCAATCTCTGGAACACTCACCCCACCATGGCGCTCCCCACCAGGTTATCTGACCAGGGCTTTGGTACTGTTCTTCTACCTCTCTTCTGTGCAGGTGCAAAGGGCTGATCCTCAGCCTGGAGAACGCTAAATATCCTAACTGTGCATCCACAGGCACTTCCCAGCTGGCACATGCGCAAAAGGCTCAAGGATCGTTGGGAATCAGATTTCCCAACATCTAAACTTCAAACTAAAGTAAGACTGTGTTGTAGGGTGGCCGAGTTGTACTATTAATGATAGATTTCATCCGCAGACACTTCTTGGGTGGAAACTTTAATTTTATTTACAATATACTCAGCAGCAATTACACGTGTGCTATCAACTCCAACTCCATCTCTACATTGACTGCTGAGGTAGCCATGCTATTCTCCTATTGGTTACTACAGATCATGTGATCTTGCCTATAAGTATTATTCTTAAAGGTACATTATGCATTAAATAAAACCATAATTACTACACTCCTTCCCCTTTAACTCGGCTATACATATATTTACAAGTACATATTTTTCAAGACAACATAATATTTACACTGGGTAAGGAATTTACAAGTTCAGCCTTTCAGGTGGTTTCCTGATCCATGTGGAATGTCGCAGCTCCACAGCTTCAGATTCTTTGTCAGGAACCTCCTTTTCCAGAGTTGCCTGAACATCAGATGCTTCAGTGGGCACTGGCAGTTCCGTATCCTCAACCATTACAGGAACACCAGACATGTCAGTCCTGTATTAAGGAATTGCAGACACGGTCATAATCACTGGTGGGACCAAATCTTGGCGATTTGTCTCTCTTTTCCTTAAATGTCCACACGTTTACAGGTGATCTGGCCTTCCACCTCCATGTTGTAAAATAGAGGTCCAATCACCGCACTTATTTCACCCAGTACCCACTTTGGTCCTTCCATGAATGTTCTCATGTATCCCAGCTCTCCCAGCTAAGTTTCCTCTTGCGGCTATGCCATTTGTGTTTAGTTTTCTGGCTTCTCTGACTCCTTTCCACCTTCCCCTCTAAATTCGGCATTATTAAGCTCAAACTCGTTCTGAGACGGCGTTTCAACAATAACTCCACAGGTGTCACACCTGTCGTTATCTGAGGGGTAGTCCTGTAATGAAAAAGAAAGCGTGCTAACTTAGTAGCCAAGGAATCGCCAGTTATTTTTTCATGCCTGCCTGGAACATTTGAACCACCCTCTCGGCCAGTCTGCTTGAGGAAGGGTGGTATGGTGTCATTTTCACATGAATGATACCGTTGAGACTGATAAACCATTGAAACTCAGCTCTCGTAAATACCTGCCGTTATCAGAAATGACTACTTCTGGTAGTCCGTGAATGGCAGAACTCTGACGCAGTTTCTCAATTATAGCAGCCAATGTTGGTGACTTCACCTCATATACGTCCAACCATTTTGAATGGGCATCGACAACTTTTGTAGTTGCTGACATTGCACACAGTGCTTTACTAAACTCTCCATTTTGCCATCCATCCCAGGCCACTATAGATAGCTGTGTGCTATTATCTTCATTCGGGAAATTCCTCGATGGGCACTGTGTAGTTCAATTAAAAGTGGCTCCCTTCCCTTTGGAGGAACCATCACTCATGCTCCCAAAAATAAGATGCCATCCTGGATGGTTATTTCATGTCTTCTGTGGAAGTACATTTTCATTTTATCAGATAAGGACTCCTGTAGCTAACCATGAAGCACTTGTTCTATACTTGACATAGGACTGGGTCCCGACTTGTCCAGTCTCTAATCTGTCAAGCACATACCGGTGAGGAATCTAAGAAATTTAACAGTAAGACAAGTTCCTGTGGAAGTGGGACGTGCTCATCATCTTCTTGTAAAGGATTACGTCTAAGGGCATCGGCGTTTGGGATTTGGTTCCCAAGCCTATGTACAAAAGTGTATTTGTATGCTGTCAGAATTAAAGCCCATTGTTGTATTCTTGCTGAAGCTATGGGTGGTATAGCCTTGACCTCACTAAACAATCCAAGCAACGGTTTGTGGTCTGAAATGATTGTAAAATGGTGGCCGTGTACATACTGGTGAAATTTCTTGACACCAAAGATGATGGACAGGCCTTCTTTTTCTACCTGTGAGTATCCCTTTCCCGCAGTGGTGAGCATTCTTGATACATAATCTATTGGCCATTCTGTGCCATCATTCATCCGATAAGAGAGCACTGCTCCCATTCCATAGGGAGATGCATCACATGCAATTATCGATTCTTTGGTCTGGTTAGAATGCACTAATAGATTGGACGAACGCAACAATTGTTTCACCCTCATGAAAGCTTCTTTCTGGGGCCAATGTTGGTTCATAATATTTGATCATTCCTAGGAATGATTTAAGCTCTGAGGCATCTTTGGCACTCTTTCTCCTCAACCAGGTGGAGGCTCTGTGAATCTACCCTGTGATCCAAATAGATTACCTCCCTCACTCGGAACGTGCACTTTTCTTTTTTTAAACGCATTCCAGCTTGCAAGAAGTGTCTTAAGACTTTTTCTAAGTTTGCCAAATGCTCTTTTTCAGTGAATCCTGTCACTAACACATCATCTAAATAGACTATAACCTGGGGCAGTCCCTGCAGTAAGCTTTCCATTGTTCTCTGAAAAATGGCATAAATGGAAGGGACACCGAAAGGCAATCATATATATTGCTACAACCCTTGGTGGGTATTAATTGTAACAAATTCCCAGGAGGCCTTATCCAGCTCTAGTTTTTAATAAGCATGACTCATGTCAAGCTTTGTGTATGTTGTCTCTCCTGCCAGCTTGGCATACAGGTCCTTGATTTTAGGAGTGAGATGCCTGTCTAGCTAAGCTACTTTATTAACTGTCAGTTTGTAGACTCCACAAATTAAGACACTTTGGTCGGGTTTAAGGACAGGGACTATAGGTGCTGCCCATTCTGAGATCTAGACAGGTCATACAACACTCAATTTCTTTAGTCTGTTCAGCTCAATGATGACTTTTTCTCACAGGGCATATGGCACCAGTCTCACCTTCATGAAGCAAGGGGTTGCTTCTGGACCCACGTGAATCTTGGCCTGCATCTCGGCTTGGATTTTCCCCAGTTCATCCTTGGTAGACCACTTGCTCTCAACTGGAAAATCTCAGCCCATTCTAACTTAATCTCCTTTAACCAACTTCACCCCAGGAGGCTTGGCCCTTCACCGGCTACCACCATCAAGGGTCGCTTTGCTGATTGGCTTCCATAATGGACAGTGACTCTGCTTATGCCTTTTACTTGAACGTATCCACCCGTATGTGTTTTTAGCTTGCCGGCTGTTTCTTCTGAACTGAACTGATGTTCACCATTATTCAAATATTTGAAGCTATGTTCCCCAATTACTGTAGTGGATGCTCCCATGTTCACTTCCATTCTAACAGGTTTGCCATTTACTTTCACTGTGACTAGTATTGGTTCTGTGTTTCCAACTTTCAGTTTAAACAGCGAGTAAATGTCTGAATTTGCTGTTTCAGGCTCTTCTGCACTGAAGATTTCATTGGGCTTCTTCTTTTGTTTCCCAGCCTGCTTGAATCTTTCCTTGCATTGCCTCATTATATACCCATTTCTATGACAATAGTGACATTCGATTTTTTTAAACTGCCAACTGCTATAAGATTAATTGTTCCCACCTCTATTAAAATTATTCTTTGATTTCGCTGCTTAGTTACTTTTCTTTATTGTTCAGCTAGTGGGGGCTGTTTCCCACTTCTCTGCAGAATCTCGCTTTATCTTGCCTCTTTCGGCTGAGATTTCCCGCCCAGTGTGGAGGACGGCACCATGTTGCACACCCTGTATTGCTTTTGAATCTCTTATTGCGCTTTCCATGACCAGCGCTATCTCTAACGCCTTCCTGAAATCCAGATTCACTTTGGACAATCATCTTTTCTGAATAGTGTCTTCTTTCACACCACACACTAAACGATCTCTGAGCATGTCGTTCAGAGTCGTACCAAACTCACAATGTTCCATTAGATGCTTCAATTTGCCACGTAGCACGCAATTGTCTTATCCACAGCTCTATTTCGCGAATTAAACCTGAACCTCTGCATTGTGACTGAGGGCTTGGTTGAAAGTGACCCTTCATGAGGTCCACCAATTCATCGAAATTATTTGAATCTGGGCACAGGAGCATCAAACTTCAAATCAGGCTGTATGTTTTGCTCCAACAAGTACTCAAGAATATCGTTCGCCTCTTCTCTTCTCCTGTAATCTCGTTTGCTTGAAAAAAGAACTTGAGGCATTTTATGTGTTGAGACCAATCGTCTGTGGCAGGTTCAAAAGGATCAATTCTCCCAAATTGTGGCATTTTGAGAGGGGATAACGTCTTCAATTCTAACAGAGCTTGCTACTTACAATCACTGGGCAAGGTACAGTGCCAATTTCTTTCTCATTTCTTCTGTTCAATCCTGTTTTATCCTCATTGCCAGTTTGTTGTAGGGTGGCTGTACTATTAATGATAGAGTTGATCTGCAGTCACTTCTTGGGTAGAAACTTTAAGTTTATTAACAATATACTCAGCAGCAACTATACATGTGCTTTCAACTACCACTCTAACTCTGCACTGACTGCTGAGGTAGCCTATGCTACTCTCCTATTGGTTACAACAGATCATGTGATCTTGCCTAATATGTATCTTTCTTAAAGGCACATTACACACTAAATAAAACCGTAATTGCTACAGTCTAGGTTTAATCACAATGATTATTTTTGCTATTCCACAGTCAAGCCACCTAAACTGCATCTTCTTAAGATTCACAGTTCTTGAAATCTGTATGTTGATCAATGTGATGCATTGGAAACTTTCCTTTGTAATATGTTTGTGGATATGAGATACAGTGATCATGTGTTTTTAGACCATATCCATTGTCAATGCCCAGCCATCTAACTCACTGGAAACAAACAGTCTTCAGATAAACACCTGCCATTTAATAAAAATACCTTACCTGATTGGTACTATCGGCATGAATCCCATGACAACACATTCATAGATGTGATAGCAAATATTGGAATTGGTCCTCTGATAAAAACTGGCATGTTGAAAAACAGCAAAAATGCTGTTGCATTAAATTAATTGCCAAACTGAGGTCTTGTTCACAGCTTTTTTTTGACATTCAGGTTGTTATCTTAATCTATAGAATTTACCAATTTGAGATATATCCTACATTATGACACATGCAATTCTGAGTTATTTGCTTTTTATTCCACACGAGCATTACCATTAATTTTTGCAGCTACCTTTCTGGTTTGTTTAACCACGTTTAATACATTTAGTATGTTGACAAAAAGACATACCCAGTACAATCAATATGTGAATGGTCACAGGAGCAAATAGTGAGGGTTATAGGAACCATGTACTTTGGCTATATAAAACTACTGAGCTAACTATTCATTGAGGCATAGTGTAATATTTCCAATTTATTCCTGGAGACAAAATGCATCTGTAGTAGAGTTTGTACTGTGACTCTACATTTTCCATTACTTGGTCTCTGCTGAATAAACCTTCCACAGCAAAATGAAGGAATCAATTATCATCTCTTGTGGCTGATATAGCATTATTGGGAGGAACAGGCGAGGTGGACATATGGTTTCCAAAGTCCTTGATCACTGGGAATTTTCCTTGCCACATGTTTATTGAAGATGCATTGATAGGTATTGTTTGCCATGATTAGTCAATAACATTATTATCATTGTACCATGTGACTTACTAGAGTGTTAGAAGGTGAACTAGATGGGTCTTAATCTTTGTTTCATCTAGCAATTTCAATTATCGATATTTAAAAATGAAAACAAATTTCAGGGTGATTGGGAAACTGCAAGGGTGTGCCACTAATTACATACTCTTTACTAATTGGATACTTTAAAGGGGACAGTAATCATCGTGTCATTAGGTTAGGTTGTATGAGAAAGGACAAGGAATGATTCAGAGTAAGAATAATTAACTAGGGTGAGGCCAAACTTCAATGGGCTGAGAATGGATGGGCCCAGTTAAATTGGAAGCAAAAATTGGCAGGCAAGACTCAAACTGAACAATGGGTTGCCTCTAAAGAGGAGATGGTTTGAGGGGCATTCCTGCAAGGGGCATAGACAGGGCAAACAAATCCTGATGTCCCTGGATGACGAAAGAGACAAAAAGTAAGATGAAGCAGAAAAAGGGTATATATGACAGGAGTCAGCTCGATACTACAATTGAGAATCAGGCTCAATTTGGAAGGTTCAGAGGGGAATTAAAAAAACAAATCAGAGAAGCAAAGAGAATATGAGAAGAGACCGGAAGCTAAAATAAGAGGGAATCCAAAAGTCTTCTACAGGAATATAAATAACAAAAGAATGATGAAAGGAGGAGTGGGGGAGATAATGGACCTAACAGGGGATGTATGCTTGGATGCAGGGATCGTGGCTGTCGTACTAAATAAGTACTTTGTATCTGTCTTTACAAAAGAAGAAAATGCTGATTAATTCATGGAGACAAGGTAGTTGAGCCACACGATAGGTTTATTATTGATAAGGGGGTGGTACATACGAATATGCAAAATAGGAGCATAGTAGGGCATTCGGCCCCTCGAGCTTGCTCCGTCATTCAATAAGATCATGGCTGATTTTTTCTTGTTGCGACTTCCACATTCCCAACTACCTCCAATAACTTTTGATTCCCTTGCCTAACAAAAATCTATCTACCTCTGCCTTAAAACTATTCAATGACCCTACCTCCGCCATCTTCTGAGGCAGAAAGTTCCAAAGTCACAAAACCCACTGAGAAAAAAATTCTTCTCATCACTGTCCCAAAAGGGTGACTCCTAATTATAGAACAGTATCCCCTAGTTCTGGACTCACCCATAAGAGGAAGCATCCTTTCCACGATCACCTTGTCAAGGCAGTTCAAGATCTCATATACTTCAACCAAGTCACTCCTCACTCTTCTAAACACCAGTCTGTCTAACCTTTCCTCATAAGACAACCCGCTCATTCCAGGTATCAATCTAGTAAACCTCCTCTGAATCACCTGCAATGCATTTACATCCTTCTTAACTAAGGAGACCAAAACTATATACCTTATTCAAGATGTGGTCTAACCAATGCCCTGTATAACTGAAGCACAAGATCCTTACTTTTATGTTCAATTCCTCTCAAAAAAAGGATGGCAGACTGATTCCTGGGATGGCAGGATTGTCATTTAAGGAGAGAGAGATCTTATTGAAACATATAAAATTCTGACAGGGATGGACAGACTGGATGCAGGACGATATTTCCTCTGGCTGGGGGGTCTAGAACAGGGGGTCACAATCTCAGGATAGAGGGTAGACCATTTAGGACTGAGATAAGGAGAAACTTCTTCACTCAGAGGGTGGTGAACCTATGGAATTCTCTACCACAGGGGTCTGTGGAGGCCATGTCACTGAATATATTTAAGAAGGAAATAGATTTCTGGACTCTAAAGGTGTCAAGGGGTACGGGGAGAGCACAGGAGTACGGCATTGAGATAGAGAATCAGCCATGATCATATTGAATGGCGGAGCAGGCTCAAAGTGCCAAATGACATCTTCCTGCTCCTGTTTTCCATGTTTGTATGTTTCAATATTCCATTAGCCTTCTTAATTACTTGCTTTACCTGCATACTAACTTTATGTAGGAAGCTGGAGGCGTAGTGACATAGTCACTGGACTAGTATCCCAGAGACCCAGGGTAATGTTCTGGGGACCCGGATTCAAATCCCACTACCACAGATGGTGAAATTTGAATTCAATAAAAACATGGAATTAAAAGTCTGATGATGACCATGAAACCATTGCTGATTGTCATAAAAACCCCAAAAACAGCTGGTTCACTAATGTCCTTTAGGGAAGGAAATCTGCTGTCCTTACCTGGTCTGGCCTACATGTGATTCCAGACAGGCAGCAATGTGGTTGACTCTTAACTGCCCTCTGACCAAAGGCAATTAGGGATGGGTGATAAATGCTGACCTAGCCAGCGATGCCCACATCCCATGAATGAATTTTTAAAAATGCACTAGAAATCCTAGATCCCTCTGCACTTCAGAATTTTGCAGCCGTTCTCTAGTTAAGCAATCATCTGCTTTTTAATACTTCCTGCCAAAGTGAACAACTTCACATTTTCCCACATTATGCTCCATCTGTCAGATTTTTGCCCCCTCACTCAACCTATCTATAGGTCTGCAAACTCCTTATGTCTCTTCACAACATACTTTGCTACCTATCTTTGTGTCATCTGAAAATTTAGCTGCAATGCCTTCACTCCCCTCATCTAAGTCATTGATATAAATTGTAAAAAGCTGAGGCCCCAGTACAGACCCCTGCGGGACTCCACTCATCACATCTTGACAGTCAGAACAAGACCCATTTATGTATACTCTCTGTTTTCCGCCAGCCAGCCAATCTTCTATCCATGCTAATATGTTACCTCCTATACCGTGAGCTTTTATTTTCCACAATAACCTTTGATGTGGCAACATATCAAATGTTTTCTGGAAATCCCAGTACAGTATGTCTACAATCTTCCCTTTACCCACAGCACATGCTGCTCCTTCAATGAACTCCAATAAATTGGTTAAACATGGTTTCCCTTTCACAAAACCATGCTGACTTCCCAATTACCTTGAGTTTCTCTAAGTGCCCAGCTATAGCCTCCTTAGTGATCGATTCAAACACCTTCCCCATACAGATGTCAAACAAGCTAGCCTATAGTTTCTTGTTTTCTGCCTCCCTCCCTTCTTGAATAGAGAGATTATATTTGCTACTTTCTGGTCTGATGGAACCTTTCCAGGATTTTGGAAAAGTAACATCATTGCATCGATTATTTCATTTTAAGACCCTAAGATGAAGTCCATCAGGACCTGGACAGCCATCAGCCCGCAGCTCCATCAGTTTGCTCAGTACCACTTCCCTAGTGATTGTAATTTACCAAGTTCCTCTCTCCCTTCCACTGCCTGATTTATGGCTATTATTGGAATGTTTTTTTGTTTCCTCTGTCATGAAGACAGAAGCAAAATATTTGCTCATTTCATCCGCCATTTCCTTATTATATACTATTACCTCCTCATTGTGACTCTCTAGAAGCCCAACACTCACTTTATTTACTCTTTTCCTTTATTAATAACTGTAGAAAATCTTGCTATCCATTTTCACATTTCTAGCTAGCTTCCTCTCAAACTCTCAATTTCTTTCTTCTCAATTTCTTTCTCTTTTAGTCATTCCCTGCTGTTCTTTATATTCTGACCAATCATCTGACTTGCCACTCATCTTTGCGCAGTTATATGCTTTTTCCTTAAGTTTGATGCTTTCCTTGGTTTCTTTAGTTAATCACGTATGATGGGTCCTCTCCTTAGAATTTTTTATAGTATGAATATATTTATTCTGCGCATTCTGAAATACCCACTTAAATGTCTGCTTCTCTATTGATCTATCCCCTAGGTTAGTAACCCAGTTCACTTCAGCTAGTTCAGCTTTCATGCCCACATAGTTACTCTTATTTAAGTTTAAAATACTAGTCTCAGACCCACTCTTCTCCCTTTCAAACTGAATGTAAAATTCAATCATATTGTGGTCAATGCTAGGGGTGCCTTTTGTGTGAGGTCATTAATTAATCCTGTCACATTACACAATACCAAGTCAAATAGAACCTGCTGTCTGGTTGGTTCCAGAAAATGCTGCTCAAAGGAACTATCTTGAAAGCTTTCTATGAATTCCTCATCCAGACTACTACTGCCAATCTGATTTTTCCAATTTATATGTAGATTAAAATCACCCATGATTATTGCTGTCCCCATTGTTTCTTCTTATATACTTTGTCCACATTATGGTTACTGTTAGGGGCCTGTAGACCACTCCCACTATTGACTTTTTTCCCCTACTATTTCTCATCTCCACCCAATCCTGATCTCCTGAACCAAGGTCATCTCTAACTATTGCATCATTGTCATCCTTGACTAATGGTGATTATAAGTAATAATCCAGAGATTATTAGCTTTGAGGTTCTGGTTCTTAATTTGGTACCTAGCTCCTCACACTGACTTTGCAGAACCTCTTTCCTTGTCCTGCTTATGTCATTGGCACCTACAAGGACCGCAATGACTGTATCGTCCCCCTTCCATTGCAAGTTCCTCTCCAGCTCTGAGCAGATGTCCCAAGTAGCTGGAGTCAATGTGGTGCATCCACAAGGTTGAGGATTATGTAGATAGCATGTTTAGAGAGATGGTCACACCAAAGCTAAGAGTTACACAGGCAGAAAGGGATAGGTGACCACCAGGAAAAGCAGGCAAGTAGTGCAAGATTCTTCTGAGGCTCCGCCACTCTCTCACTACTTTTCCATTTTGGATACTGGTGGGCAAGATGATTCCTCAGAAAACTGTGCCAAGAGCCAAGTTTGTGGCACCACAAGTGGCTCAGCTGCACAGGAGGGGCAAGCATTTCTGCAGCCATAGACGTGAATCCAGAGTGGTACATTTCCTTCCTGGTGCAAGGGTCAAGGTTGTCCCAGGTCTGCTGCAGGACATTCCTTTGGGGGAGGTTGAACAGCTACAGGTTGTGGTCCATATTGGGACCAATGACATAGATAGGAAAAGGGATGAGGTCCTTAAGGCAGATTTTAGAGAGTTAAGGAGGACCTCAAGAACAGTAATCTCAGGATTACTCCCAGTGCCATGTGCTAGTGAGCATAGGAATAAGAAGATAGAAGAGTTCGACACATGGCTGGAGAAATGGAGTAGGAGTGAGGGCTTTCGATTTCTGAGGCACTGGAATCAGTTCTGGTGGGGTGGAACCTGTCTAAGAATGGGTAACACCTTAACAGCACTGGGACTAATGTCCTCATGGCGATGTTTGCTAGTGCTGTTGGGGACGGTTTAAATTGGATTGGCAGGGGGTTGGGAACCTGAGGGAAATTCAGAGTGAAGACGAGAGAAACTGACAGTGGGAAGTAGAGAAGAATTAACTGATAAGCAGAATGTATCAGAGAGTAGTATCAAGGTAAATAGAATACTTGGAGAGTTTGATAGAATTAAAATAGGCAACAGTAAGTCATTAGATGTGGTCAGAGTAAGGGAGAAAGTAAAGCCTAAATCACGGTTAACCAGCATGTATGTGAATGCATGGAGTGTGATTAATAAGATTGGTGAACTACGGGCACAGGTTGACAAATGGAATTACAATATCATCGCTATAACAGGGACCTGGCTCAAAGAAGGGCAGGGATAGGCCTCAATTATCCCTGGGTACAAGGTGTTTAGGAGAGAGAGGAAAGGAAGAAAGGGTGGGGCTGGTGGGGGAGTGGCAGTGTTAATTAAAGATAGCATTACTACTAGAGAGAGAGGATGTTCCAGAGGGGTCAAGGATAAAATCTCTCTGGATAGAGATAAGGAATGAAAAAGGTGCAATAACATTGATCAGTGTAGTATATAGACCACCAACTAGTGAAAGGGATGTAAAGAAACAAATTTGCAAAGAAATTACAAGAGGTGCAAGAATTATAGAGTAATGGAGAGGGGAAAGACTTCCTGGAATCTGCTCTAGATAATTTTCTGCAGCATTATGTTTCTGGCTCAACGAGAGGTCAGGCACTGTTATACCTGGTTCCGGGGAATGAGTTGGCCCAAGTGGATCAAATATCAGTGGGAGAGCATTTAGGGAATGGTGACCATTGTATCATAAGGTTTAAGTTGGCCATAGAAAAGGACAAGGAACAATCTAGAGCAGGGATAATTAATTGGGGGAAAGCCAACTTCAATGGGATGAGAATGCAAGTGAGTCATGTGAGTTGGAATCAAATGTTGGCGGAAAAGATCGGCTGAACAATGGGCTAATTTCAAAGAAAAAGTATTGCAGGTAACGTCAAGATATATTCCCTTGAAGGGGAAGGGTAGGACAAATAAATCCAGAGCGCCCTGGATGATGAGAGAGATAGAGGTGAAGATGAAAAGGAACAAGTGCATGTACGACCTAAGTCAGGTAGAAAATACAATGGAGAATCAAGCTGAATATAGAAGGACCAGAGGGGAAGTGAAGAAAACTAATAAAAAAGCAAGGAGAGAGCATGAGAAGAGACAGGCAGCTAATATAAAAAGGAAATCCCAAGGTCTTCCATAAGCATATAAGTAATAAAAGGGTGGTAAAATAAAGAGTAGGGCCTATTAGGGATAAAAAAATAAGGAATTGCCTGTGGAGGCAGGAGAGATAGTGAAGGTGTTAATGGAGTACTTTGCATCTGTCTTTACTAAGGAAGAAGGTGTTACCTAGGCCGAGGTGAGAGAGGAGGTAACCGGTACACTGGAAGGTTTTCCAATTGAGAAGGAGGAGGTGTTAGAAAGGCTATCTTTACTTAAAATTGATAAGGTACCAGGACTGGATGAGATGCAGTGAGGGAAGTGAGGGAGGAAAATGCAGAAGCAGTAGTGATAATCTTCCAGTCTTCTTTAGGCACAGGGGATGTGCCAGAGGACTGGAGAATTGCGAATGTTACATTCTTGTCCAAAAATAGATGCAAGAATAAAGCCTTTCAACTACAGACCAGTCAATTTGACTTCAGTGGTGGGAAATTCCTGGAAACTAGTTTGGGACAAAGTCAGTAGTCATTTAGGCAAGTGCAGGATATTTAAGGCAAGCCAGCAGGTATTCATGAAAGGGAAAATCATGTTTAACTAACTTGTTAGAGTTTTTTGAAGCAGTAACAAGAGAAGTTTAATAAGGGCAATGCTGTTGATGCGATGAATATGGACTTTCAAAAGGCATTTGATACAGTGCCACACAGACTTGTGGGCAAAGATCTAGCTCATGAAATAAAAGGAAAGTAGGCACTTGGATAAGAAATTGACTGAGTGACAGGAAACAAAGCATAGTGGTTAATGGATGTTTTTCAGATTGGAGGAAGGTCTGTAGTGGAGTTCCCCAGGGGTCAGTGTTGGGACCCTTGCTCTTCCTGATATATATTAATGACCCAGACTTTGGTGCTCAGGGCATGATTTCAAAATTTGGAGAAGATACAAAGATCGGAAACATTGTCAACCTTGATGAGTATAGTCTTGAACTTCAAAAGGACATGGACATATTGGTGGATTGGCAGACAAGTGGCAGATGATGTTCAGTGCAGAGAAGTGATAGGTGATTCATTTTGCTAGGAAGAATATGCTGAGACAGTATAAAATAAAGGGAGAAACTCTAAAGGAGGTGTAGGTTCAGAGGGACATTGGTGTATATGTACATAAATCATTGAAGCTGAGAGGGCATGTTGAGAGAACAGCTGATAAAACACACAGTATCTTAGGCATTATTAATAGGGGCATTGAGTACAAGAGTAAGGAGGTCATGTTAAACTTGTATAAGACACTGGTTAGGCCTCATCTGGAGTACCGCATCCAGTTCTGCGCACCATATTTGAGGAAGGACATGAAGGCATTAGAGAGAGTACAGAGGAGATTCATAACAATGATTCCAGGGATGAAGAACTGTAGCGATGAAGATAGATTGGAGAGGTTTGGACTGTTTTCCTCAGAGAAAAGGCAGCTGAGAGGAGACTGATAGAGGTAAATAGTGAGAAACTGTTCCCACTCAAGAGAGCTTCAAGAACTAGAGGGCACAGATTCCAAATAATTGGCAAAAGGAGTAAAAGTGATGCAAGGAAAAAATTTTTCACCCTGAGGTTGGTTGAAGCCTCAGACAAACTTCCTGAGAGAGTGGTGGAGGCAAGTTCAGTCAAGGTATTCTAAAGAGAATTGGATTGCTACCTGAAAAGAGAGAATGTAAAAGGTTACAGGGATAAGGTGGGGAGTAGGACTAGGCAGAATGCTCTTTAAGAGAGCCAGTGCACACTCGATGGGGTGAATGGCCTCCTTCTCCACTGTAAAGATTATGTCATTCCGTGAACTGCTGTAAACACCACCCTTTCCCCATCCACCTTGTTCAAACTCTGGCAAATCCCAGGTTGGTGGATTTTCAACACCCAAATCTTCTGTTGTGTAAGTGTTCATGAAGCACAACGGAGGCATTAAGCACCAGGAAACATGGCTGTAAGTATCTTTTTTATCTCACTGCTCCTGATGTGGCATCTGATACAATCACTTGCAGAACAGAACAGTGTAGTTTCCAGAGAATTTATGAGGATAAGCATCCCTTACTAGTTTAAGGGCTTTCCCTTATCTTTTAGAAAGATTTATACCGTGAGGATCGTGCATGCTTCTGCACCTATTTAATTCAGTGCTTGCAAAATTCAACCAAAATGCACCATAACAGAAAAAAAATATTTTTAAAAAGACAGAAAGTTTATTTCCAGTCCCAGCACAAAATTTGGGCAGGTCAGTATGCTGTGATATTTATTAACTTTACATGGATAAAAAGCAATTTTCAGAGGCAATTTTCATATCCATATAAATGACATCCAGAACAGAAAGAGGCTAACAAATCACATCCATGGGCCTTCCCGCCTTGGACTTAATCAGGGTGAGGCAGGAAGGTGGCAGCATTCCTCCCCATCACCCTCGTCCCTGATTAAATGGGATAGTCAGTGGTGTAGTGGCAATGTCACTGGGCTAGTAATCCAGAGGCCCAGCCTCATGCTCTGGGGGCAGGAGTTCAAATCCCCCCAAAGCAGATGGTGGAATTTGATTAATAAAACCTGCAATGGAAAATTAGTTACTGTGATGATAGTCATTTATAAAGTCCATCTGGTTCACTAATGCCCTTTAGGGAAGGAAATCTGACCTCCTTACTCAGTCTGTCCTCCAGTGTTATTAACAGCCTAGCAAGCTACTCAGTTCAAGGGCAATTAGGGATGGGCAACAAATGCTGGCCTTGCTAGTGACACCCACATCCAAAACAAATTGCCTCCCCCTGACCACCACCCCCAAACTCACCAAGGGGATGGGCACAAGGTTCTGCTGGAGATTGTAGTTTGTTAGGGACTTCTTAACAGTTGCTAGTGATGACCACATCTCCACCATTTGCTCAAAAGTGAGCATTTCAGGCCTAGTGTTAGAGAGCTTGGTGAATGGAAACTCCAGGAAATATTGCATAACAGTAGCTACTTACATTTTCTTATCATGGCCTGAATGTAACACACTGCTAAGTATCTCATATTGGACCTGGGAATGCATAGTCAAGGAGGGCTGGAGAGATCCAGACACAGCGAGTTCATTCCAATTCTTAGTTTATTGGAAAGTTTAAAATCACATTTCTCATTATTAGGTTAGTTATGCTCCCAACACCAATGGCAAATTATTGTTACAAAAAGTGGCAGCTCTTACTTTAATGTTGTCCCCTTTATTCAGCTCTCACAGCCGACTCAAATGATGCGGAGAACAAGCAGTTGAAGAGGTTCGCAAGCCATTAAAGCTGTGAAACAGAGCATCACATTTGCATTGCCAAATCATAGACTGATACAGCACAGAAGGAGGCCATCCAGCCCACTCTGCTTGTGCTGGCTCTTTGAAAGAGCTATTCAATTAGTCCCACTCTTTCCACATAGCCCTGCAAACCTCTTCCCCAGCAAGCATTCATCCTACTGAATCTGCATGCACTGTTCTATCAGGCTGTGCATTCCAGATCATAACAACTGGCCACACACAGAAAAATTCTATGCTGATAAAAGTGAATCCCTCCACTGATTGAAATGTTAAGAGGTTGTGTATTTAGGGAACAGAACTGAGCAGAGTCTTGCATTTTAATCCTTGCCGCCTCTGTTTCTGATTTTTTTTTGCAGCATTCTGATCAGCTGTAACTTTAGTAGGTTGAGGCTCAGCTTATACCTCACCAGGTAAATATGCCCCAGCTCTTTAGATTGCAGCAGAGCAGCTGCGGGTCACCCTGATTGAAAGACCAGCTGAATGACAGACTGCTGGTGGACTGGAGTGATCCCTGCAGTGGGAGACAGGAGGACAGTCAGCTGTCACTTCCATTGTTCTTCTATTTGAACAGTTTTGTCAGGGAAAGCGCTATCTTCAGCAAGGATTAAGGCAGGGAATTCTCAACGCCAGCGGGAACATTTGAAAAGGCAGCGCTTATTTCACCAGGAAGGAAGGAAGGAAGTGAAGCTTGAGGGAAAAGCTGGAAGAATGGAGAGACTGAAGCCTCAAGGAAGGAAATTGCACAGCTCCTAGATTAGAACAGCAACTTGAAAGGCCAAGTTTAAAACTGAAACTATCACATTTTGATGAAAGGTTTGGACCAGAATAAACCAAAAGACTTGGGTAAAGTTCAAGAAAGCCAAAACAAAGGAAATTAATGATCTCACATTCAATGCAGGTTTTGAGAAAGGTGAATGTGAGGACTGAAAACCAGAAGGATTTGAAAGTTAATCTGGTGCCTGTTAATAATAAATATTACCCACTCAAATAACAAAAGTAACAGAAGTGGGGAACTACCCTGGACCAAGTGATGGTATTTCTCTGCTGTATTATTGTAAATATTTCTATATTCACTGAAATTATAATTAGGTCAATGTTCCCTCTGACTTCTGTTTACAGTGCAGAGCTGGCTTGTTGCACTGCACGGTTCCTTTAAAATGACAGGTGGCCATCAACATGGTTCGTTTGTCTCCTGATGCCCAGCACATTTCCAATTGTTCCGTACCCATGCAGTTCAGAGGAAACATTTATCAGGGTTCTAGGGTATTTATTTCCAATCCCTAGCTGCTGTTTCTATTACGTTTCCCTTTGGTCTTTCAGTTTGAGTATTTTTATGCAGTGCCTTTCAACAGCCCTGTTTTTTTATTCATTCACGGGATGTGGTCTTCACAGGCTAGGCCAGCATTTATTGTCCATCCCTAGTTGCCCTTAAGAAGGTGGTGTTTAGCTGCTTTCTTGAACCGCTGCAGCCCATGTGGTGTCGGTACACCCACAGTGCTGCTGGGGAGGGAGTTCCAGGATTTTGACCCAGCGACAGTGAAGGAACTTTCAAGTCAGGATGGTGTGTGGCCTGGAGCGGAACTTCCAGATGGTGGTGTTTCCATGTATCTGCAGCCCTTGTCCTTCTAGGTGAGGGGTAGGGAACCCCCAGCCCGGTTGCACTTTTCCATCCAGCCCGCCAGAAGATTTCAAGACCTAGACCCATGCCCTACTGCATGCTGCACTCTGGGCCAGCCACCACCATGTTCTGATGGCTGAGCCTGAGCTGCAGAGGCCCGGGCTGTGGGGAGAGAGAAAGGCCCAAGATCTGATCAGATAATGAAGTGCAAGTAACCCGGGCAGAGGAAGAAAGGAAGCAGGACACCCAGCTCCATAGGTGGTGGCACACCACACCCCCTCCCCTTCCCGGCTCCATTGGTGTCCCCGGACAGGGGCTCAGCCCCTGAAGACTGAGGAAGAGGTGCAGGCTCCAGGCCCAGGTGCAGCCCTGGACTGGGAGTTGGCCAGAGCCTTGTGTTGTTGAGTCACTGCCCTGGGCTGGTTTTGGGGTGAGACAGAGTGGGAAAGGAGAGGGAGACAGAGAGAGCGAGACAAAGTGGGAAAGGAGAGAGAGAGAGAGAGACAAAGAACAAAATGGGATAGGAGAGAAAGAGAGAAAGACAAAGAACAAAGTGGGAAAGGAGAGAAAGAGAGACAGAGAGAGCGAATGGGAAAGGAAAGCAAGTAAAAGGTTGAGCTGAATTTCAGGAGTGCTGTGATTGAGACACAGTAGCTGCCTACTCATCAAGGAAAGGCAAACACAGACATCACATTAAAACAGTGGGTGAGTTGAACGTTTCTGTATTCTCTCTTAAAAAAATTAAGTTGGTTTTTATTTGTGTGTGGCCTGCAACTGATTTTGTCTATGTGTGAGTGGCCCATGATAAGAAAATGGTTCCCCACCCCTGTTCTAGATGGTAGTGGTCGTGGGTTTGGAAGGTGCTGTCTAAGGAGCCTTGGTGAACTCCTGCAGTGCATCTTGTAGATGGTTTACACTGCTGCTACTGTGCGTCAGTGGTGGAAGGAGTGAATGTTTGTGGATGTGGTGCCAATTAAGTGGACTGCTTTGTCCTGGACGATGTCAAGCTTCTTGAGTGTTGTGAAAGCTGTTCTTACTCAGGTAAGTGGAGAGTATTCCATCACACTCCTGACTTGTGTCTTGTAGATGGGCAGGTTTTGCGGAGTCTGGAGGTGAGTTACTCGCTGCAGGATTCCTAGCCTCTGATCTGCTCCTGTAGCCACAGTATTTATATGGTTAGTTCAGTTCAGTTCCTGGTAAATGGTAACCCCCCCCAGATGTTGATAGTGGGGGATTCCATAATGTTAATGCTGCTGAATGTCAAGGGATGATGGTTAGATTCTCTTTTTGGGGATGGTCAATGCCTGGCACTTGTGTGGCGCGAATGTCACTTGCCACTTGCCAGCCCAAGCCTCGATATTGACCAGGTCTTGTTGCATTTGGAGATGGACTGCTTCAGAATCTGAGGAGTCACAGATGGTGCTGAACATTGTGCAATCATCAGCGAACATCCCCACTTCCGACCGAATGATGAAGTCTGCAGTATTGTATAGTAAGGACAAATTTCAACTGGTTTCTATCGACTGTTTTCTCAAAAGGATTTCTGTTATCTGTGCGTGTACGTTTGAGCTTAGACAAATATAGGTGCTAACTTCAGAGGACAGCCTGCCTACTTATATTATTTACTCACAGTCCCCATCAGGTGAAAATTAGTTTCATTACTCCATCAGAGAAATTTGTGCAAGTTCACTGTCGCAAGCAAGAGACTGGCGTTATCTGTCAAGGTTGCTCCATAAAAGAGTACCGTACTTGAAAGCTGCTGTTGACTGAAAGTCAGTGTCTGTGACAGGAAAAGGCTTCTTTTAGTACAAAGGCTTTGAGATTGCTACTTGTTTGAACTTTTAGCGTGGTTTTGGAATTGGTTTAGAGGGAGATAAAGAATAGGGATAATGAGCATCCAATTGGCAGGATGTGTCGAGTGTTGTCTCTCAGCAATCTGTACTGGAACCTCAGTTTTTTTTTTTGCTATATTTATAAATGACTTAGATGAAGGACTAGAGAGCCACTGATCCAAATCTGCAAATGACAGTCAGTGCCACAGTATGTACCATTGGGAAAAGAAAACTGGAAAGGGGGAATGATATGTGTTTGGGCAAAACAGTGACAAAAAGAGTTCAAGGTGGGGAATTATAAGGCTGCGAACCTAAGAAAAATTTTTCAGTGTAGTTTCTAATTGGTGTGAAGTTTGGATTATGGATTAGCAGAGAGATTGAGGGATCCATGTACAGAAATCACTGTAAACTAATAATAAACAGGTCCAAAAGAATTAGAATATTACTGCAGTGTTAGCCTTCCTTTCAAAAGGGCTGGAGTACCAAGGGGTGGAAGATATGCACAGTGTTGTATAAAGCTCTGGTTGCACTACTTTAGAGTGCTACGTTCAGTTCTGGACACAACTCCTTCTGAGAGATATATTCACCTTGAAGGGTTGCAGCGCAGATTCTGCAAAATGACACTAGAGCTAAAAAGGGACCAATTACAAGAACGGGTTCCCCAGACAAGGCTGGGAATTCCCTTAGGATCATGGGAACAGGAGGAGGCCATTTAGCCCCTTGACCCTAATTCAACAGCTGATTTGCAAACCTGACCCCATATACCTACCTTTGCCCCTGTTCTCTTATTAGCTTTGGTCAACAAATAGCTGTCAATCTCAGATTTAAAATTTACAGTTGATCTATCATCAGTTGCTTTTTCCCGAGGAGAGTTCCCAACTACTATCATGCTTTGTGTGTAGAAGTATATCCTAATTTTACTCCTGTGTTCCCTAGTCCCCAGCCAGTGGAAATAGTTTCTCGCTATCTAGCTTTTCTGTTCCCCTTAATATCTTGAAAACTTCAATTAAATCATCCCTTCATCTTTTAAATTGCATGGAATACAGCCCTGGTTTGTGTAAACATTTCTTGCAATTTAACCCTGGGAGTTCAGGTATTCTTTCTAGTAAATATACAGTGCACTGCCTCCAAGGCCAAAGATTAAGGTATGATATAATTGCAGTGTTAAAGATGATTCAACAAATTGATGGGGTAGATAGAGAGAACCTGTATCTCCTGGTGGTGTGTCCAGAACAAGGGGGAACAACTTTAAAATTGGAGCTGGGCAATTCAGGGGCGATGTCAGGAAGCACTTCATGACACAAAGGGGCATGGAAATCTGAGACCTTCTCCCCAAAAAGCTGTTTAAGTTGGGGTAGACAAGGGGCTTGGCGAATTAGTCAAGTGACTAATGTCAAGGCTGAAAATGATAGATTTTTGTTTGGTAAGGATTACAGAACCATAGGTAAATAGAATTCAGATATAGATCAGTCATAACAGGGTAACAAGCTTGAGGTACTGAATAGCCTACTCCTGTCCCCATATTCATAGCATGTCCGTCCAAATCACTGCAGTGAGATGAAAATACATGAGGATTAAGGTCGCCAATTCAGGGTGAAGCTATTTTGGGAGTTTCTTCTTCACTGAACATGATGACATCATTGATTGACCTTTGACCTGACATTTCCAAACCTGTCCACAACAAAGCCTCCATTTGTGTGGGGGAGGAGTGTACTTATTCCACCAATGTCTATGTTTTAATGTAAAAAAGAAGGAACAATACACAAAAGGGGAAGCAGAAGCACACCCGATTTCAGCGTTATTTATTCTGCAAGTTATCCCTGTGATTCAAACAATACAAGTTTCAATCACTTCTCTGCTTACATCACATTCTTTAGTGAAGCAGCATCTAGCCAGCTTGGACTACTTAAACTGCAAACCCATATCTTTCTTCTTCCTGTCAGGTTTCAGCAAGAGAGGCTGGTTTACTAAGTAAGAAAACCTTTTCATACTTCAGTGTAAAAATAGCAAGTTGCTTCTGATGTTCAGATTCGCTCAATTCTTTTCTCTGTCGCATTACAATGTTTTAAAAGATACAGACAGAAATATGGGCGGACTGCCTTGCCCCACACCCCCACTCCCGCACCCTGGAAGAAAGCCGGCGTGGAGATGACCCGCTCCGTGCCAGCCCGCCCTGCAGCCACAAAGCACTGTGGGTGGGATAAACCAGGGCCGAGTGGGACTTTCAGCCCTCGCTGGGCAGGAAGTCCCACCCTCAGGAGCTGCTGGCCAATCCGATTGTCTGCCAGCTCCATCAGTTCCGGCAGTGCCAAGAGCGCGTTGGTGGGCACTGCCGGGACTGCAAGAGGAGGAGGAAGAAAGCCCAATGGACCCCCGGAACCAGGCAAGTGCAGGATCCTGGACAGGGAGGGCTTGGGTTTAAGGCTGCATGAGGGTAGGGAGAAAGGGGGGGGGGTTCTATCTTAGGGGTGCCACCCCTCCCATCGGCAAAGGGCAGCCCTCGAAGATAGAACCAACCCCCCTCCTTTCTTTCCGCCCTCTGAAGAGATTTTTTTTTAAATTGGGCTGCCCACTCCAGCCCATGTTTTATGGCATGGGCAGCATGTTATCAGGGTCAATTGGCTTGGTAACAAGCTCATTTGGCCCTTGATTATGTATTTAAATATGGTGGGCCTGCACCAAAATCAGCAGCCACCACCCCACCAACAGCCCCCACCCCCCTCGATTTTGGGTGTGAGCTTAGAAGTGGGTGGGAAGGCAGTGGGGTGGGCACCTGCCCATTTTACATGCCACCCCCCCCGCGCCCCACCCCCCACCAAAACATGTCCGGCAGGGGCACATAAAATGCAGCCCATGTTGTCTGGGGTCAACTAGTTTGTTACAATATGTTGCCTAATTTCAAGACATCACATTCTAAAACTTTATTATAGCATCAAGTATCAGTATGTCTGAAATCTGAAGCCATTGGGATCTAACTGAGGGCTCGGCCAAGTGAAAATCAGGCAACAGTCTCAAGCGTGTCTTGTACCAAACACCATAACCGATAGCTGGTAAAATACCAGTAATCCTCTTATTCAATTGTTTAGCCATTACTCCTTCTGATTAAAGCTTCCAAGCTTAAAGTTCTCTCCTTCCGTTATGAGCAAGTGGTATCCTATTGTTAAGAAATGGATCATATTTCTGATTGAAGAAATAAAAATCAACTTTCTACATTCTCACATGTTTCAATCATGTTTACATGATTTCAAATGGCATTCCTGCTGGCTGCTGTGCCTTAATTTATCTTTACAATCAGAGTATGACAATTAAAGCATTAATGGGTGACTTTATTTCATTGCGGTGTTGTAGTGGACGGGGTCTACAGCTTCCTTTCCTAGGATCTATGTATCTGTTGCAAGTTTGTCCAAATTATTTTAGGTGAGATTGAAACAGAACTAAAACCACTAAGCCACTCATGGCCACAGGCAGTATACTCACATCAATGCATAGGACAGCATGGACCACTGCCAAACATGCAGGATAACTGAAGCTTTAATAGTTTGAAATGGATCAGTACTAAATTATCCCCTGACTATGACAATGGCCTTCAACTTGAGCATTACATAATTTGTGTCGCTGTTGGTTTATGGCTGAGTAAAACGAAGGGCAATTTGCTAACTATAGCCTGACAGCAATCGCTAAAATAAATTTCCATATCTTTTCTGGTATAAATAATTCTAGTGTAATTCACTAGCTTAACTCAATATAAGATCATGATCATTTTATTTAAAGTGAGAAACAACAACAATAAATGATAAACCTTAAACTTCATACTTAAATAATTAATAAATTATAATTAAAATGTTACGTTTTACCTTAAAGCTGGGTCGTCTGCAAAATGTTGTTGCCCTCAGCATCGTTCCTTTTAAAAATATAAATTGGTATTTCTGGTGGCCTCTTGCTGCTATTAGCAACTCCAGGTTCTTCTTTAAGGACTCAGGAAAGTCTGCACAGTACATATTGAAGTTCAAATGCACCTTCACCTCTGCTTTCACAACACAATCGCTCAGTCTGTTTCTATCCTTGGACCACAGTCGTGCCATTAAATGGAAACTCTTGCACAGTAGGGCTTTGGTTACAGGAAGGGAAAGTGTGAAAGAGACCAATTTCAACATTTGGCTGCCATCATTCTCTGGCATTTGTCTGAAAACCTCCACCCATCTTTGATCGATTCTCTGCTCCTTTGAGACAATCTCTCCTCTTGATCACTGTAAAACACAATGGTCATTGTACAGGTTGTCAATGTCAATCTTGCTACAGACTGCTGTAGCAAGTCTCCAAATCGGACCATTGCATTGTCAAAGGAGAGCACTGCCATTATTTGCAAACTGATGTTTCAAAACCATACCATTTCTCCAGGTATTCAATGCACCTCATCAATGCCTTATCCGCTTCCTCTTGGAATTTTCTGTTGCCAGATACAGAGCTGTTGTGCAAAATGAGTTAGGCTGATCTTCCAAGATTTTGACCTCTCTCCTTCTCTTTAGTTTTGAACGAAGGCCTTCCATGACATCCTACAGCCCTGTGCAGCTAACATTGTCACATTCCAGTTTTTTCATAGCATTGTGAAACATTCCCATCCGGTAGTGCAAAGAGTAAACATTACAAAGAGATTCATGTTCTTCCTCACTGAATACTTCCCACACAAACTTCTTCTCCTCCCTCTGACAATGCTTGCCATCCTTTGTAGCTTAATAGCAGGCAGAAGTGACAATCTTCTTGTTGGGTTTTTTAAATCTATTCTTTAATGGGATGTGGGCATCACTGGCAAGGCCAACATTTGTTGCCCATCCCTAATTGCCTTTGGCTTAATAGGCCACTTCAGAGGGCAAAAACAAAACAAAACAATTACCTGGAAAAACTCAGCAGGTCTGGCAGCATTGGAGGAGAAGAACAAAGTTGATGTTTCGAGTCCTCATGACCCTTCAACAGAACTAAGTAAAAATAGGAGAGGGGTGAAATATAAGCTGGTTTAAGGTGTGTGTGTTGGGGGGGGCGCTGGTGGTGGTGGGGAGAGAGAAGTGGGGGGTGGGGGTGGTGGTTGTAGGGACAAGCAAGCAGTGATAGAAGCAGATAATCAAAAGATGTCACAGACAAAAGAACAAAGAGGTGTTGAAGGTGGTGATATTATCTAAATGAATGTGCTAATTAAGAACGGATGGCAGGACACACAAGGTACAGCTCTAGTGGGGGTGGGGTGAAATAAGACTAAAAGGGGATAAAAGGTATAGATTTAAAAATAATGGAAATAGGTGGGGAAAGAGAAATCTATATAAATTATTGGAAAAAACAACAGAGAAAGGGCAGTTAAGAGTCAACCACATTGCTGTGGGCCTGGAATCACATATAGGCCAGACCAGGTAAGGACGACAGATTTCCTTCCCCAAAAGGACATCAGTGAACCAGATGGGTTTTTACAACAATCAATGATAGTTTCATGGTCACCATTACTGAGTCCAGCTTTATATTCCAGGTTTATTTTAATTGAATTTCACCCACTGCCACAGTGGGGTTTGAACCCAGTGTCCGCAGAGCATTAGCCTGGACCTCAGGATCACTAGTCCAGTGACATTACTACTACACCACCAGTAGATGCCGCTGAGCATCGTTGTATTCCATTTCAACAAACATGAGAAAGGGCTTAAGAGCCTCTGTCTTCTTAGCTGAGGAGGAAAACTTGCTGTATGCTTTGAGATTGACGGCGGGATTTTCCTCACCTGCCCGCTGCCCCTATCTTCCAGTCCCGCCGCAAGTCAATGGGCATCTGACTGGGGCACCACCTCACCCGCAGCAGGTCCCACCCGCAACCGGCCCAGAAAATCTATGTCATGATACAATGCCCTCATCCCATGTCTGAGGCAACTGTGGATGAGATGACATTTGCACCCCACCCGTATCAGTCGATCATTAAAGCTGTTTGAGTTTCTGATACACTAACCTGTGTTTTCTAAAATTCACAGAGGCATTACCAGCCACATAAGAAAACACATTGTTGATGCTGAGACCATTCTCCTATAGAATTTGCAGATGCATGTCGCAATTGCCTAACTTGTTTCGTCATTGTCGTTATAAAAGTCAAGCTAACCGTGCTTCATTCCCCCTGTAGCGGAAGAGTAACTGTGGTGAAATGGAGTGCTATTTTTTAAGAGAATGTAGTTAATTGACTATGTGACTGTATTGACCAATCACTACATAGCGTGGGCTACTTGGGTAACTGGAAGTCTAGAGCTGGAGGTGATTGAAGAAGCACACATGGTGTTATTGCTCTGTTCTTAAGTCCAATAAACCACCAGTGTTCGTTCAGTTAATAAGTCTCTCTTTGCCTATATGGTTTCAAACACCAACTAATGTGTTAATATCAAGGGCTCAGCTAGCGTTCACAGGATGAAGCGAACCTAATAACCAAAAACATAAATCTGGTGACGAGGATAAACCGGATCCATTGATGGCAATCAAGAAGGCCACGGTAAGCCAGCTATGTTAGTTTGCCACTACCTCGAAAGCTGTTTGAAAATGCAGCCTCCTTAGTCATCGAGTATGCCATTGTTTGGCCATCTTGAACCATTCGACCTCGTTTCCCATGACTGATCTCATTACATCAAACGCCTCTCGTTCTTCTTTACCGCTAATGACATCGCCAGGGAGGATAAGAAGAGGGCGATTCTTTTGACCACGTGCAGCAGCACAATGTATGAGCTGATCCACAGCCTCACGTCACCAAACACCCCCAATACGAAAGATAAAAGCAAAAAGCTGCAGATGCTGGAAATCCAAAACAAAAACAAAAATACCTGGAAAAATTCAGCAGGTCTGACAGCATCTGCGGAGAGGAATACAATTAACGATTCGAGTCCGAATGACTCTTCAACAGAACTAAGGAAAAATAGAAAAGAGGTGAAATATAAGCTGGTTTAAGGGGGGGATGGGGTGGTGGGAGAGGTAGAGCTGGATAGAGGGCCAGTGATAGATGGAGACAGCCAAAAGCTGTCATAGACAAAAGGACAAAGAGGTGTTGACGGTGGTGATATTATCTAAGGAATGTGATAATAGGTGACATTAAAGGTAGAAAGCAGGACGAGCAAGGTACAGATAGCCCTAGTGGGGGTGGGATGAGGGGAAGGGATCAAAATAGGCTAAAAGGTTGAGATAAAACAAAGGATGGAAATGCATTTAAAAATAATGGAAATAGGTGGGAAAAGAAAAATCTATATAAATTATTGGAAAAAAGGGGGATCGGAAAGGGGGTGGGGATGGAGGAGAGAGTTCATGATCTAAAATTGTTGAACACAATATTCAGTCCGGAAGGCTGTAAAGTGCCTAGTCGGAAGATGAGGTGCTGTTCCTTCAGTTTGCGTTGAGCTTCACTGGAACAATGCAGCAAGCCAAGGACAGACATGTGGGTATGAGAGCAGGGTGGAGTGTTGAAATGGCAAGCGACAGGGAGGTCTGGGTCATGCTTACGGACAGACCGAAAGTGTTCCATATTTTGTTTGAACAGTCTTGTTGTACATCATTTAAGTGGTTCAAAATGCTGTGGTAAAGCAGCCCCACTTCAGCTGCTATCACCAGGTTTTCTTGCGACGAGCCTCTTCTGGTAAAAAAAACGATATGACTTGTTGTGCCGTCCTTTTCTGTTGTTTTTCTGATTCCACGCTAACTGCATGGCTGGTCAGCACCCCTCTTCCTTCCTATTTCATCGAAAACCCTTGATGACACCAAATGCATTCTGCTGTAACCATGTCAACTTTGCGAGGCCACTTTTTGAATGTATTTTCTTTGTTGTTAAAATAGCAAAAATACTTTTTCTTTTTTGTGCCAGTGCCACCCCCGCTACCACTGGTGTTAGCTGTGCCAGAATGCCCCTCATCAGGGTCATTCATCATTTTGGGGGTTTTTTGAGCTGTGTTAATAGATATTAAAACTACTGGGCTAGCTTTCTTCCAGCTACAATGTAAGCAGCAGGCAGCAGCACAGCACTCCTTTTACCAAATTACCTCGGCTCGAGACTCTCAGACTACTTAACATGAGTCAAGTCTCTCGAGAGAAAGCTTTCTAAGTTTGGCTTTGAGAGCTTTGTAATCAGTGCAATTTTTCTAACCCAGCAGCAAAGCAAGAAGCTGGAAGCAGCAGTCCCTCTTACCTAAGGTCTGGGCATCTCTGTGCTTTATTTTCAGCTGGGTTCCGGGAAGCCAGTTCTAGGCTCGGCTGGACAGGTGAGACCGGGGGCATGAATTTTCCAGAAAGTTCCAGGCCATGGACTGGCGGTTGTGAATTTTCCAAGCAGGCAGGCGCAGTTGCCGTTAATTGGTTGCTTCTTCACATCGTGGCTGGGCTGGCCCATTCGTTCATTCTCTAATTTTTCCCTCTCAGTCTCGACATTTGAGGCTGGGTCGATTCGAGGCTCCCTCGCTCGCTCACAGGCTCAGCACTAGCTGCCCATGGGGAAAGGAAAGGCAGGGCAGCAACAGTGGCATTTATGAATGCAGTGTGCATGCGTGGCCATGACATCAATGTTCTACATTGTCGCACTGTGCCTGCCTGGAAGTGCTGCCTACAAATGCGCCGTCCAGTTAAATGGACTCTGTGACCACCGGGAATAGATTAATGAATCCTCTCATTTCAAACTCTTCCAGACTGCTCTTAACAGATCGAAAATGATTCTGGTAGTCTCCCGGCCATTCGGGGAGGATTGGCAACCCTATACGTGATGCATCAATGTTGCAGGCTTATAAGACCTGATTGCAAAATGCTTACGTAAGAGATTGAAAATGAACAATCTAATTACTGGTGTGATTTAATAATTGTTCTTTTATGTGCCGATTTATTAAAACTAGTGCACTATGGCTCCTGTAGATATTCTGTCCAAGTTCACTGTGAAAAGGACAAGAGCAGCAATGCGGGAGAAATTTCCAAATCTCACCCAATCCTGGCTTGGTCACCTTACCTTCATCATCACTGAGTCAATAATCTGGCATTTCCTACCTAACACTCTTCTCTACAGTGACGCAAGGAGGTGGTCCAACAGCACCTTCTCAGAGCAACTAGGGATGGGCAATAAATGTGAAATTGCCAGCGACATCCTGAGAATAATTAAATTTACATATATGCCTGACACTAGTGCATGTCCATCAGGATATACCAAAGGTACAGAGAAAAGAAGAGGTTTTTTTTATTCATTCTTGGGATGCAGAGCTTCGCTGGCTGGGCCAGCATTTATTGCCCATCCCTAATTGCCCTTGAGAAAGTGGTGGTAAGCTGCCATCTTGAGACGCTGCAGTTGTAGTCCATGTGGTGTAAGTACACCCACAGTGTTGTTAGGAAAGGAGTGCCAGGATTTTGACCTAGCGACAGTGAAGGAACGGTAATATATTTCCAAGTCAGGATGGTGAGTGACTTGGAGAGGAACTTCCAGGTGGTGGTGTTCCCATCTATCTGCTGCTCTTGTCCTTCTAGATGGTAGTGGTCGTGGGTTTGGAAGGTGCTGTCGAAGGAGGCTTGTTGAATTCCTGCAGTGCATCTTGTAGATGGTACACACAGCTGCTACTGTGCATCGGTGGTAGAGGGAGTGAATGTTTGTGGATGTGGTGCCAATCAAGCAGGCTGCTTTGTCCTGGACAGTGTCAAGCTTCTTGAGTGTTGTGGAAGCTGCACTCACCTAGACAAGTGGGGAGTATTCCATCACACTCCTGTCTTGTGCCTTGTAGATGGTGGACAGGCTTTGGGGAGTTAAGAGGTGAGTTACTCATCGCAGGATTCTTAGCCTCTGACATGCTCTTGTAGCCACTGTATTTATATGGCTAGTCCAGTTCAGTTTCTGGTCAATGGTAACCGCCAGGATGTTGATAGTGGGGGATGTTAATGCCATTGAATGTCAAGGGGTGATGGCTGGATTCTCTTTTGCTGGAGATGGTGATTGCCTGACACTTATGTGGCACAAAGGTGCCTTGCCACTTGTCAGCCCAAGCCTGGATATTGACCAGGTCCTGCTTCATTTGGACGTGGACTGCTTCAGTATCTGAGGAGTCGCAAATGGTGCTGAACATTGTGCAGTCATCAGCGAACATCCTCACTTCTGACCTTATGATGGAAGGAAGGTCATTGATGAAGCAGCTGAAGATGGTTGGGCCTAGGACACTACCCTGAGGAACTCCTGCAGTGACGTCCTGGAGCTGAGATGACTGACCTCCAACAACCACAGCCATCTTCCTTTGTGCTAGGTATGACTCCAACCAGTGGAGGGTTTCCCCCCTGATTCCCATTGACTCCAGTTTTGCCAGGGCTCCTTGATGCCACATTCGGTCAGATGCAGCCTTGATGTCAGGGGCAGTCACTCTCATCTCACCTCGGGGGTTCAGCTCTTTTGTCCATGTTTGAACCAAGGTTGAGGTCAGGAGTTGAGTGGCCCTGGCAGAACCCAAACTGGGTATCAGTGAGCAGGTTATTGCTAAGCAAGTGCCACTTGATAAGACTGTTGATGACCCCTTCTATTACTTTACTGATGATCGAAAGTAGACTGATGGGGCAGTAAATGGCCAGGTTGGATTTGTGTACAGGATATACCTGGGCAATTTTCCACATTGCCAGTTAGATGCCAGTGTTGTATCTGTACTGGAACAACTTGGCTAGGAGCACGGCAAGTTCTAGAGCACAAGTATTCAGTACTATTGCCGGAATATTGTCAGGACCCATAGCCTTTGCACTATCCAGTGCCTTCAGCCATTTCTTGATAACTTGTGGAGTGCATTGAATTGGCTGAAGACAGGCATCCGTGATGCTGGAGACCTCCGGAGGAGGCCAAGATGGATCATCCACTCGGCACTTCTGACTGAATATTGTTGAAAATGCTTCAGCCTTATCTTTTGCATTGATGTGCTGGTCTCCCCTGTCATTGAGGATGGGGATATTTGCAGAGCATCTTCCTCCAGTGAGTTGTTTAATTGTCCACCACCATTCACAACTGGGTGTGGCAGGACTGCAGAGCTTAGATCTGACCCTTTGGTTATGGGATCACTTAGCCCTGTCTATCGCTTGCTTCTTAGGCTTTTTGGCACACAAGTCCTGTGTTATAACTTCACTGGGTCAACACCTCATTCTTAGGTATGCCTGGTGCTGCTCCTGGCATGTCCTCCTGCACTCTTCATTGATGGAAGGGTTGATCCCCTGGCTTGATGGTAATGGTAGAGCAGGGGATATCCTGGGCCATGAGGTTACAGATCGTGTTTGAATACAATTCTGCTGTTGCTGATGGCCCACAGCATCTCATGGTTGCCCAGTCTTGAGTTGCTAGATCTGTTTGAAATCTCTCCCATTTAGCAAGTGGTAGTGCCACACAACACGATGGAGGGTATCCTCAATGTGAAGTTGGGACTTCATCTCTACAATGACTGTGCGGTGGTCACTCCTACTGATACTGTCATGGACAGATGCACCTGTGGCAGGCAGGTTGGTGAGAATGAGGTCAAGTATGTTTTTCCCTCACCACTTGCCGCAGACCCAGTCTAGCAGATATGTCCTTTAGGACTCGGCCAGCTTGGTCATATCAAGCCACTCTTGGTGATGGACATTGAAGTCCCCCACCTAGAGTACATTCTGCACCCTTGCCACCCTCAGTGCTTCCTTCAAGTGGTGTTCAACATGGAGGAGCACTAATTCATCAGCTGAGGGTCGGCAATATGTGGTAATCAGCAGGAGGTTTCCTTGCCCATGTTTGACCTGATGCCATGAGACTTCACAGAGTTGGGAGGCGATTTGGAGGACTCCCAGGGCAACTCCCTTCCAACCGTATACCACTTTGCCACCACCTCTGCTGGGCCTGTCCTGCCGGTGGGACAGGACATACCCAGGGATGGTGATGGTGGTGTCTGGGACATTATCTGTAAGGTATGATTCCGTGAGGATGACTATGTCAGACTGTTGCTTGACTAGTCTGTGAGACAGCTCTCCCAGTTTTGGTACAAGCCTCCAGATATTAGTAAGGAGGACTTTGCAGGGTTGACAGGGCTGAGATTGCCATTGCCATTTTTGGTGCCTAGGTCAATGCCAGGTGGTCCGTCTGGTTTCATTCCTCTTTTGCATTTATATAGCGCCTTTCATGACCACAGGTCAACTTGAAACACTTTGCAGCCAATGAATTACTTTTGGATAAAAACAAAAAAACTGCGGATGCTGGAAATCCAAAACAAAAACAGAATTACCTGGAAAAACTCAGCAGGTCTGGCAGCATCGGCGGAGAAGAAAAGAGTTGACGTTTCAAGTCCTCATGACCCTTCAACAGAACTTGCGTTCGAGTCCAAGAAAGAGTTGATATATGAATTATTATTTCAACTCTTTCTTGGACTCGAACGCAAGTTCTGTCGAAGGGTCATGAGGACTCGAAACGTCAACTCTTTTCTTCTCCGCCGATGCTGCCAGACCTGCTGAGTTTTTCCAGGTAATTCTGAATTACTTTTGGAGTTTATTCACTGTCGTAATATAGGAAACACAGCAGCCATTTGCAGACAGCAACTCTCACAAACAACAATGTGATAATGACCAGATAATCTTTTTTGTGATGTTGATTAAGGGATAAATATCATCCAGGGTGTCAGAAATAACGCCGGTCATAATTACGCAAGTGCTGCTGCATCAAAGATGGAAGCACAAAGTGTGATATTGGAGGTTCCAAAGTATAAGGGGTAAACGCACCAGCAGCTCACATCAAACATGTACACAGCAATCACTTATCTAATTAAAACTTTAATCCATGTTAAACATATCTTCCAATTTGCATTTCACCATTTGTACAAAAAAGAAAGCATCCAACGTCCAAAAGCCGAGAAAAGAGGTTTGCTGCCAACAAGTCTCTCAATGACATTAAAGTTGAAGTTGATGACCTTTACTGCGACTAGCAGCCAGCTGGCTGATTCTGTCTACTGCAGTAATAGCTTAATGTTTTCTCACAGTTCAAATTTATTGACATCAAATCTGACTTGGAGTCAATGCTCACTGTCAAGTTTAATTTTAAAAAAGTAAAAACAAGCAAATATCAGCTTTTATTAAGCTTTGTGTTCAAGAGTTTGTTAATCCATTTTTAGACCAGTAGCACCTTCTACCTTCATTCCATCATTTTTTAATGGAAAAATGACCAAAGACAGGAATTTGTGTCCCCTGGAGTCTCCTTTTAACTATACGACTGTACAGTTAAGAAGATCCCTGCTTTCCAATTGAGGTTCCAGTTGGTTTAATCAGTAATAAAACTATTTACTTGGTAAATGTTGCCGCATTATCAAAGCAGATTATCTTCCACAACAGGCAACAGAGCTTTGTTCTTTTTGCCATTAATTGTTGAAATTATCACTGAAATTCAATATCTGTTCAAGGAATTCGTCCAGCTGCACCTTCAAATGGAAGGAAATGGGAATCACTAATGTTTTTATACAAAGCAAGGTAGCCAGGTACGAAATGTACGATTGATATGGAGAGTCAATAACACCATTAGTTCTGACTCTCCAAAATTATGTGCTATTCAGTGGCATTCTGTGTCTTGACTCACAAGTCCCATTCCCCTATCACCCCTGTGCTCGCTGACTTACATTAGCTTCTGATTAAGCATCTTCTTGATCTTAAAATTCTGATCCACGTTTTTAAATCCTTCCATGGCCTAGTCCCTCCCTATCTTTTGCGATCTCCTCCAACCACACAACCACTTTAGGTAACTACGCCCATCTAATTATCTGGCCTCTTGAATATCCCAGATTTTAATAGCGCTACATTATATCAGTTGAGGTTACCTTTGGATTAATAAAGGCATATGGTTTAGCTAGCAAACTTCAACAACAACGTAAGTTTTTTAGCAACATTAACCTAGTAACACAATCCAAGGTATCTCACAGGAACATTATCAGGCAAAAATGTCAGAAATTATCAGACACCGAGTCAAATGAGAGGGCAAGTGATCAAAAGCTTGATCACAGAGGTAGGTTTTAAGAAGGATCCTAAAGGAAGTGAGAGAGGCGGAGTAGGCATCATCATCAACCTTCACAGAATCACAGAATCACACAGTGCAGAAGAGGCCCTTTGGCCCAGCGAGTCTGCACCGACACGTGAGAAACACCTGACCTACCTACCTAATCCCATTTACCAGCACTTGGTCCATAGCCTTCAGCGAAAGTTGCCCGCAGCCAAAGTGTACCTCCCATTTCAGAGTTGCTGACTGCCTGTAAATGGTGTCAGCAATGCTCTTATTGACGCCACCCCAATAATTGAGGCGCCAACAAATCGAGCAAGTGGCGCCGACAGCCGGCATATTTGCTTTATATAACTAAGGAAAAGAAATTTGGGGCCTTTTGGTGAATTCAAGTGGTCAGGCACTGCATCCAACCTGTGCCTGTAAACAGGCCTAAGCTAATTCCTACCTGCTGAAAACCAAGGGCAGAATTTTCCCCTCATCGGGCGGGCGCGGGTCCGACCCAAACGAGAGTCACGTAGTGCACGATGACGTCAGGCGAGCGACCCACTATCGTGATATTTCGCTCGGTGGTTGCTCGCAAGAGGCGGCAATGAGCCCACCAACCATTAAGAAGCTTACTAAGGCCCTTCATCAAAAAGTTAAATTGAATTTTTCGCTGCCTGTCTGGTTGGCGAGTGTGCGAATAGGCCAAGCGGCCTTTGCATTTTTTGTGAAACCTCATCCAGGGGCGCGATGAGTTATTGACCAGTGATTCAACAAAAATAAAAACTTTTAAAACTCATTTTCAACATGTCCCTGCTTATGTGACAGAGTCACGTAAGGGGACATGTTTTCCTTTTTTTTGAACTCTCTATTTTTAATGTTAAAAATCTTCAGCCCATGAGCCAGCTCCGTGCCTTCAGGGAGCTTTCACTCTTGTGCACACTCCAGCGCTCACGCTCCTCCTGCCCTCACCCTGGCAGCGCTGAGGCTCCCAGAGCATGTTTCACGCTGGCCGGCTGTTAATTGGCCAGCCAGCACGGAATCGCAGTTGGAGGCCGGTCGATTTCACGGTCCAGCGGCCACGCCCACCTGACGAGGTAAAAATCCTGCCCTAAGCTTAAGGAAAATCTCCCCAGTTGGGAATTTCCGCGTGGTGGGCGGCAGCACGACTTTTGGAGTGATGGCAAAAGTCAGCTTCCCGCCGGCAGGAAATGAGTTTGGAGTTTTGTTCTTCCAGTTTTCATGGTGGGTCGAGCCTCCGGCAGATCTATGTCGGGAACCACATTTGCTTCCCTTTGCATCTAAAGTAAGCTCATGAGAAATGGAACACACCGGAATCACACTCTCACACCAAATTATCCACAAGCGGATAATTAGAACGGTCTGTTTCACAACTCTATAAGCGGCGTGCACCCGGCAACGTTCATTTCATAAGCGACTTTGAGGTGCGCAGACGTTTCTTTCACCTACCTTTCACAGCGCTGCTGCAAGATCTCGGTGCTTCTATGAAGCAGCACTAGGGCTGCTGCGCAGGTGGGATTGCCAGTGTGGAGGGGCAAGACAGAGGCAAAACTGGGGGTTGGTGGGGGGGTGTGATTGGAGCACGAAAGGCAAGGGGAGAAGGCACAGGCATGACTGGGGCAGGTTGACTGGAGTGGGAAGGCAAGGGGGGAATGTAGAGGCATGATTGGGGGCAGGTGTTGTCAAAGGTACATAGGGTAGTACAGTGAGACAGTACTGGAACTGAGGCTACACAGTTGGGGGCAGAATCAGAAGACTGTTCTGTGGCTGAGTGGGCAATGCTAAAGGACTCTGCCTGGCAAGCATGTCTTGGTCTCCATCCTGGGAGGGGGAAGGTCTCTCTGGGCAGTCAGGCACAGCATGGTAGACAGTGTGCTACAGAGGTTGGTCCTGGAGGTTGGAGGATTCATATCCGCAAGCAGATGGCACAGCCAGGGTCAGGGTAGGCGTCTGCATCCAGTAAAGTGGCAGCTGGTAAGTCATGGGTGGATATTGGAAAGACTCATGGGAGGGGTCCCTGAAAGTCACGGTACATGTGGCCTCGAGAAGGGGACAGATCAGGTTGACATGAGGCATTGTGTCATCAATAGAAAAGGGTTCAGCGGGGAGGACAGGATTAACAATCACAATCACGATTGGCTCCAGGGTTATGGGGGGAGACAGGAGAGTGATCGGACGAAGGGGAATTTGGATGTGGTGAGGATGAAGGAGGACTTGGAGGTAAGAAGGGGATGCTGAATGCTGGTCTCAACCATAAACTACAACACGCCACATCAACTCGAATCTGGAATGATGTTGTTGAAAACTGAAGTTTGTGAAAAATTGACTGGGGTGGAGTCTTAGGGTGTGTGGGAGGAGTCAATGACTGCAATTTTAGGCCAATTGAAGGGACACCCTAATGTTCAGCTCAATCCCTGCAGATCATGGCTCAGCTGAGATCTGTTAGCATGTGTCTAATGCTGATTGAAGCCATTTGGCACCTTAACTCATGGAGCACATTCATGTAAAAATCCATTAATGGTTTTGATTTGCTCTGATTGCCCGCATGTCTGTAAGGGAGGCCTGTAAAGAGGAAAGGAAGTACAAATAATTCAGGGGACACAGCTATTGGGCATAAGCAACAATCCACAGACAAGGCTCCACATAATCATTTCAATAGTCATGTCTTACAGGCCATAATGCTTGCAGTCATGAAATTGGAGCAAGGTTGGGCTAGTGTCTCAGCTAATGGGGCAGGCTGACAGTAGCCTGACTGAGGATAAGAGCACATGGCTGTATTCAGCCTGATCAAAGCGTCTTCACGAATGCGCAGTCATGTTGGAATGGGATGCTCCGCTACCTGTGAACTGTCAGGATGAGTTTCAGCTATAAAAGGGTGGCCTGGGGATGATATGTCAGGAACAGGGGCAGGTCTATCACTCCACTCTGGCTTGCTGATGGAGGGATAGAATTCCAGGGTAAGGTACAGTCATGCCTCCATTCTATTTGTCCACAGATAAAGGAGGATTGTGGAATGCAAGCTGCAGACAACACTGCCTTCTTGATGGCTCTGATGCGCATGAGGCGAAGAAAAGCCCATCACCATTTGGCAGAGCTCAGGGAAGAACCTCGCCATGTGGAACAAGAGCCAGCAGGGCCAAAGATGGCCCAGATGCTGACAAGGAGTGGCCATATCCACAGAGGCAATTGGCGTGACCAAGGATCTCCAGAAGATTCCCATCATGCACAGAGATGAGTGAGAGGCAATGCCGAAAACACCTTTGTTTGTCAAGGTGGACCATATCTGCCACATCCTCTGTGAGGATCTCACTCCACATGGGGAGGCCATCCAATGTTAGTTGTGCTGAAGATAACTGCTGCACTCAACTTTTTTGCCAGTGGATCATTCCATGGCTCCACTGGGGACCTTTGCGGAATATTGCAGTTGTCCACTCATAAATGCATAAGGGAAGTGACCCCAATGCCTTTTTCAATAAGGCACACAATTACATCCAGTTCTCTATGGATGAAAACAAAAAAACTGCGGATGCTGGAAATCCAAAACAAAAACAGAATTACCTGGAAAAACTCAGCAGGTCTGGCAGCATCGGCGGAGAAGAAAAGAATTGACGTTTTGACTCGAAACGTCAACTCTTTTCTTCTCCGCCGATGCTGCCAGACCTGCTGAGTTTTTCCAGGTAATTCTGTTTTTGTTCTCTATGGATGAAGTCAGCCAGACTGCCAGAGCAGCTGATTCACAGTGATCTCCAGCTTTCCACAAGTGCTGGGTTCCATCGGCCTTAAGGGCTCCCTGGTAGCAGCCAGTAACATTTATTAATAGTAAAGGATTCCACTCTCTCAACATGCAGCTGATCTGTGATCGCCAGAAGCAGATTATACAGATTTGTGTGAGGTACCCTGGGAGCTCATACAACTCTTACACCTTGAGTCATTCGCAGGTGCCACAGACCTTCAAGGGCCCTCAGTGCATTCAGGATTTTCTCCTCAGTGATAAAGATGCAGCTAATGACGGTCACAGAGTGCTCTGGAGAAGAGGTACAATGTGGCACATTCAGCAACACGGCCCTTAATTGAGCAGACCATTGGTATGTTGAAGATGCGTTTCAGATGTCTGGACCAATCAGGCAAAGGTCTCAAATACTTTTCCCAGAGGGTGCCCCACATCATCATGGTTTGCTGTGCCATACACAACCTGGTACTGCAAAGTGGGGAATGAGTTGCCACATGGGGTGATGGAGGAGGTGCACATCCCCTCGGACGAGGACAACGCGAAAAGGGATGAAATTGAAGAGGATGATGTCGCCGCACAGAAGAGACAATTGCACATGGCAGGCATGCCTGTAAGACCCTCATAGTGACAAGGTTCCAGGGCGATTAATGTTAGGACCAGCTCATATGAGCACATTTCACCTGTCTCTTTGATGTAGTGTAGACATTAAGACCTTCTTTGTAATCCTCAAATCTCTATGAAGGACATCAATTTCAGAGTGAATAGTCACAATCGTGCATAATGATGGCCTCACCCTTGAAAGGCTAAGCACCGAATGGGGCATGTGGCCATTCTGTAATTAGATAAGAGCTCTACTAGTGCTCAATCTGAAGCTAGTAGACATGGTGCTGTCCTTTTCAGTATTGCACCAATATTTCTCTGGCTATGGTAGCCTTCTAGAGGCAGGAACTCCACTGCAAACATTAGTACATTCATGGCAGTTTGCCTGGAGCATAGCAAGGTGCTCAAGGAGGAAAATCATCAGTCACTGGTTATCACTTGACCATCTGAAGACTGATCTAAATCTGGATAGTGGCATCTCTCAGCATGATTAATGGTCAGGCCTCATCCTGATACTGAGTCCCTAGGATGACATTGCTCTTCAGGACGCTGTGATCTGTCACTCGACAGCACGGAAGTGAACCTGTGGGTTAGATTACCTTTGTGAGCACAGAGAGTGCTTCAGCAGGACCATCAAGCGATTATTGACAAGGGCTCATCACCTTGGCTTCGGCGGGAGCTTTCCAAGTTCATGTCCAGCATTGCCTTGGTATTTGGGAGAGATGTGGCCCAGTCAGTACTGGAACGTACTCATGGCTAGAGCGATGGCGTGCACAAATCTGGCATAAACTGAGCATTTTGCTGGACTGGGGTCTCCACAGCGGCTGCCACACTTCCAATGGTGACCTTGATACACTGGCATGCCGGAGCCATACCATCAGACTAAGCACAGATAGACACCTCCATCCTTTCTTCTAATCTGCTGACGGCCTCTGTCAACCCTGACTGATGTTCCCCTGCCTGTCTTTGGAACTCCAACATTTCTCTTAGGGCTGATTCCAGAGGCTCCTCATCAGACCCAGACACAGCAGGGGCCTGGTCTCCAGCAGTCCTCCGAGTGTCAGAGATACTCGGCTGACACTGCCTCCGCCTGCTGTGGACACGTTTGTGCTGTTCTCACCAGATAGTAACCCCAAGCCTGCTTTTGAACTAGGCCTCACCAAGGTGTGTCTCTCTGCGCTGGTGAAGGGTGCAGGTGAACGCAGTGACGGGTCTTCCTCAGATGGATCCTCAGCTTCCTCATCAAAGTCTTTAAGGAATGAAACTGGACAGACCACTTAGCACTGGAAACGACAACGGCAATCTCAGCCTTGTCGACCCTGCAAAGTCCTCCTTACTAACATCTGGAGGCTTGTGTCAAAATTAGGAGAGCTGTCTCACTGTCTAGTCAAGCAACAGCTTGACGTAGTCATCCTCGCGGAATCAAAGCTTGCAGATGATGTCCCAGACACCACCTTCACCATCCCTGGGTATGTCCTGCCCACAGGAAGGACAGACCCAGCAGTGGTGGTGACACAGTGGTATACAGTCAGCAGGGAGTTGCCCTGGGAGTCCTCAACATTGATTCTGGACCCCATGAAGTCTCATGGCATCATGGGCAAGGAAACCTCCTGCTGATTACCACATACCACCCTTCTTCAGCTGATGAATCATGTTGAACACCACATGGAGAAGCACGGATGATGGCAAAGGCACAGAATATACTCAGAGTGGGGGACTTCAATGTCCATCACCAAGAGTGGCTCGGTAACACCAGTATAGACCGAGCTGGCTGAGTCCTAAATGACGTAGCTGCTAGACTGGGTCTGCAGCAGGTGGTGTGGGAACCAAGAGAGAAAAGCATATTTGACCTCATTCTCACCAACCTGCCTGCCAAAAATACATCCACCCAAGACAGTATCGGTAGGAGTGACAACTGCACAGTCATTGTGGAGACGAAGTCACAGAATCACACAGTGCAAAAGAGGCCCTTCGGCCCATTGACTCTGCACTGACACGTGAGAAACACCTGACCTACCTACCTAATCCCATTTACCAGCACTTGGCCCATAGCCTTGAATGTTATGACGTGCCAAGTTCTCATCCAGGTACTTTTTAAAGGATGTGAAGCAACCCACCTCCACCAACCTCCCAGGCAGCACATTCCAGACCATCACCACTGGGTAAAAAAGCTTTTCCTCACATCCGCCCTAAACCTCCTGCCTTGAACTTAAGTCCCCTCTTGACTGACCCTTCAACTAAGGGGAACAGCTGCTCCCTATCCACCCTGTCCATGCCCCTCATAATCTTGTACACCTCGATCAGGTCACCCCTCAGTCTTCTCTGCTCCAACGAAAACAACCCAAGTCTATCCCATCTTCACATGTAGGATACCCTCCATCGTGTTGTGTAGCACGACAGCCATGCTAAATGGGATAAATTTTGAACAGATCTAGCATCTCAAGTTGGGGCATCCATGAGGCACTGTGTGCCAGCAGCAGCAGAATTGTACTCTAACACAATCTGTAACCTCATGACCTGTCATATCCCCCACTCAACCATTACCATCAAACCGAGGGATTAACCTGGGTTCAATGAAGAGTGCAGGAGGATGTGCCAGGAGCAGCACCAGGCATATATAAAAATGAGGTGTCAATCTGGTGAATATACAACACAGGACTATTTGCATGCCAAACAGCGAGAGCAGCATGTGATAGACAGAGCTAAGTGATCCCACAACCAATGGATCAGATTGCAGCTCTGTAGTCCTACCACATCCTGTCATAAATGTGGTGGACAATTAAACAACTCACTGGAGGAGGAGGCTCCACAAATATCCTCATCCTCAATGATGGAAGAGCCCAGCACATCAGTGCAAAAGATAAGGCTGAAGCGTTTGGTACAATCTTCAGCCAGAAGCACCGAGTGGATGATTTCTCTGGGCTTCCTCCTATGGACCCCAGCATTACATTTGCCAGTCTTCAGCCAATTTGATTCATTCCACTTGATATCAAGAAACAGTTTTAGGCATTGGATACTACTTAGGCTATGGACCCTGATAATCCAGCAATTAACGCCCCCATCAGTCTTTTCTCGATCATCAGTAAAGTGATGGAATGGGTCATCAACAGTGCTATCAAACAGCACTTACTTTGCAATAACCTGCTCACTGTTGCCAAGTTTGGGTTCTGCCAGGGCCACTCAGCTCCTGACCTCATTACAGCCTTGATTCAAACATGGACAAAAGAGCTGAACTCCCAAGGTGAGGTGAGAGTGACTGCCATTGACATCAAGGCAGCATTTGACTGAATGTGGAATCAATGGGAATCGGGGGAAAACGCTCCGCTGACTGGAGTCATACCTAACACAAAGGAAGGGATATTTTCCTTTCTCTCCTTCCAAGGAAGTGAAATTCTTCAGTAGAAGCAGACAGACACAGGCACCAGCAGAGAGCTGTCTTCTACTTCTTCTTCTTCTCCTCCTCAAGGCACACATCAGGACAAGTCTACGGTGCTGAAGGAGAAAGTGTTTCTTGCTCAACATAGAGCTGACCTCTCCACTCTTTTATTTGAAACCAATTAAATTAAATTAGGAAAAATGAGGGACAGCACAAACGAAGATGGTTGTGGTCGTTGGAGGTCAATCATCTCAGTTACAGGATATCACTGCAGGAGTTCCTCAGGGTAGTGTCCTAGACCCAACCACCTCCAGGTTCTTCATCAATGACCTTCCTTCATAATAAGGTCGGAAGTAGGGATGTTCACTGATGATTGCACAATGTTCAGCACCATTCGCAACTCCTCAAGCAGTCCATGTCCAAATGCAGCAAGAACTGGACAATCTTCAGTTTTTAGCTAATAAGTACAACTCCTCAGATAATTGAGTAGTCAGTTTCCACATGGACAACATTCATGTTTAGGCTCATAAGTGTCAAGTAACATTCTTGCCACAGATGAGCCATGCATTGACCACCTCCCCTTGATATTTAATGGCATTACTATCATTGAATTCCCCACCATCAACATGCTGGGGTCACCATTGGCCGGAAACTTAACTGAGCTAGCCATATAAATACTACAAGAGCACATCAGTGACTGGTTCTTTTGCAGCGAGTAACTCACCTCCTGACTCCCCAAAGCCTGTCCACCATCTACAAGGCACAAGTCCAGAGTGTGATGGAATACTCTCCACTTGTCTGGATGAGTGCAACTCCAATAACACTCAAGAAGCTCGACACCATCCAGGACAAAGCAGCCCGCTATAGCACCCCATCCACCATCTTAGAGGTTCACCATTGGTACACAGTGGCAGCAGTGTGCACCATCTACAAGATGTCCTGCAGCAAATCACCAAAGCTTCTTCCTCAGTACCCCCAGATTCACTTCCTCTATCACTTAGAAGGACAGGGGCAGCAGATAGATGGGAACATCACCACCTGCACATTCCCCTCCAAGTCACTCACCATCCTGAATTGGAAATATATCACCGTTCCTTCACTATCGCAAGTTCAAGTCCTGGAACCCTTGACTATACTGTTGGGGTATATTCGCCATAAGGACTGCGGTGGTTCAAGAAGGTGGCTCACCATTACTTTTCAAGAGGACTTGGAAATGGTCAATAAATGCTGGCCTGGCCTGCAATGTTCACAACCCATGAAAGAATAAATAGGTATTTATACGACTCTAGCTTCTGTTCTTGCTTTAATTATTTCCGCTACATTAATCTGTTATCTTTATAACTCAATCTCCTGGGAGCCTCAAAACCATAAAGTAAATGATCACTATTATTATAAAAAAGCTTTATGAGTTTTCACAGATACTGCATTTTATTTCCTGCCAGGTCCCTTGTTTTTTCTGAATAAAACTAAAGAAATAATGAGCTTCCAGAAAATGGTGGCTTCATCTTAAAATTCAATATAAAAACAGAAAATGCTGGAAAAACTCAGCAGGTCTGACAGCACCTGTGGAGAGAGAAACAGAGTTAATGTTTCGAGTCTGTATGACCCTTCTTCAGAGCTAAAGAGAAGTAGAAATGTGATTAAATTTATACTATTTAAGTGGAATGGAGCAGGTGAAACTGGATAGAAGGCCAGCAATAGATGGGGGCTAAGGAGAGATTGACAAAGATGTCATGGACAAAAAGACAAAAGGAGTGTTAATGGTAGTGGTGCTGGCTAAAAAAGGTGCTGAAAGTGGCACTCCTTTCAGGTGAAACAGTGCTTCACTTGCACCTCCTTCAATTTGGTCCACTACATTCGCTACTCCTAATGCGATCTCCTCTACATTGGAGAGACCAAACGCAGACTGGGTGACTACTTTGCGGAACACCTTTGGTCTGTCTGCAAGCATGACCCAGACCTCCCTGTCGCTTGCCATTTCAACACTCCACCCTGCTCTCATGCCCACATGTTTGTCCTTGGCTTGCTGCAATGTTCCAGTGAAGCTCAACGCAAACTGGAGGAACATCGTTCCTTCACTTTACAGCCTACCGGACTTAACATTGAGCTCAACAACTTCAGTCTATGAACTCTCTCCTCTATCTTCACCAATTTTTTTAATCCCCTTTTTAAAATTTATTTTTATTTTTTATCCACTTATTTCCATTTTTATTTTATTAATTTATTCATTGTTTTATCCCCTTTGTATCCCCTTTTTATCACCTTTTTCTATCTTTTGTCCCCAACAACTGCTCCCTCCCCAACCCCACCCCCAAAAGGGCCATCTGTAACTTGTTCCATGTTGTTCTTTAACATAGTGCTTACTCTTGTCCTGCTATTACCACATTCTCCTTTCTTCCCTTTACCCCACTATCAGCATCCAATTAAATTAATCGGACAACAGGAAACTACTTAGCGATCATCCTAAGTTTCTGAGTGCAGAAATGATGGGCTGGATTATACCAGCCTCCAGCGGGTTTGAAGGTGAGGGGAATGTTAAAGTCAGCAGATGCAGCGCTCGCTATCTACCCACCCGCCCCCTGCCCCCATCGCAATTAAATGGGGGCCAAGGGTGCCACCAGGCAGCTTGCCAACCTATTGAGCCTATTGAGGCTTTAAATGGCCAATTTAATGGCCATTTAATGTCCTCATTCCATGGCCACAGGTATTATGCCCTAAGCCTCACCCGCCTGCAGTGAAATTTCAGAGAGGTCAGGTCGGGCGGATAGACAACAGGAAGGCCACACAGAGAATTTTACAAGACCCCACCCACACCCGTCCCCCACCACCTGAACACCTGCTGACAGAAGCCCTTAAAATTCTGTCCATAAAGTGAGAACTACACCATTTAGGAGTGAAGTCAAGAAGTACTTTTTCACACAAAAGGTTGTGGAATTCTGGAACTCTTTTTCAAAGGCTGTGGTGCATACTAGGTCAATAGAAAATTTCATGTATGATTCAAGCACACAGACTACACAAAGTTTAAAAATCAGGGATCCTTTATTCCATAGCATCAATCTTTAGAAACATTAATGGAAAAGCTTAACTCCGAGAAACGGACTATTTGCAATGGATATTCACAGCCAGCAGTCCAGATCCACCCCGGATATCATTGAGAGCTTAGCTCCTGATCTCTAATCAGGCAGGTAACAGAGCTCGGTTGGTGGGGCTCCTATTGGTAATTTCCCATGACAACATGAACCAGATTACCTCGTCTCCCAGGTGCCAGTGCAATTCCTCTCCTTGAGGTTTCTTAGACTCAGGGCTGCTGCCCATGGGGTCCAACTAAGTGCTCAGCAGCCAAATGCCTGTTCCAATTTTCCTGTCCAGTTCTCTAGCCACCATCAGAAGCTTCAAGCTGCCCTATCCGTGGTCTTGGCCCTTACCGCACTACAACTCACGTGTCCCGGATTTTTGCTTCTTGCTGCTGCTCTCTCCCTCACCTCATGGCAGCTGGCTCCACCCCTCAGCCCTGCCAAAGACAGTACTCCCTGCACAGAAGAGCCCGCAGGGGCTGACCAGTTCCCCTGCTCGGTGCTTGACCCCCACCATCACCACCTGCTAGCAGAGGCCCTGCTACATTCAAGACAGAGATTGATAGATTACATAAGGGTATCAAGGGAAAATCAAGAAGCCTTGTGGTGCAGTGGGTTGCATCCTCACCTCTGGACCTGATGCTCTGTGTTCAAGTCCCACTTCAGGGCTTGATAGCCATGGAAGGCGGGGCCAAAACATGGTTAAACAGGTTGATCATCAGTCTATAAATCTTTCCAATACATCTAATGGCAGGAGATTAAAAACAGGGGAATTTCCTGATCAGCCATACTGCACAAGTGCAGGACTTTGACAAGCATAATCACAGACTAATTCAATGGCTGCCAATGCCCTCTTAGGGCATGGTATCTGGAGGAGGACCTATGGACATTGGAGGGGTGGGGAGTGAATTTGTACAGATCCAGCATGATCTAAAAGAACTTCAGAACAGGCCTGGGAGGCTCAATGTCTGCTCCAGTTCCTATGTTGAACAGTTTGTGCCATTTTGTTCTATTAGCCTGCAGTTCCAAAAGGGCAGCTCTGAGTATCAGCCTAGTTGATTGTTCTGGAGAGAGCCTTGAGCCAAGGCAGCAGCCTCAGGACTTGCCCAGGTAGCTGTTCCCAAACCCAGAACATGCACCTGAAATAACTGAATTGAGAAGATCCTGTCACCTTCCATAAGTTCAGACAACTTGATAGTCAGAAGTTTACTAATTAAAACAAAGCTCATAATGGTAGAGCACGTTTTGGAACCGAACATTATAGGTTCATCTGGAAGACAGATGCTGATTTACATTCTGTGAGAGACTGCTATCTCTCCAAGTAGACTAAGGTAGCTTAGTAATTTCAAAGAGATCTCAAAGCCACCTGAAGATTTGATTAATGCTAAATTTGTAAGTCCATGAGGTGCTCATTCATGTGATAACCCGGCACAAGCCTCTTTAATGCACAAAGCCTTCAGTGACATGAGCTCAGATTTCGCCTACCACACTTTGTACCCTGATCATTTTGCAAGTGAAGCTGAAGCCTGAGCTTGGATTACTCTAATTTGCTGACAGCCATCTACTGCAGGGTTATTTTTTAAGGCCCAGGGTCACTGGGATTCTCCAGCACAGCTCGGTGACATATTGTCAAATGTCATCTCCATCATTCTTTAAGGAGTGATTCCCTCTCCTGTAATCCATGATGACTTCTATAAGTGACTCCAGTCCCAGCACAACAATATGCATTAGAAGTTGTTTCTTCCAGCTTGAACTAAATAAACACAATATATTATTCATGATAATTGGCTCCTCAGTGTCCATACCTGGTGATATTCATATAATTAATATGGATTTTAAATAGTTGAGGCCTCAGCAATAAATCCATGTGGCACTCCACTAGTTACAGTTTGCCAACTTGAAAATGACCCGATTATCCCAACTCTCTGTTTCCTGTTAGTTAATCAAACCTGTAGCTGTGCTAGTATATTACACCCAACACCATATGTTTTTATCTTGTCTAGTAACCTATTATGTGACACCCTATCAAATGCCTTTTGGAAAACCAAATAAATAAATCTACTGGTTCCTCTTTATCCACCCTACTATTACATCCTCAAAGAACCCTGATAAATTTCTCAAACATGATTTCCCTTTCATAGAACCATGTTGACCCTGCTTGATTGATCTCTGGTTTTCTACTTATCCTGTTACCACTTCCTTAATAATGGATTTCAGCATTTTCTCAATGACAGACGTGAGGCTAACTGGCCTAAAGAATCCTGCTTTCTGTTTCCCTCCTTTCTTGAACAAAGTTAATTGTATTTTCAGTTTTCCAATCTGTCGGAGCCTTGAAGAATTCATGGAAATTTAGAAGATTGCAACCAATGCATCCACTATCTCTGCAGCCATTTCCATTAAGACCCTAGGATTCAGGCCGTCAGGTCCAGGGGACATGTCAGCCTTGCAGTCCCATTAGCTTTCCTAGCATTTTTCTCTAACGATAGTGATTGTTTTAAATTCCTCCCTCCATTATGCCCCTTGATTTTCTATTATTAATCCCATAGACTCACCCACCAACAGGAACCTCTTTGTAATACGTCAGCATATCATTATAAGGCCAGCCCGCTGGATTGTGCACTTGGCAGGCTATGCTTTGAGGGGAACTCAGAGATGAGTGCACAGTAACATTGTGGACTGCTCGTCCGGGTCACCTGTTGGACTTCAAGGTTGAGGTGGTGAGGGAGGGGAAAAGGCTGCCCTGTGGTTGAGGTGACTTGGTGTGGGGAGGGGGGTGTGGGGAGCAGGGGGCAAGGGCTGCCCTGTGGTTGAGGTGACATGGGAGGGTGGGGGAGAGGGGGAAAGGGCTGCCCTGTTGTTGAAGGTGGCGAGGGGAGCATTAGGGAAACCTTGTATAAAGAGACCATTCCTCTGCAGTTCAGGGGCAGCCACGTTGATATGATTGGAGTCGGGCTTCTAGCTTCTCTGCCCACTCAAGCAACACAGAGGCATCAATGTGTCACCAAGTGTCTCCAAAGCTTTTCACGCTTCGGCCACAGACTGTAACCTGATGAGCATTTTAGTGGACTGCAGAACAGTTGGGCAACTGGGCATGTTGCACAGTCTCCTTGCTAAAGCTGGTCATGGAGCAGTCATTGGTGGAAGCTCTCACAGCCCCTTGCTATGTCATCATCCCGGTTTGGACCAGTCTCCCCCATGCTTCAAGCTAACAGTGCGGCCTTGCAGTGTGGGTTAGGAGAATGTCTGCGCCTGAGCTGAGAGCACAGCAGGCAGTCCAATGGGCAAAGCTACCGCCAATCGGTCGGGTGAAGTGAGGCAGAGGTGGGTGGGGTTTCTGGCAGCCATGCAGCGCACTAAACTCTGGCCATCCAAATGGTGGCCAGCACTCTCTGGGATGCATTAAGGGGCCTTCAGACTTAACCAAGAGAAGTTCTTCATATATCCATGCTAACCCACACATCTCTTTCTTTCATCCTGTAGGAGGAGTAAATTAGAAGCATGGGGCCTGGTGATCTAGCTGTATGCCTCATATATTACAAATAGCGAAGATGATGAATAAGAGAGTGGCTTTGCAGAGGGATGAGCAGCAACCTCTGGAAGAAAGGGTGGCTGGGACTCCCGAAGAGCCACAGTGAGCCATCACTGTTCGGCGCCTTGCTAGACCCAGGATCAAAAAATGGCACCTTTTATTTCCACAGATAACTGAGAACAATGTCTAGGGAACTGGTCGATTACATTTGCCAGCCACTGCAGGATTTGGTGCCACGGTGACATGGAGGGCATCCACTGCCAGAGGCTGTGAAAGTGACAGCTACGCTCAATTTCTACACCAGTGGGTCCTTCCAGGGCTCCACAGGTGACCCCTGTGGGATCTCACAAGACTTGGCCCACAAATGCATTCATGATGTCACAGATGCCATCTTCGCGAAGGCACACAACTTTGTACATTTCACCTGGGACCAGGATGCAAGATTGTTTGGAGTTGCCCAGATCTCGGGTATCCCACAGGTGCAGGGTGGCATCAACTTCACTCGTGTCTCTCAGGCCTCCTTCGCAACACACGGTCAACTATGTTAACCGCAAGGGATTCCATTCGCTGAATGTTCAGCTGGTGTGTGACCACCACAAGCGCATCCTGCAGGTCTGAGCATGGTTTCCAGAGACTGTGTATGACTCCTACATTCTCAGTCGGTCACAAGTCCCTGAAGTCTCCCATGGTCCACAGAAGCTGCGGCGATGGCTCCTCAGGAACAAGGGCTACCCGCAGAGGCCGTGGCTGATGACACCCGTGCGGTGGCCTCAGACTGCAGCAGAGCGAGGGTATAACGAGGCTCATGCTGCAACTCACAACTTGGTGGAGCAGACCACAGGGATGCTGAAGAAGAGATTCCTGAGGTGCCTGGATCAGTCTGGTGGAGCCTGGTGCTACAAAGGGAAGAGGAGCTGGCTGAGGAGGAGACGGAGGAGCTGTACATTTCCTCCGATGAGGGTGAGGGGGTCCTTGAAGGCGATGATGACGATGATGAGGCCCTCACACTGGCCAGACAAGGCAGGCATGCTCGGGAGGCCCTCACAGCTGCTAGATTTGTGAAAGATAATGACGACATGCAGTGATGAGATGCTATAGATCCTCACATTGCATTTGTGAACTTCAGGAGTACAGCGTTACTAATCACGGATATTGAAGAGATGCAAGCCAGCCCCATCGTAAAAGTGCTGAGAGCACACAGAGAGAACGATGGAACTCTGCGGCACCTGCCCACTACATTCTGGCAGCAATGATAAACACCATCGAGGTGCAGGCATCAGTAATGTGTCCAGGGTATGTGAGGCTGGACCATCACTTTGGTCTGAAGGCTGCACAGAGCTCAGGGAAAACGCCCTGGACTGAGACACCTGCCTTTATCTTGTGCAGAAAGGTTTCACATCTGAGTGACAGGAACACTGCTCATCAGAACACGGAGCCATAGGCAGGGAGACATTCTTGGGAGATTATTTACAATGGTGAACAGTTTGCGCAGGTGCTTAACATCTGTGCCTAGGCTGTGCAACTACCTCTTAACTTTCCTCACCCTGCTGCTACGTATTGGTGTTCCCTGGACTGCCATGGTGGAGGTAGAGGCAGCCTGCTGACTGCTACGCCCTGCCTGTGATGACCTTGGCAGGCATCCTTTGGAGGGCCAAGACCTGGAGGACCCCGACCTGTATTCGGGGTCCTCCTGTGTGACAGTGACAGTCTTGTCGAGCTGGAGCTGCTGCAGTCACAGGAAGAGGGGAATCGGCTAGGCTACACACTCCCAGAGTCACCTGGGTCACCTCCTCCCTCTGGGTGCCCGAGGCTCGCTGGTTGACTCCGTGAGGAGAAGGGGTAGCTGGAGAGACATCGAGCTGCCCCACACCCCTCTCACATTCAAACTGTTGGAGGCCAACTATAGAGTCAGTAATGGAGTTTAGCCCTTGCAGCAGTGCAGGATCGACGTCCTGGACCAAGGTCTCCACAGCAGTTGCCATCCTATCAGTGTTGACCTCCATGCATTGGCATACTGGGGCTATCACCTCAGCCTGAAGGCAGACGGACTCCTCCATCATGCCTTGCAATCTGAGGAGTGCAGCAGACATCCCTTCCTGATGTTCCCGAGTTTACCTTTGCAGCTTCAGCAACTGTGACAGGACCGAGTCCAGAGGCTCGTCATCTGACTCGGACTCAGCAAATTTCTGGCCAGCTGCAGTCCTCCGAGTACCGGGGACCTGGGAAGTACCTGCTACCACCTGCTGTAGATCAGACAGTGCGATGTGCTCATCAGATTGTGATTCTGAGGCTACTCTAAAGCTGAGTCCCATTGAGGTGTGAGTTCCTGTCCTGGTGGAAGGTTTGGATGAGCGCTGTGATGGTCTTCAATGAAGGTGCTGTCAGATTCTTCTTCAGAGGCTTCTTTAGAGCTTGATTGGATGCCCTGGGTCATGGACTCCATTGGCTATTTCTCAGATGTGCCTGTGAAAGCGAGGAGAGGTGATTAGTGCATGGCAGTGGCCTGTGAAACAGGACACATCATTCACAGCATGGTTGTCTTAAGGATGTTGTACTGCTGGATCCTTACTTGGTAGAGCACCGCCGACCTCACCGTCAGCACAGGAACGGTCCAGAACCTCGCCGGCCAGCTGAATGGATCTGTTTTCAAAGTCCGTGAGGACCTTGATTTCAGACATTCTTCCAGCAGTCTGCAACCTCTCCCTCTTGTTGTGTGCCAGCTTGTCCTGCATAAATAGAGATAGCAAGATTATAAGCAGGATGCCTGCCAGGCCACATGATAAGTATGCCTGGTATGTGTGGGTGGTGAGTGGGCCCATGGATCGGATGAGGGCAATGACGGTGAGTGTGAGAGAGTGAATGTTGATGTCCCTTGAACCGGCAGTGAGTGAGATCCCTGTGGATGTGTGATGGGTTTGTGTGTGTGTGAGTTGAAAGTGATGAGAAGATGAGTTACCCTGGCAGAATGGAGGAGATCATTCATCCTCTGGCAGCACTGGGTGGCTGTCCTCTTTTGCAGCGAATTGGCACTGACCTCCACTGCCTCCCAAGCTAGATTAGTGAGGATGCTGCCCATCCTTTGGCCAGAGCAGCCTTAGAGGACATGATGACAGGCCTCCACTGTGTCCAAAAGGTGCTTGAGGGACGCATCATTAAACTGGGGGGGCTGCAGTCTTTTTGCCTTTCGGGGCCATATATTTGCAGCAGTCGTGGGCTGGAAGCTCTGAGAGGTGTGCACCAGGCTGCATTTTAAATATGGCACCCGGCGTAATGATGGGGTGAGGTGATGGTGTGGCGGGTGAATGAGAGCCCGCTCGCCATGGAATCGGCCTGTTTCCCGGTAATGCATAATTAATGTGGCAGGTTTGGGACGATACGGCGTGATAAGCCCCCATTGTGGCCGCTGGGTAAAACATCATTTTCCCCATCCGATACCGCACTTAGTGCAAATATGGGATGATTCTGCCCTATGTCTTGATCTTCCAAGCCAAGATCATTTCTCATTACTTTACTGGTCTCTTCTTTTATTAACAGAGTCACCCCACCCCCTTTTCCTTTCTACCTATCCTTTCAAATGTCAATTCTCCTTGAATATTCAGTTTTCAACCTTGGCCACCTTGCAACCATGTCTCTGTAATAGTTATCATATCATACCCATTTATTTCTACTTGTGCCATCAATTCAGATACCTGAGACAAAGACAAAGAGCCTTAAAGCAGTGCAGTTTGTCTCTAAATGATGTTACCACTGCCTGAATTTCCTCCCCCCCTCATGGGCAAACTGCCAATAACCAGAGTGAATAGGCTGACAGCTCACCCATCCTATGGAAATTGAACTCAAAACTAATTTGCGCCTCTCGCCCATATTACCGGGCAGTTAGCGCAGACACTTCACTCACTTTGCACCTATTGAGAGTATGAATTGAAAGTCCCCTGATCAAAATCTAGAAAGTCTGTAGGATACAAGGTTATATTCTTGACTGTAAATATTCAACTTTCCAAATCACCATTTTGATGGTTTTCTAAACTAATGGCTATACTTACATTTCCACTAATGAATATTAATACCATGGAACTGTTTCACAATGTTATTCATTGATGCTTGAACTGTGAGGTGCTTAATTTTGTCAGTATTTGCACACATGGGTTTATGATTTATTAAACTAGCTAACAATTAATTGGTGTTTTATATATATGGAGGATTTTTTTTTCTCTTTTCACCTGCATACGGTGTGAATTAATGAATTACCAGAATAACTTAACTTTGGCAACAGCTTAACATTTGGTTGGACTCTTTGCAAGAGGGACAGTGGTTTTGTGCGATGGTGTTATTTGTCTTTCCTGATGTTAATTTGAAAGTTTGATGGGGTTCTCAGCTCCTGATTAATCTTTTACCAAAGTTCTGCTTTATGTTCCAATGCTGCTTTCGCTATCTTCTGGAGTAATTTTCCTATCCAAGACTAGAGACAGCACAAGGGGTCATTAAATATGTTCAAGGCTCAATTAGATCTTTGATTTCTAAGGGAGTTGAGGGTAACGGGAAGGGTCAGGCAGGAAAGTGGAGTCAAGGCCACAATCAGATCAGCCATGACCTTACCGAATGGCAGAGCAGGCTTGAGGGGCTGAATGGCCTACCCCTGCCCCTTATTCTTGCATTCTTGTATCAAAGGATTTTGATTGTGCTGCTTTTTTGAAAAAAAAAATTAGAGAATTAAAGAATGATAAATACTTAGGGACCAATTTTCTAAATGAGTTCTCCTGTTCTGGAACTTTGACCACTGGGAGCTCATTTCAAGCAATCAAATTGCTTTTCCCGCAAAGTTTGCATGATGGGAGATCACGAGAAAGCAATGTAATTCCCTGAACATGGGCCTCTCAGCTGGAGCATGAGTTCAGATATTTGACCCTTATTATTCACGGACAATTCATATTGAAAACGTCCCACATTTTTACAGCATTGGGTTATGAGGTGTGCATTTCATTATCATATTTAAATCAGGCCCGCACAGAGCTGGGATTTGAATTTAACGGTGGTCAGCCGGGGTTCCCAGGGCTCGGGATAACTGGCAGTGAAATGATGGAGGTTGCTATTTGCTCCATCAAGCTCCCTGGGAGCCAACATGAACGGAAGTGCTCATCTATGAAATCTTCAGCGTCCCGAATCCAGCAGTGATCAGTGACTCTCTCTATCCATCATCAAGCCCCAATGCCTCTTTCTATCTATCCTGATTCCTGGGCTCCAAACCAACCCCTCTCATACCCCCCATTAAGCCCTGATTGCCAGGGACCTGCCCCAATGTTCCACGTCTGTGGCCTCCTACATCTGGCATTCCCATCCAACAGTCGGACAGCCTGTCTATCTGGCCAGCTGCCAGGCAAAAAGTGGAAGGAGAAAATGATGATGAGGCACTGCCATTGATACTTTCTTTATATCCTCCCTTAACCTCATTGGTAACAGAGCTTTCAATCACATTAGTCATTTTCTTAGGAATTCCATCTCTCGCTCACTTCACCTTCAAATACCTCCTCGTGACACTTATATTTTATTTGTTCTTTCATAGGATGTAGGCATCACTGGCAAGGCCAACAATTGTTGCCCATCCCTAATTGCCCTTAAACCGATTGGCTTGTCACACCAATTCAGAGGGAAGCTCTCAACCATATTGCTGTGGGTCTGGAGTCACATGTAGGCCAGACCAGGTAAAGATAGCAGATTTCCTTCCCTCAAGGACACTAGTGGACAAGATGGGTTTTTAGAGAGTCAGAATCATAGAGTCATAGAGGTCTACAGCACAGAAAAAGGCCCTTCAGCCCATCAAGTCTGCACCAGTCAAACAAGTACCTAACTATTCTAATCCCATTTTCCAGCACTAGGCCTATAGCCTGGTATGCCATGGCATCCCAAGTGCACCTCCAAATACTTAAATGTTATAAGGGTTTCTGCCTCTACCACCTTTTCAGGCAGTGAGTTCCAGATTCCCACCACCCTCTGAGTAAATAAAACTCTTCCTCACATCTCCTCTAAACCTCCTGCCCCTTACCTTAAATCTATGCCCCCGGTTATTGATCCCTCCACCACTCGAAAAGTTCTTTCCTGTCTATCCTATCTATGTCCCTCAGAATTTTATGCACCTCAGTAATGTCCCCCTTCAATCTCCTCTGCTCCAGGGAAAATAACCCCAGTCTATCCAATCCTCATAACTAAAACGCTCCAGCCCAGGCAACATCCTGGTAAATCTCCTCTGCACTCTCTCTAGTGCAATGACATCCCTCCTATAATGCAAATTCTACAACTGCACACAATACTCGAGCTGTGGCCTAACCAGCATTTTATACAGTTCTAGCATAACCTCCCTGCTCTTATATTCTATGCCTCGGTTAATAAAGACAAGTGTTCCATATGCCTTCTTAACCACCTTATCTAGCTGTCCCACTACCTTAAGGGACCGGTAGACATGCACACCAAAGTCCCTCTGATCCTCGGTAATTCCCAGGGTCCGACCATTCATCATGTATTCCCGTGCCTTGTTTGTCCTGCCCAAGTGCATCACCTCACACTTATCCGGATTAAATTCCATTTTCCATTGATCAGCCCATCTCACCAGCCCGTCTATATCCTCCTGTAATTTAAGGCTACCCTCCTCACTATTTACCACCTCAACAATTTTCATGTCATCCGTGAACTTACTGATCAACCTTCCTACATTCACGTCTAAAACTTTTATATATACCACAAACAGCAAGGGACCCAACGCCAATCCCTGTGGAACCCCACTGGACATAGGCATCCAGTCACAAAAACACCCCTCGACCATCACCCTCTGCTTCCTGCCACTCAGCCAATTCTGGATCCAATTTGCCAAATTGCCTTGGATCCCATGGGATCTAAACTTTGTTATCAGTCTCCCATGTGGTACCTTATCAAAAGCCTTGCTGAAGTCCAAGTAGGCTACATCAAATGCATTGCCTTCACCTACACACATGGTCAGCTCTTCGAAAAACTATCAAATTGGTCAGACATGACCTCCCCTTAACAAAACCATGCTGACTGTCCTTGATTAATCCCTGCCTCTCCAAGTGTGGATTAATTCTGTCCCTCAGAATAGCTTCCAATAGTTTCCCCACCACTGAGGTTAAATTGATTGGCCTGTAGTTCCCTGCTTTATCTCTTCCTCCCTTCTTGAATAACGGTACCACATTGATTGTCCTCCAGTCCTCTGGCACCTCTCCTATGGCCAGAGAGGTATTGAAAATTATTGCCAGCGCCCCTGCTATCTCCTCCCCTGCTTCACTCAACAGCCTGGGATACATTTCATCCGGGCCTGGAGATTTATCTACTTTTAAGCCTGCCAGCACTTAGAACCTCCTCCCTTTCTATGCTAATTTCTTTAATTATATCACAGTCCTTCTGCTTGATTTCCATACCCACGTCATCCCTCTCACTTGTGAACACCAACACAAAGTATTCATTTAGAAACCTACCTATGTCTTCACACGTAAATTACTGCTATGGTCCTTAATGGGCCTTACTCTTTCCCTAGTTATCTTCTTACTCGTAAGCACAAACAAAAATACCTGGAAAAACTCAGCAGGTCTGATAGCATTTGTGGAGAGGAATACAGTTAACGTATTGAGACCGTATGACTCTTCATGAAGTGTCGCACGGACTTGATACGTTAACTGTATTCCTTGCCGCAGATGCTGTCAGACCTGCTGAGTTTTTTCAGGTATTTTTGTTTTTGTTTCAGATTTCCAGCATCCACAGTATTTTGCGTTTATCCTCTTGCTCTTAATGTACTTGTAAAATAACTTCGGACTTTCCTTTATTTTACCTGCCAATGCTTTTTCCTGCCCTCTTTTTGCTCTCCTAATTTCCTTTTAAGTTCCCCCCTACACATTCTATACTCCTCTAGGGCTCCTGCTGTTTTGAGCCCTCGATATCTGCCATAGCCTCCCTTTTTCTCTTTATCCAATCCTGTATATCCCTCGACATCCAGGGTTCTCTGGATTTGTTGGTTCGACCCTTTGTCTTCACTGGAATATGTTGGCCCTGTACTCTCCCTATTTCCTTCTTGAATGAGTCCCATTGCTCTGATGCAGATTTACCTAAAAGTAGCTGCTCCCAGTCCACTCTGGCCAAATCATATCTGATCTTATTAAAATCGGCCTTCCCCCAATTTAGAACTCTGATTTCTGGCCCATGCTTGTCCTTTTCTATGATAACATTGAATCTAATGGAGTTATGATCACTATCTACAAAATGCTCCCCCACTGATACCTCTACCACTTGCCTGGCTTTATTCCCTAACACTAAGTCCAAGACCACCCCATCTCTTGTAGGACCTTCTACACATCTACGTACTGGATGCATTTTAAGAATTCATGCTCCCTGTAAGCCTATCACTCTATGACTAACCCAGTTTATGTTGGAGAAGTTGAAATCCCCCGCTATTATTACCCTATTATTTTTACACTTCTCTGAAATTTGCCTACATATCTGCTCTTCTATTTCTCGCTGACTGTTTGGGGGCCTATAGTACACTCCCAGCAATGTGATTATTCCCTTTTTGTTTTTAAGGTCTACTCATATGACTTCATTTGAGGGGCCTTCTAAGATGTCATCTCTCCTTACTGCTGTAACTGATTCCTTGATCAATATTGAGATACGCCCTCTTCTTTTACCTCCTTCCCTGTCTCACCTGAAGACCCTATATCCTGGAATAGGGAGCTGCCAATCCTGCCCCTCTCTCAACCATGTCTCTGTGACAGCAATGACATCATACTTCCATGTGTTAATTTGTGCCCTCAACTCATCTACATTATTCATCAGATTCCTTGCATTAAACTAAATACCATCCAACCTTGCCAAACTCCCTAGTGCCTTAACTGGCCTATAATTTCTATGCCTTCCAGACTCACTTGCTCTCTCTTCTAATTTTGGCTGTGCATCTCCCCCTGCTGAACCTCCTCTCAGGATCCCAACCCCCTGCCAAGTTAGTTTAAACCCTCCCCAACAGCACTAGCAAACCTCCCTACAAGGATGTTGGTCCCATTCTGGTTCAGGTGCAGCCAGTCTGCCTTGTACAGGTCCCACCAACCCGAGAAATGGTCCCAATGTCCCAGAAATCTAAAGCCTTCCCTCCAGCACCATCTCTCCAGCCACATATTCATCTGGACTAACCTCCTATGTCTGTACTCACTGGCGCTTGGCACCAGAAGTAATCCTGAGATTACTACTTTTGAGGTCCTGTTTTTTAATCTGCTTCCTAGCTCCCTAAATTCTGCTTGCAGGACCTCATCTCTCCTTCTACCTATGTCATTGGTACCAATATGTACCATGATCTCTGTCTGTTTGCCCTCCTCTTTTAGAATGCCCTTGACCCTGGCACCAGGGAGGCAACATACCATCCTGGGGTTACGTCTACAGCTGGGCGTCCCGACGTCACCACGCGTTATTTAGATTTTCAATTCGGCGGACGCACAGCCAAGTCCACTGCGCGCCCGCCAAGCTGTCAAAGGCCTATTGAGGCCTGTTTAAAACTAATTAAATCAATTAAATGAGCTGCCCATCCAACCTTAAGGTTGGCGGGCAGGCAAAGAGCCAGGCGGCCTTTGCATTTTTCATGGAACCTCATCCACAGGCGGGATGAGGTTCATAAATTGTTTATAAATTAAATACATTTTGTAATTAATGTTCCTTGACACTGTCACATGAGGGGACATGTCTTAAAATAGTTTAAATTCTTTATTTAAAGGTTTGAACCTTAAACAAATCTCCCTGAGGCACAAAGGGCATTAATTGGCCCGCCCACGTAAAATGGCTGTGTGCACCGATCGGGGGCACTGATCGGGTTCGCACTCGCTCCTGCCCACCCCCACACAATGCCCTTCACGGGGGGACAGTTCAGGCCATTGTTTCACTATGTCTTCAGATTTTACCTCTCTAATACTAAAATCTATCATAGTATCAATTTTACCAGTAATCTTTGAGAAAAATAAACACACTGTTTCTTAACTTCTCCTGGCTAAGTGTAACATTCTATTCCCTCTTTTGAATTCAAGCTAGTCTGGTTTATCTAAATGCAAAAATTCCCTTTACGCCTTACATTCTAAAACTTTTCCTATGTTTATCTCCTTAACATTTAAAACCCAGCTTATCCTCTGACACATCAAAGCCTTCAGCCCAGCTGCCTTTAATTCAAATAAGTCCCAAAAACACGTGTGCGCGCACACACACACACTCACGCACACACACACCCACTGACCCCACTATTACTCTACCTTACAAGAAAATACCAATAACATTATGAAAATTATTATATCTCCCTGACAATATCAGGGGTTATGCAAATCTTGTTTTTGAATTCTAAATGCATGACAGACACACTGAATTAAAGAGGAAGAAAGGCAAATACCCAGAGAGAATAATAGGAAATGTGTGACAACCATTCACAAGAAGAATTCTTAAAAATCTTTTTGGCTGCCACATTGGATGGTCCACCATTTATAATACAATAACAAAATAATTTACAATGTCTGAAGAAAATTATTAAACTTACCTAATTAGCAGCATTTTCTGTAAGAAATGTGTGTGACAATGTTTTCCACCCAAGGCGTGAACATACTTAAAGAGTCTCAGTCTAGTATACATGGGGGCTCTCAGAGCCACCAATCTCAGCTGAAGAGACTCACCAGGTTTCCAGCTACAATTCCCAATGTACAAAGTACAATGTGAAGACAACCTCATTGACAGGGTACACCAGGAGCAGGATTTTCCATGCCTCCTGGTGTTGGGCATGCTCGATAGCGTGAGTTGACAATGTGGCGAGAAGGCCAGCAATCAGTTTCACTGTGTCGTGAAACCAGTTTGTGATCGTCTGCTCAGCCTGTCGATGGCTGGCTGCGTTCCCTGCCTTCGGATGTCAGGAATCTCATCGTAATACATCTGCATATCATTACAAGGCTCCCCCAACGTTGGATCGTCTGCCCACATCGGCGGGAAAACATATCGGTGCAGAACACGTCTTGACATGTGTGACACGCAGAAGTTGGGACTTACTGCCAGGGCCTTCCTCACATCGTGAACATTGGACGAGCAAAAGATGCCGGAGCCCGACAGCAGCGGCACACTGGAGGGATGTCCATGGCATGCTGGGTGGATTCTCATGGACATGGCTCTGCTGTGAAGCAGCTCACGGAAGTTGGAAAGGCACCGTTGAAGATCTTCCCACAACTGATGATGGTTGAGGAGGTAGAGAGGAAGGTCCAGATGTGTTTGGGAGAGTAAGATGTACCCGGGGGTGAGAGAGGAAGTCCTAAGGTCATCTGAGACAGGAAGAGGATGGGGTGTGTTGGGATGGGGGAAAGAAGGTGCCAGGATGGGGTGAGGTTGGGAGGGGGGAATGAAGGTGTCAGGATGGGGTGAGGTTGAGAGGGGAATGAAGGTGTCAGGGGAGGAAGGTTGGAGAGGGAGTACGAGAGAGGAGGGGGTAATGAGGAGAAGACAGCAACTGGGGGTGTAGGTGTATGGAAGGGTTGGAAGTTGTAAGGGAAGGAGTTTGGAGGGGGAAAGGAGTGCGAAGAGGGGAGGGAGTCCGGGGGAGGAAGGAATGTGGAGACGGGAGGGAGTGAGGCTGGAGGAAGAAGTAAGGGTGCCTGAATGAGTCAGGAAGCGGGGAAGAAGTAATGCTGGATGAAGAAGTGAGGCTGGAGGAAAGAATTGGTGGGGGGGGCGGGGGGGCGGGGAAGGATTAAGCAAGGGGTGGAATCCAGGGAGTGGGGGAAGGACCAATGTGGGGGGAGTCCAGATGGGAGTAAGGGTGCCAAGGCGGGAGGGGTTCCAAGGGGGGAAGGAGTCCAGAGGGGCGAAGTCCAGATGAACCTGCAAGGGGGAGCCCTAATGAGTCTGTGACTGCCTCCTTGGGAGCGAACTGAGGGCGGGCATGGAATGAGGGGATGGTGAGAATGACTGAGGGCAGAGTGAGGCGGTAGGGTGCCTATTCATGTCTGTTTTACTCAGAACAAAAGGTAAGTAGCATTCACATGAACAGCAGCAAGTTCTGGAAAGACTACATGGCTGTTCACATTTAAAAGGACATTCTGAATTCAAGACCGAATTGAACCATGTATATTTAAGTAGAACCTTATGTTAGTGAACAGAGCCTGGGATGCCTGCCTGAAACAGGCGTTAGAGGTCTAGAATATGCCCATCAGGGTCTAACACTCGGTTTAAAACCCCAATGCTAAATTTGGCGAAAACCAAGCTGAGTATATCCTGTGCATCATCTACTCAGTCTTCCAGGTGGCTAACGGTGATTCTTAAAAGATTCTTGAAAAGAAGCACCAGCGCCCACCATGTAAAAGATATGCAATGAAAAATTACATCTAAAGGCATTTATCGGCAGCCAGGATATTTACTTCCATGAAAGCATTGTTGAGAGTTTATGCAATCAATTTACAGGCAACAGCCTGAACATAATTGAACGATGTTCACAAATGGAGCATCCAACTCATGAGTCATGATCCTGCCCCATTTGCAGTTGTACTGTGAGCATTGTCTCTCACTGCAGCTGCTGTCACTGCATATATTTTAGAGACTACATAACAGTGTTTGATTTGATATCCTTATTGTGTTCTACATCTGAATGTTTGATGAACTCTGGAGCTATGCTGACGCTACCAGTAAGGGAGATGCAATATCACTTGCACTACACACACCACACACAATCACATGAGCCACCAGTTTGTCCTGGTCTAGACATTGCTTCATCTGAAAGCTGATTGTGTCAGCATTAACTATTTTTGCATACACAAGAGTAAAATACAAAAGTGTTTTTGTGTTGTGCAGCTCGAAATTCATACTGGAATGACAATGTAAAACTGTTTACAAAGTGAAAAGGGGAATGTTTAAACCATTCAATTCCTGTACCTTTACATAAGATGTTATAAGCTGCAAGATGTCCTTACCAAATTTAGCCTTTCCGTCGCCCTATGTTAGTGTCTACATTTCAAAAATACTTTATTAGTTGTTAAAGTTCTTTGGCTGCCCTGTGGTTACGAAAGCCACTATATAAGTGCAAGTATGTTTTTTTCTCTTTTTCTTGTAATCAAAGTATCACATGCCTTAGCTTTAATTGCTGATTTATCCATTGTGATTTTTGTTCTTTCCCGTCATGGTGATTTCTGCCCTGTGTAAAGGAAATATCAATATTTTCCAAATATTACTGTGGGATACTTTAAAAGCAGGCTTGTGGGGGCTGTGTTGTGTGTGTATGTTTGTTTATGTATGTGTGACTAATTTATTTAAACTAAAGATGATCGGACTGCAAGGTTTGAGTCATTAAAGGTGACAAGTGTAAAAACAGGCATTTTGAACTGGAGCTAAGATAAAGGCCCAGTAGAGGCAGTGTGAATGGAATTTGCATTTGTAGATAAATTGAGAAGCTGTTTGTTTGCAAAGGGACATTGTTTGTTTGCAAAGGGACATGATAAGACATTCAAAACAAAAACAGAATTACCTGGAAAAATTCAGCAGGTCTGGCAGCATCGGCGGAGAAGAAAAGAGTTGACGTTTCGAGTCCTCATGATCCTTTGACAGAACTTAAGTTCGAGTCCAAGAAAGAGTTGAAATATAAGCTGGTTTAAGGTGTGTGTGTGTGTGTTGTGGGGGGGGAGGGGGGCTGCGGTGTGGAGGGGGAGAGAGAGAGAGAGCGAAGTGGAGGGGGGTGGTGTGTTTGTAGACAAAAGCAGTGATAGAAGCAGATCATCAAAAGATGTCACAAACAACAGGACAAAAGAACACATTGGTGTTAAAGTTGGTGATATTATCTAAATGAATGTGTTAATTAAGAATGGATGGTAGGGCACTCAAGTTATAGCTCTAGTGGGGGTGGGGAGAGCATAAAAGATTTAAAAATATTTAAAAATAATGGAAATAGGTGGGAAAAGAAAAATCTATATAATTTATTGGAAAAAAAACAAAAGGAAGGGGGAAACAGAAAGGGGGTGGGGATGGAGGGGGGAGGTCAAGACCTAAAGTTGTTGAATTCAATATTCAGTCCGGAAGGCTGTAAAGTGCCTAGTCGGAAGATGATTTCCGACTAGGCACTTTACAGCCTTCCAGACTGAATATTGAATTCAACAACTTTAGGTCTTGAGCTCCCCCCTCCATCCCCACCCCCTTTCTGTTTCCCCCTTCCTTTTGTTTTTTTTCCAATAAATTATATAGATTTTTCTTTTCCCACCAATTTCCATTATTTTTAAATATTTTAAAATCTTTTATGCTCTCCCCACCCCCACTAGAGCTATACCTTGAGTGCCCTTCCATCCATTCGTAATTAGCACATTCGTTTAGATAATATCACCAACTTTAACACCAGTGTGCTCTTTTGTCCTGTTGTTTGTGACATCTTTTGATGATCTGCTTCAATCACTGCTTTTGCCTACAACCACACCACCCCCCTCCACTTCTCTCTCTCTCTCTCCACCACAACCCCCCACCCCTCCCCCCCGCCCCCACCCACCACCCCCCACCTACCCCCCCCCCCCCCCCCCCCCCCCACCCCACACCTTAAATTTCAACTCTTTCTTGGACTCGAACTCAAGTTCTGTCGAAGGGTCATGAGGACTCGAAACGTCAACTCTTTTTTTCTTCGCCGATGCTGCCAGACCTGCTGAGTTTTTCCAGGTAATTCTGTTTTTGTTTTGGATTTCCAGCATCCGCAGTTTTTTGTTTTTATGATAAGACATTCTACAACTGGCAAAATTGATAAGGCAAAGTTACTATGTTTATTTTTCCCGAAAGTGCTGGTTACAAAGGTAACATGAAAGCTTTTTACATTCTGAGAAAAGTAACTTCCAAAGCAAAGGTGAAACAATGGGATTTACAGATCAAATGGGAAAAAAATATATTTAAAGAAAGATGGAAAGGTGTATGGGTAGTGACCACCTGTGAAGAAGCAACCTCTAGCCACCCCAGAGAAGTTTTTGCTTGTTCCAGAGAACAAGGTTTGTTAAAAGCCTTGGAATTCCATTGTCAAGTGACAGGGAGAGGGAAGCTTTTAAATACCTCCCTTATAGCAACAGTGAGTGCTTGTGGCAATATTGCTGGATGTTTTATAGATCTTGTGTTTAGGTTTTCTTTTCTTTTGTTAATGAATGTTTTAAGTTAATATTTAAAATCTCCAAAGGTGGTAGAGGACTATTTATTTCTGACTTCGGTGTAAAAACCTTCTCATAATAAATACAAATTTCAAAATCGTTATGATAGCTTGGCCAAGTTGCCCTTTGGGATTTGGTCAGCCTGGCAAATACCACCTGCCATATCATAACACATGTATGTTTCCACTCTTTACCTTTGGTTCTTAAAAATAGGAAGGATATGGATCCTTAGGTGAGCATGAGCATTAGGGAGCAAGGTACAAAAAATTACAAGTATAGTCAGTACAAGAGAGGTTGCTGACTAGTAAGTTTTCTTTATAAGTCTTTCACAGGTCTATTGTTTATCTCTGTTAGCTATAGTTATCCCAATAAATAGAGACTTGACAAGAATCCTCAGTCCCACTGAATCAACATGCTGTCATATGTGGGATCCCCAGGACGCTTCTCATATCCTGCGCAACTGCATGTGCAGGAAGTGTGGTCAACTGCAGCAGCTCCAGGTTTGGAGGTTGAGCAATAACTGGTGTCACTGGTGCATCTGTGAAGGTAAGATTCAGTTCCTAATCCAGCCAGAGCCACGACAACTGCACCACTTCTAGTTCAGTTTTGGAAAGGGGGAAGGAGAGAAGGAAGATTGGGAAAGCGATGGTGTTAGGGGATTCTGCAATTGCATGATTAAAGAAAATGTCAAGCATTTCTGTAGCTGCAGATGTGAATCTAGAAAGATATGTTGCCTCCCTGGCGCTAGGGTCAGGAATGCCACTGAGTGGTTGTAGAGCACTCTGAGCAGGAACAGTGGACAGCCAACAGTCATGGTCTATGTCAGCACCAACAATTTAGATAGAAAGAGGGATTAGGTCCTGCAAGCAGATGTTAGGGAAATAGGAAATAAACTAGCAAACAGGACCTCAAAATTAGTAATCTCTGGATTATCCCCAGTACCATGTGTAGGTGAGTATAATAGGCGGAGGACATGGCAGTCAGAAGCATGGCTGGATAGATGGTGCAGGAGGGGGGACTTTAGATTCCCAGGACATTGGAACCAGTTGTGGGGGAGACTCGGCGGGTTGCACCTGAACAGAGCCGAGACCACTTTCCTTGTGGGGTTGTTTGCAAATGCTATTGGGTGGGTTTAAATTAACCTGGCAGAGGATGAAAATGAGGAGGTAACATTGGAAAGAAAAACCTAGATGCACAAAGAATTAGTAGAGACAGCTAGCACTAGAATAAGAAATAGCAAGGTATTAAGTGATGTCAGAGTAAGAGGGAATGCAATAAGATCCAAATTGGTTTTACCTGTGTGCATACATGTGAATGCATGGAGTGTGGTGAGCAGCAGGTGTAGGGAACCATGTAGGAGTATGATGTCCCGGCAGTAAGGGAGGCCTGGCTCAAAAACATGCTGGTCTAAGTAACAAGTATTCCTGGATACAAGTTCTTCAGGAAAGATAGGGAAGGAAAGAAAGGAGGAGGAATGGTAGTATTGATTAAGGATAATATAAGGTTGTAGGGAGGGAATGTCCTGGGGACTTCAAGGGCAGAATCTATTTGGTTACAGCTAAGAAACAGTAGAGGTGCCATTACACCACTGGGTGTATTCTATGGGCCTCCAACTAGTAGGATAAATCTGCAAGAATATTACAGAAATGCAAAACTTATAGAGCAGTTATAATGGGGAGCTTTAATTCTCCTAATACACTCGGATAATCATATTGCAAAGGGCAGAGAGAGGGAAGAATTTCTCAAGTGTGATCAGGAGAATTTTCTGTATCAATATGTTTCCAGGCCAATGAGGAAGGAGGCATTGCTGGATCTGGTTCTGGGGAATCAGGTGGGAGAAGTGGATCAGATGTTACTAGGGGAAAATTTAGGGATGGTGCACAGAGCATCATAAGGTTTAGATGAACTGTAGAAAAGCAATGCAGAGGAAGGCCAATTCCAATGGGGCAATAACAGATCTGACCAAGGTAAATTGGAATCAAAGGGCAGAATCATCCCAGTGCGATAACGGGTGGGGAAAAGGATGTTTTACCTGCTAGATGTAATGGCAGCTTTTCACACCGTATCGTCCCAATCCCACCTCATTAATCATGTATTCCCAGGAACCATGCTGTTTCGATGACGGGCGGGCTCTCGTTCGCCTGCCATGCCATCACACTACCGTTTCATCCCACCAGGCGCCATATTTAAAGCGCAACTGCACGCACACCTCTCAGTGCCTCCAGGCCACGCCTGCTGCAAAGAAGACATGGCCCCGAAAGACTAGAAGACTGCAGCCCCCTGGTTTAATGGCATGTCCCTCAAGAACTTTTAGGAAACAGTGGAGGTCTGCCATGATGTCCTCTACCCCTGCTATGGCTGCAGGAGGGGCAGCAACATCACTGATCCAGCATGGGAGGCATTGGCAGTGGTGGTCAGTGCCAATGGCCTGCAAAAGAGGACAGCCACCCAGTGTTGAAAAGGGATGAATGATATCTTCCATTCTATCAGAGTAAGTCACTCTTCTCATCACTGTCAACTCACACACTTACAAACCCATCACATATCCATAGGGATCTCACTCATTGTCAGTTCAAGGGACTTCACCATTCACTCTCTCACACACACTGTCATTGTCCTCATCCCACCAATGGGACCACTCACCACCCACATGTGCCAGGCACACTCATCATCTGGCCCGACAGGCGTCCTGCTTCCAAACTCGCCATCTCTATTCATGCGGGACAAGCTGGCTCACAAGAGGTCACAGACTGATGGAGGAATGCCTGAAATCAAAGTCCCCATGGACTTTGAAAACAGCCATTCAGCTGGCCGGTGACAATTTGGCCCGGTCCTGTGCTGACGGTGAGGTCAGTGGTGCTCTACCAAGTGAGGACCCAGCAGTGTAACATCCATCAGACAACCATGCTGTGAGTGATGTGTCCTGTTCCGCAGTTCCCTGCCATGCACTAATTATCTCTCTTTGCTTTCGCAGGCACATCTGGGAGAAAGCTCACGGTGTCCACGACCCAGGGCCTCCAATCAAGCCTCAGAGACACCTCTGAAGAGGAACCTGAAGGCACCTTCATTGAAGTCCCATCACAGCACTCACCATATCCTCCACCAGCACAGACACACACATCTCAGTGGAACCTAGCCTTGGGGTAGCCTCAGGATCACAATTTGGTGAGCACATGGCAATTTCTGATCCACAGCAGGCAGCAGCAGAGACTTCCCAGGTCTCCAGCACTCAGAGGACAGCTGGAGGCCATAAACCTGCTGAGTTTGAGCCAGATGACAAGCCTCTGGACTCAGTCATGTTTTAATTGCTGGAGATGCAAAGGCAAGCTTGGGAACATCGGGAAGGATGTCAGCTGCACTCCTCAGATTGCAAGGTATAATGGGGGAGTCTGTCTACCTTCAGGGTGAGGTGATACCGCCAGCATGCCAACACACTGAGGTCAACATTGGTAGGATGGCCTCCAGGACATCGACCCTCACTGCTGCGCAGGCTGAACTCCATTATTGATGCCATAGCTGGCCACCAACAGTGTGTATGTGAGGGGGGTGCTGGGCAGCTCAATCTCACTCCAGCTACCACTTCTCCTCAAGGAGTCAGCCAGGGGCCCTCCGGCACCCATAGGGAGGATGATCAGCAGGTGTCCCCCCTGGGCCATCCACTCAGGCGACTGTGGGAGAGTCCAGCCGATCTGAATCCTCCTTCCTATGGCCCCAGTAACTCCAGCTCCACAGGCCAAGGAGGGTGCCATTACCATACAGCAGGACCCCAAAAGCAGCCAGGCCCCTCCAGGTCTCGGCCCTCCAGACGAAGCCCATCAAGGTCATCACAGGCAGGGCGTAACAGTCAGTAGGCTGCTTACACCTCCGCAGTGGATGTCCGGGGAGCATCAAAACATAGCAGCCATGTTAGGAAGGTTAAGAAGATGTAACTCTTTTGGAGTTAAACAATTAAACTAAATGAACAAAATAAGGAATAAAATAAACACAGCCCCTAAATCAGCTCAGCTGTAAAACCAAGGACAAAGTTTAAAGGAAACTTACAAACATTAAATCAAAATGTGATTACAGGGGTCGATAAAGCACCCCAGTTACCACGGCGCCCACCGAGCACGGAAGGCCTCGAGGGTGCTGGTAGACACCACGTGCTCCCTCTCCAGGGACACCCAGCCGCCAACGTATCCGCAGAAGAGGGACAAACAATCGGGCGGGACCACCCCCTCGGTCGCCCGCTGCCTGGACCTGTTAATGGCCAACTTGGCCAGGCCCAGGAGCAGGGTCACGAGGAGGTCCTCCTCCTTCCTGACCCCCTTCACACCGGGTGACCATAGATCAGGAGCATGGGGTTAAGAAGATGTAACTCTTATAGAGTCAAAACAATTAAACCAAATCAAAAATTTGGGATAAATCAGGCACAGCCCCTAATTCAGGTCAGCTGTAAAACCAAGAACAAAGTTTAAAGGAACCTTACAAACTTTAAATCAAAATGTGATTAAAGGGGTCACCAAAACACCCCAGTCCCCACGGTGCCCACTGGGCATGGAAGGCCTCGAGAGTGCCAGCAGACACCGTGTGCTCCCTCTCCAGGGACATCTGGCCGCGAACGTAGCCGCAGAAGAGGGATAAACAATCGGGCGGGACTCCCCCATCAATCGCCCGCTGCCTGGACCTGTTAATAGCCAACTTGGCCAGGCCCAGGAGCAGGTTCACAAGGAGGTCCTCCTCCTTCCCTACCCCCTTCGCACCGGGTGACCATAGATCAGGAGCATGGGGTTAAGAAGATGTAATTGCACAGCCTGGGCATGGGTGTTAATCACTTGTACATAATGTTCATTATTGTAAATAAACTCCCAAGAATGTCTCCCTGCCGATGGCTCCTTGTTCTGATGAGCAGTGTTCCTGTCACTCAGGTGTGAAACCTTTCTGCTCAAGATAAAGGCAGGTGTCTCAGTCCAAGGTCTGTTCCCTGTGCAGTGTGTAACCTTCAGAGCAAAGTGATGGTCCAGCCTCATATTCCCTGGACACATTACTGATGCCTGCACCTTGATGGTGCTTGTCATTGCTACCAGAATGTAGCGAGCAGGCATTGCAGAGTTCTCTCTGTCTCTCTGTGTGTTCTCAGCACCTTTGAGGTGAGGCTGGCCCCCATCTTGTCCTTATCTCTGGTCAGTGATGCTGTGCTCCTATGACAGGAGCATTATCATAAAGAGTATGTGCGCTGTCATCAGCCACACTAGAGTCATACATTCATTGATGAAATGCAAGGATCTATGGTGTCTCCTCACTGCATGTCATCATCAACCTCCACAAATCTAGCAGCTATGAGGGCCTCTCGAGCACGCCTGCCTTGTCTGGCCTCATCCCCATCATCGCCACCTTCAATGAGCTCTTCATCCTCATCCCCGGTGACATCCTCCTCATCAGAGGAGACCTCCAGCTCCATCATTTCCTCCTCAGCCAGCTCTTCTCCCCATTGTAGCACCAGGTTGTAAAGGGCGCAGCAGGCAGAAACAATGCGTGACACCCTCTGTGGACTATATTGCAGGGCTCCACCGGTCCAGTACAAGCACCAGAACCTCATTTTGAGCATCCAAATGGTTTGCTCCACCAAGGTGCGAGTTGCAGCATAAGCCTCGTTATACCTTCGTTCTGCTGCAGTCTGAGGCCGCCACACGGGTGTCATCGTCCTCATCCTCTGTGGGTAGCACTTGTCCCCAAGGAGCCAATCCTGCAGCCTCTGTGGGCCCCGGAAGATGTCAGGAATCTGAGACCAACTGAGAACGTAGAAGTCGGGGACACTCCCTGGGAACCGTGCACAAACCTGCAGGATGTGTTTGTAGTGGTCACACACCAGCTGCACATTGCAGTTGACATCGTTGAGTGCCATGTGAGTTCAGTGGATAGCACCCAGCACCTGTGGTAAACCTGAGATCTGGGTGAATCCCATCACTCTTGCATCGTGACTTTCCTTGTCCTGGGCAAAGTTGTGTGCCCTCATCAATGTGGCATCCGTGACCTCATAGATACATTGGTGGGCGGAGGCTTGTGATATCCCACAGAGATCACCTGTGGAGCCCCGAAAGGAACCACTGGCATAAAAACTGATCGATGCTGTCATTTTCACAGCTATCGGCAGTGGATGCCCTCCATGTCCCCATGGCACCAAATCCTGCAGCTGCTGCTAGATGTGACCAATCAGTTCTCTGGACATGTGCAGTCTTCAGCGACACTGGTTCTCAGTTATCTGCAGGGATGAAAGGCGGCATCTATAGACCCTGGGTCTAGCTAGGTGCCGAGCAGTGACAGCCACTGTGGTTCTTCAGCGGCGTGTGTGCCCCTTCTTCCTGGGGGTACTGCTCCTCCATCTGTCCAGACAGATGCCTCCGTCACTCTTTTCTCCTTTGTCACCACTCTCTGTATACCATGAGGCATACAGCGAAGTCACCAGGCTCCATGCTCCTGATGTATTCCTCCTGCAGGATGAAAGAAAGATGTTTGGTTTAGGTTGGGTGTTCTAAGAACCTCTTTTGGTTAAGTCTGAAGGCCCCTTAACACATCCCAGAGGTGCTGGCTACCAGCTGGATGGCCAGAGTTTAGTGCGCTGCATGGCTGCCCGAAACCCCACCCATCTCCACCCCACTCCACCTGACCGAGCAGTTTTGCCCATTGGGCTGCATGTTGTGCTCTCAGCTCAGGGGCAGGCATTCTCCTAACCTGCACTGAGGGCTGCACTGTTAGTTTGAACCATGGGGGAGACTAATCCAAACCGGAATGATGACATTGCAAGGGGCTATGAGCACCTCGACCAGTGACTGCTCCATGGCCAGCTTTTGCAAGGAGATTGTACAATGTGCCCAGCTGTCCATCTGTCCTGCAGTCCACTAAAACGCTCATTAGTTTGCAGTCTGTGCCTGAGGAGTGAAAAGCTGTTGATGGCAATTTCATGCCTCTGCGTTGCTTTAATGGTCAGATAAGTTAGAGGCCTACTCCAAGCCTGTCAATATGGCTGCGTCGGAACTATCTCAGCTATCTCAGAGGAATGGTCACTTTATACAAGGCTTACCTAGTGAGTGGCTGCTTCCCTTCCCCACCCACCCCACCCCATCCCATCCCATCCCATCCCATCCTCCATGTGCTTGTGCACTGCCATGAACCTCAGTGCAGCTTTTGCCACCCCCAAGTTGCCTCAACTGCAGGGCAGCCTTTGCTTTGGTACTGCACTGTCAAAAAGCCAGGAAAAAACAACTTGCCTGTGCCCTCACCTGAATGCACGGCACCTCAACCTTGAAGCCCAAGGTGCAACCCTGGCAAGCGCTGCACAACATTACGGTGCACTCACCTCCGAGTTCCCCTCCAAGTGCTGCCCGCCAAGTGTATATACATTGCCTTATATACATTGTTGTGAAACATGCCAATGTAATTGGTGCTCGGATGATCCAGCACGCAGGGACGATTCCAGCGAGCTGAGCTTATAACAATATGCAGATGTATTACAATGAGCTTCCCAACGTCCCACTGAGGGAATCGTGGCCCGCCATTGATGGGCAAAGTGGATGATTGCAAACTTGTTTCACGACATCGTGAAACCAAGCTCTGGCCTTCTCACCATATTGTCCGCTCACGCTGTTAACCCGTGCCCAACACCAGCAGACAAGGAAAATTCTGCCCAAAGATTGGGAGAACAAAACTGTAATGGAACATTGGGCTGCCTTAAAAGAGAAGATACTTTGGGTACAGTCAAGGTACATTTCCGAAAGTGGGGAACTTAGAACAAACAAAGCAGGAGCTCCCTTGATGTCAAAAGAGATAGAGAATAAGATGAAGCAGAAAAATGATGCATATGACAGATGTTATGTTGATAATACAAGTGAGAACCAGATTGAATATGGAAAATTCAGAGGGGTAGTGAAAAAGGAAATAAATGCAGCAATAAAAGGGTATGAGAAGAGGCTGATAGACAACATAAAAGAGAATCCAAAAGTTTTCTATAGCCATATAAATGTTAAAAGGAGTAAGATCAATGAGGGACCAAAGGAGGATTTTGCATGAAGGGAGAGGACGTGTTTAAGGTACCAAATAAGTACTTTGCATCTGTCTTTACCAGACAGAAAGAGACAGCCAAAATCTTAGTGAAAGAGGAGGTAGTTGGGGTACTGGACAGGCTAAAAAAAATGATAAAGAGGAAGTTTTAGAAAGGCTGCTGTATTTAAAGTTGATAAGTCATTAGAACCAAATCAAATGCATCCGAGGATACTGAGGGAAATAAGGATGGAAATTGTGAAGGCACTGACCATAATCATTCAATCCTCCTTCGGCACTGAAGTAGTGCCAGAGAAGTGGAGAGTTGCAAACGTTACAACTTTGTTCAAAATAAGGTGTAAGGATAAGACCAGCAACTACAGATTAATGAGTTTAATCCTGATGGTGGGAAAACATTTAGAAATGGTAATCCAGGACAGAATTAGCAGTCACATGGACAAAAGGGGATTAATTAAGAAAAGCTAGCATGTTTAGTTAATTTGGTTGAGTTTTTTGTTGAGGTAATAGAGAAGGTTGATGAATTTAATAAGGGGACCCTGGGCTTTATAAATGGAGGCCTGGAGTACAAATGCAACAAAGCTATGGTTAATCTTTATAAAACACTGGTTCGGTCTGAACTGAAGATGTTCATAAGATCACAAGATCATAAGAAATAGGAGCAGGAATAGACCATTTGGCCCATCAATGCTGCTCCACTATTTGATAAGATCATGACTGATCTGATTGTGGCCTTAACTCCATTTTCCTACCTATCCCCTATAACCCTCATTTCCATTGTTGATTAAAAATGTATCTAACTCAGCCTTGAATATATTCAATGGCCCAGCCTCCACTGCTGTCTATGGAGGAGAATTCCAAAAGACTAATGACGCTCTGAGAAAAATTCCCCCTCATCCACATAAGACACCTTATTTTTAAACTGTGCCCCCTAGTTGCTGACTTCCCCATGAGAGGAAATATCCTCCCAGTAATTACCCTGTCAAGACCCCTCAGAATCTTAAATTTTTCAGTAAGATTACCTCTCATTCTTCTAAACTCCAATGAGTATTGACCCAATACTCAAACTTTCCTCATAAGACAGCCCCCTACATCCCAGGAATCAACCTGGTGAACTTTCTTTGAATTGCTTCCAATGCAAGTGTATCACTCCTTAAGTAAGGAAACCAAAACTGTACACAGTACTCCAGGTGCGGTCTCACCAATGTACAGCTGCAGCAAAACTTCCTAATTGTATATTCCAACCCCCTTGCAATGAAGGCCAACATCCCATTTGCCTTCCTAATTACTCGCTGTACCTGCATGCTAACTTTTTGTGATTCATGTACAAGGACACCCAGATCCTTCTGCACTGCAGCATTCTGCAGCCTCTCTCCATTTAAATAATATTCTGTTTTTCTATTCATTCTGCCAAAGTAGATAATAATGTTCCACCATTAGTATACTCCATCTCCCAATTTTTTTGCCCACTCAATTAATCTACATCCCTTTGCAGTCTCTTTGTAACCTCCTCACAACTTAGTTTCCTGCCTATTTTTGTATCATCAGTAAATTGGCTACAATAGTCTTCCCCTTCATCCAAGTCATTAACATAGATCGTAAATAGTTGAGGCCCCAGCATTGATCCCTATGGCACTCCACTAGTTAAAGTTTGCCAGCCTGAAAATGACCCATTTATCCCAGCTCTCTGTTTCCTGATAGTTAGCCAATCCTCTATTCATGCTAATACAAAACTCCCAAAATCATCTTGTCCAGTAACCTCTGATGTGGCACTTTATTGAATGTCTTTTGGAAATCCAAATACATCTACTGGTTCCCCTTTATCCACCACAATTGCTACATCCTCAAAGAGCACAAATAAATGCGTCTAACATGATTTCCTTTTCATGAAACCATGGTGACTCTGCTTGAATTTAATATGATTTTCCAACTGTCCAGCGACTATGAATTCTAGCATTTTCCTAATGACACATGTTAGACTAACTGGCCTATAGTTTCCTGCTTTCTGTCTCCCTCCTTTCTTCAATAGTGGTATTACATTTGGGGTTTTCCAGTCCGCGGGGACATTTCCAGAATCTAGGGAATTCTGGAAGATTACAACCAATGCATCTACCATCTTTGCAGCCATTTCCTTTAAGACTCTGGCTTGCAGACCATCAGGACCAGGTAACTTTCAGTCTCATTAGTTTTCCAAGTACTTATTCTCTAGTGATCATAATTGTTTTAAGTTCCTCCTTCCCTTTTGCCTCTTGATTTTTTTTTTTTACTAATCTTGGGATACTTTCTGTGTCTTCTACTGAGGATACAGATACAAAATACATGTTCAAAGTTTCTGCCATTTTCTATCTTCCCATTAATAATTCCCCAGACTCACCCTCAAAGGTATCAGTGCTTGTAGAAGATTTGATTATCTGCTTTTTTATTTTTTGCTAATTTTCTCTCAAACTCTAATTCCTCCATTTTTTTTAGCAATCCTTTTCTAGTTTCTAAAATTTTCCCAAGCCACTGGGTAACACTAACCTTTGCAGCATTGTACATCTTTTCTTGCACTTTTATATCATTCTTAACTTCCTAAGTTAGCTATTTTTCTTGTAGCATCTTTATTTCTCAATGGAATATATCTCTCTTGAGAGGTATGAAGTAACTTCTTAAATATTTGCTACTGGTCCTCTACTGAGTAACCTTTTAACCTATTTTCCCATTTCGTTTCAGCCAAGTCTGTCTTCATGCATTGCCAGTGCCCCATGAATCGAAATCCATTTATCCCACACCAATCTGTGGGCCAATCTGCTCAGGGCTCAGGTAATATAGAGATTATAACTTTTGTGGTTCTGCGTTTTAATTTGCTCCCTAGCTGTTCACACTCCCACAGTAGAACCTCTTCCTTACTCCTATCTATGTCCTTGGTACCCAAATGGACAATGACAACTGGGTCCTTCCCCTCCTGCTGCAAGTTCCTCACCAGCCTGAGGAGATGTCCTTAACCCTGGCATTGCTGCAGATGTGGTTGCTGTGGATCACACTGGTGTCCTACAGCTACAGCATGCTACAGCTGCAACACATCATCTGTCCTGCCATCTTTTCTGTGTTTAATTTAATTAATTAGGCTTCACCTTTAGAAATATCACTCAAATGTTGTCTGTAGTTATATCAGGTAGTTTAACTAGTTAAACTATAAATTTAATGCAATACTTATATCTCCCCAGTACCAGTTTGAAGTGCCCACATTTAGAGGGATAAAATCTTTAAAACTCAGCAAACAATCACCTGTCTGCTCACCTAATTAAATCCTTGAACACTCACCAGCTTCTGGAGGCTAGATATAAAAGCAACACCTCCTTCAGCAGTTTAAATCTTCTGCAAGTATATAAGCACTGATCCCTTTGGGGGTGAGACTGGGGAATTATTAGTGGGAAGATAGAAAATGGCAGAAACTTTGAACATGTATTTTGTATCTGTATCCTCAGTAGAAGACACAGAAAGTATCCCAAGATTAGTTAAAAAAATCAAGAGGCAAAAGGGAAGGAGGGACTTAAAACAATTATGATCACTAGAGAATAAGTACTTGGAAAACTAATGAGACTGCCAATCTAAATTATAGCTTGAGAAAACCTTATCAGAGAGATTCCCACCTGCACCAAATTCCCAAGTTAGCACTCCATCTCGTCGCTTCCAGGCCTTGTCACACACTGTGCTCCCACATTGCGTCCAGTTCTGGACACCACACTTTAGAAAGGATGTGAAGGCTTTAGAGTGGGTGCAGAAAAGATTTATGAGAATTTTTTCTTACTCTTGCATAGGATGTGGGTGTCATTGACAAGACAAACATTTGTTGCCCATCCCTAATTGCCCTTGGGCTAAGTGGCTTTTAGGCCACTTCAGAGGGCAGTTAAGAGTCAACCACATTGCTGTCAGTCTGGAGTCACATCTAGGCCAGAACAGGTAAGAACAGAACATTTCCCTCTTAAAGAGCATTAGTGAACCTGGTAGGGCTTTTACGACAATTGATAGTTGCATGGCCCTTTTACTGAGAGTAGCTTTCAATTGAAGGATTTTTTGGGGTTTTTTTATTCTTTTATTGTTTTAACTTTTTTATTTTTTCTTTTTCTTTTTATGGTTTCAGAGATGAGACTCTTCAGTTAAGAAGATAGACTGAAGATGCTTGGGGTTGTTCTCCTTAGAAGAAAGAAGTTTGAGAGGAGGTTTGATAGAGATGTTCAAAATCACGAGTGGCCTAGCCAAAGTATTTAGGGAGGAACTGTTCCCAGTGGTGGAAAGTTTGAGAATCTGAGAGTGCCAATTTAAGGTAATTGGCAAAAGAACTAGAGATGACGTGAGGAAATCTTTTTATGCAGTGAGTGTTTAAGACCTGGGAGTGTGGTGGAGGCAGATTCAATCATGACTTTCAAATGAGAATTAAGTAATTATCTGAAGAGAAAAAAATTGCAGGGCTGTTGGGAAAAGGCGGGAGAATGGGACTAGCTGAATTGCTCTCACTGGGAGTTGACCACAGACATGATGGGTCGAATGACATCCCTGGTGCTTTAACCATTCTATGTTTCAATGGGCCTCTGCTCGGCTGGTTGCAAATGGGCCTATCAGATGGAAAGTAGAGACTCAACATATCATGCCTCCCCCAAAATATGTATGAATTAATATTTATGGCTATAAAGACAAATAGTGAATATAATCAGCCATTATCATATTGAATGTCGGAGCAGGCTCGAAGGGCCCAATGGCCTACTACTGCTCCTATTTTCTATGTTTCTATTATGTGATGGATTTTGATATTAGATTTGAAGGGAAGAGGCAAAAGTCACAACCCACTGTTTTAAATTGAAGTAACAAAAACTTTGAAGGGATGAGAAATAAATAATCATAAAATACTGGGCTGAACTGCTGTTGAGTAAACCTACAGACAAACAGTAGGAGTTGTTCAAAAATATTTTCATACAGTGTAAAACCAATAAATACCACTGAATGGAAAAAAACTCTGCTTGTGCAGCTAAGCAGCAGCAGCCAATAACCGAGATAGGAGGGGCCAAAAGAAAAAGTTTGTACAATGGCAGGTAAAATCAGAAAACCAACAGACTGGGAGAGCTGTAATAAACATCAAGGACAGTAATAAGAGGTGAAAGAGGCTAGAATGAAAAATCTCTTGCAAAGAGCTGTCAAAATTATGAATGAAAGTTTTTATAAATATATCAAGAACAAGAAAATGGGGAGGGAGATTGTGACCCCACAGAGCAGGTGATACAGTATTATAACAAGCAATGGCAGAGTTTTTTCAATGAATCATTCATATCCATTTTTACAGAAGAGGAAGAGGCCAAAATACCAGCCATATAAAGGAACCTAAAAATACATCGAGGGAAGGAATAGGTGGGTTTAATATATGTAAATAAATAGTAATGAAGAATATAATGAGAAGTAAAATAGGCAAATTTCCACGACCTGATGGCTTTCATCCTAGGTATTAATAAGAAACAGGTGGGGAAATTGTAAATGTGTTGGTCATAATTTCCAAAGATCAATATGTAGAGAGGTCAAAGGTAGAGAGCAGGGACAAAGTGTATGTGTTCTGATTGCTGGGATGTGACAAATGGTGTTCTCCAGAGATCTGTACTGGGTCCTCAATTTTTCACCACATGCATCAATGACCTAGATAAAGGAATGGAGAGTTGTATTCCCAATTTTAGGTGATACTAATTTGGGAGGCACAGTATATTGTACAGATAGGAGCAGCAAGTTATGAAGGGATATAGATTGATTAAGTAATCTAGGAAAACTGTGGGCAATGGAATTCAAAGTAAGGAAGTGTGAAGTAACCCATTTTTGAATCCAAGGACAGGATTTTTTGGATGGGGGAGGTTTCCCACCCCAGCCCGCTCCAAGAAGCCTTAATTGGCTGGACACAGTCATTCGGGGGGACATCCCACCTTATGGTCACCATAACCGATCCTCAGTTTTTATTCCAGATTTTATTTACTGAGGTTCATCGAACCGAAAGTCCCCCAGCTGCCTTGGTGGGATTTGAACTCACGGGCAGAATCTTGTTAAGCGATCGCACAACCAACGGATCAGATTGCGGACAGATCTTGGGAGATGGTGACGGTGGGAGGACAGTGGGAAAACCATTCAGGGAATGCCCCCCCACCCCAAATCTACAAGCCTGCTGGCAGAGGCCCCGAACTTCTGTCCGAGGAATGAGAGAGCAAAACGTCTTTTAAGTGTGAGTTACTAGGAAGGATTAAAGGGTATCTAGGTACACAAATCATTAAAAGTTAATCAAAAAGACTAATCTAATATTAGCCTTTATCTCAAGGAAACTGGAGCACTCGAGGAAGAGGAAGTTATGCTTCAGTTGTGTAACATTCTGGGGCACTGCATTCAGTTTTGGGAAACGCACCTCAGGAAGGATATGTTGGCCTTGGAGAATGTACAGAACAGATTCAGCAGAAGGATAACAGGATTATTGGGGTAAATTATGAGGATAGATTACATGAATTTAGCTTTATTCCCTTCAGCACAAAAAGGCTATGGGTGATATAACTGAAGTGTTTAAAATGATGAAAGGATTCAATAGAGTAGACAGAGAGAAATTATTATGTTCTCTCGTTAGGGAAAGAAAGAGCAAGAATGTACAGTCTTAAAATTGAAGCTTGGCTATTCAGGAGTGAAATCAGGAAGTGTTTTTTTACGCAATGAGTAGTGGAAATCTGGAATTTGCTCCCCCAAAATGCTGGGTCAAATAAACTTTACAAAATTGAGACTGACAGATTTTTATTTGTTAAAGATACAAAACAAAGGTGGATAAATGGGATTGAGATACAAACCAGCTATGATCCAATTGAAGGCCAGGATGGGGAAAAGGAGTAGAATGGTCTACTCCAGGGATTTTGTCAGGCAAGAGAGGGGTGGGGTCTTGCCCACTGGTCAGGGAACTGGTGTGGGAACCCCTGCCAGTTCTTTGGGGAGGCCTGACGGAATCAAGTGCCCTCTAAGGCACTTAGGTAGCTGCTGTTGGGCCTTCCCCATAATCGAGGACCCTCTGGCACAAGTTCCTCCCGCCAAGACCTGACGGCCAATCCGCGGCTGGCAGCTCGTCATTGCTGCCAGCACCACCAGTAGCAGTGGCTGCTGGCTGCAATGCACCCAGCACAGGCCCAGAATCATTGTGTGACCCCAAGACAAAGAATTGCCATAGAGGGAGTGCAGCGAACGTTCACTAGGCTGATACCGAGGATGGCAGGATTGTCGTATGAGGAGAGATTGGTTTGATTGGGCTAGTATTCACTAGAGTTTAGAAGAATGAGAGGGGATCTGATTGAAACGTATAAAACTCTAACAGGGCTAGACAGACTAGATGCAGGGGGGATGTTTCCCCTTGTTGGGGAGTCTAGAACCAGGGGCCACAGTCTCAGGATACGGGGCAGGCCATTTAGGACTGAGATGAGGAAAAATGTCTTTACTCAGAGGGTGGTCAACTTGTGGAATTCTCTACCACAGAAGGCTGTGGAGGCCAGGTCACTGAGTATATTCAAGAAAGAAATTGATAATTTTTTGGATATTAGAGGCATCAAGGGGTATGGAGAGAAAGCGGGAATATGGCGTTGAGATAGAGGATCAGCCATGATCATATTGAATGGTGGAGGAGGCTCGAAGGGCCAAATGGCCTACTCCTGCTCCTAGTTTCGATGGGATGAATTTTGACCCCCGTCAGAGGGGTTGTGCAGGGGTGGGCGGGAGCAAGTGTGAACCCGATTGGGTCCGCGCCGCCATTTTATGTGGGTGGGCCAGTTAAGGCCCGCCCAGCGTGGCACTCGCCCAGAAGCGCTGAGCGCTCCCTGTGCGGGCAGGGAGGGGGGAGTTCCCTCAGTCGGGGCATGCGCTCTTTCACGCACACAGGCGAAAAAGCACAGAAATCTCCCTGAGGCACCTAAAAGGTGTCAGTTGGCTCATTAATGAGCCCAATTGATATCCTGCTGCTGGGAGTCCCACTGCAGCCCCTCCTATCCTCCAACTTAATCAGGGGAGGTTTTGCCGACACTAGGAGACTGCTGAGAGGCCTCTCCCACAATTAGATGGGCCCAGTCACCATATATCCCACTATAGTAAATCCGGCCTAATGTAACTGGAGCAAACTAGAATATCTCATGCATTGAAGGTGCTTCCATCACTCCAATGTCATGCTCCTCTTTAATAGTCAGCAGAATTCAAGAGAACATGTCTTAGGAACTGAAAGTACCTTTTGATGCAGTCTAAACATTGTTAACACAGCTAAGTACAAGGGTTAACAGTCTGTGGTCTTCAGCTTTCTTGCCTACCTCCAACTCTATATTTCATTCTTGCTTTCATTCCTTCATTATAATTCAGATGTCTGCAATTTTACACTCCCTCAAGCTAGCCATCTTTTATTTATTCTTTCACAGGATGTGGATGTCGCTGGTTAGACCAGCATTTTTTGCCCATCCCTAATTGTCCTTGAGAAGGTGGTGGTGAGCCATCATCTTGAACCATTGCAGTCCATGTAGTGTAGATACAGAGCCGTTAGGAAGGGAGTTCCAGGATTTGGACCCGTCGATAGTGAAGGAATGGCAATATAGTTCCAAGTTAGGGTGGATTGTGGCTTAGAGAGGAACTTCCAGGTGATGGTGTTCCCATGCATCTGCTGCCCTTGTCCTTCTGGATGGTAGAGGTTGTGGGTTTGAAAGGCACTGTCAAAGGAGCCTTGGTGAGTTGCTGCAGTGCTTCTTGTAGATGGTACACACTGCTTCCATTGTGCATCGGTGATGGAGGGAGTGAATGTTGAAGGTGATGGATGGGGTGCCAGTCAAGTGTACTGCTTTGTCCTGGATGATGTCAAGCTCCTTGAGTGTTGTTGGAGCTGAACTCATGCAGGCAATTGCAGAATATTCCATCACACTCCTGACTTGTGCCTTGTAGATGGTGGACAGTCTTTGGGCAGTCAGGAGGTGAGTTACTTGCAGCAGAATCCCCAGCCTCTGATCTGCTCTTGTGGCCACAGTATTTATATGGCTAGTCCTTTTCACTTTCTGGGTAATGTTAACCTCCAGTATGAAATGGGGGATTCAGTGATGGAAATGCCATTGAATGTCAAAGAAGATAGTTGTATTCTCTCTTACTGGTGATGGTCATTGCCTGACACTTGTGTGGCATGAATGTTACTTGCAACTTATCAGCCCAAGCCTGGATATTGTTCAGGTCTTGCTGCATTTGGACATGGACTGCTTCAGTATCTCAGGAGCCGCAAATGATGCTAACATTGGGCAATCATCAGCAAACATCCCCACTTCTGACCTTATGATGGAAGGAAGGTCCTTGATGAAGCAGCTGAAAATGGTTGGGCCGAGGACACTACCCTGAGGAACTCCTGTAGTGATGTCCTGGAGCTGAGATGACTGACCTCCAACAACCATAACCATCTTCCTTTATGCTAGGTATGACTTCAAACAGTGGATAACTTGTGCCCTGATTCCCATTGACTCCAGTTTTGCTAGGGTTCCTTGATGCCACAGTCTGTCAAATGCTGCCTCGATGTCAAGAGCAGTCACTCTCACCTCACCTCGGGAGTTCAGCTCTTTTGTCCATGTTTGAACCAAGGTTGAGGTCAGGAGCTGAGTGGCCCTGGCAGAATCCAAACTGAGCATCAGTGAGCAGGTTATTGCTAAGCAAGTGCCGCTTAATAGCATTGTTGATCACCCTTTCCATTACTTTACTGATGATGGAGAGTAGACTGATGGGGCAGTAACTGGCTGGGTTGGATTTGTCTTGCTTTTTTTTCAAGGACATACTTGAGCAACTTCACACAATGCTGAATAGATGCTGGTGTTGTAGCTGTACTGGAACAGCTTGGCTAGGGGCACAGCATTTTCTGGAGCACAAGTCTTCAGTACTATTGCTGGGATATTGTCAGGGCCCATTGCCTTTGCAGTATCCAGTGCCTTCACGTGGAGTGAATCAAATTAGCTGAAGACAGGCATCTGTGTTGCTGAGGTCATCCGGAGAAGACTGAGATGGATCATCCACTCGGCACTTCTGGCTTAAGCTGGTTGCAAATGCTTCAGCCTTGTCTTTTGCACTGATGTTGGGCTCCTGCATCATTGAGGATGGGGATATTTGTGGAGCCTCCTTCTCCTGTTAGTTGTTTAATTGTCCACCACCGTGAATGACTGGATGTGGCAGGACTGCAGAGCTTAGGTCTGATCTGTTATTTGTGGGATCCCTTAGCTCTGTCTATCACTTGCTGCTTCCTCTGTTTGGCATGCAGGTATTCCTGCATTGTAGCTTCACCAGGTTGACACGTCATTTTTAGGTATGCCTGCTGCTGCTCCTGGCATTCCCTCCTGCACTCTTCATTCAACCAGGGTTGATCCCCCAGCTTGATAGTAATGGTAAAGTGTGGAATATGCTGGGCCATGATGTTACAGATTGTAGTTGAGTACAATTCTGTTACTACTGATGGCCCTCAGTGCCTCATGTGTGCCCAATCTTGAGTTGATTAATCTTTTTAAAATCTACCTCATTTAGCATGGTGGTAGTGCCACACAACATGATGGAGGGTATCCTCAGTGTAAAGACAACACGTTGTCTCCACAAGGATGTGCAGTGGTCACTCCTACCGGTACTGTCATGGACAGATGCATCTACGACAGGTAGACTGGTGAGGGCAAGGTCAAATAAGTTTTCCCCTTTTGATGGTTCCCTCATTAATACGATGACATCAGATGCTAGTAACTCCATGGACTGTCTAGTAACCACACGCAAACTGGAATTCTAAGCTCAGTTTATTTTGACAGGTGCCTTACTGTTAATGGAGTAAATGTATTCATCAGTCTGGTGAGTCAGTCGGAATATATTTCCATTTACAGTGGTCAGCAGGCTCCTGTGATTGCATCATGATTCATTTTATAGTTTCCTGAAACCATGTGGCTCATGAAGTAATTTTATTGTGCAGAATGATACAGGAAAAAACTACATCCTGAGCATACCACAAGATTCCAACACATTTCAGCAGCTCAGTTAACAGGAAAGTTTAGGCAATTTATTAATGTCTATTTAACTCTAGATTATGTTGCTTCCTTCTAATGTGCTGCAATTGAGCTTTTATTCATCGGTCAATATACACTAGAATTTTGTTTCTATCCAATTTTCTCCCCGTCCCCTCCAATCTGAGCATCAATTTTCTGGGAACCAACAATCCTGAGCATTTTACCCAAGTTGCTTTTCTTCACATTAACGTAGATAGTGAATGTCGACACATTATCAAAATCAGTGCAGAATCTAGTCCAGTCCTCGCCTATCGTACATACAGCACACCAGAGGCATTGGATAGAAACAGGAAGCTTTGTGCATTCTTGACCTCTGTAGCCCAGAGCTAAATTGTAATTCTCCATTCTGGCTGGGCCTAGCTAACTGGATACAGAATCTTACACGCTGTATGACTTAGTTTGATGTCAAATTTTTGTTTACCTATGGAGTCACCGGGATCAGAAATTGGTTGTTAATTCGTGTGGATTTTTTAAAATGAGATTTGTGTGTTGAGGCTAAGCTGTCACTTGCATGTCAATACATTGATACACTGCAGCTTTTGCTGTACTTGGACATTTTAACTCCAGAGGTCCCAATCTAACTTTCAGAACACATTAAAAACAATCACTGTGAGTCCTCTCAGGAAGGTAATACTTCACTGATCTTATATTATGTACCATTATGTTAAAGCCACTCATTCCTTCATCAGGATCTCACACAACCTGGGGCAACACAGGTGTTGGATTCTCTAAAGCTAGCTGTTTTTTTTTTGCTATCAGAATGTACTGATGAGCCATCACAGTATATAGCAATATCAAAATACCTCCTGGAATTAGCAATAGTGCTTTCTTTTGTAACTATTCCGTTCAGTACTTCACTGAAACTTTATAGTGTGAGGCCATGTTTAACAACTGCTGATGTGAACTGTTCATAGAACCATAGAATTGTACAGCACGGCATTTTGTCCTTTGTGCTTAGCCGACTCTTTGAACAAGCTGTTCAAATTTTTTTTTATCCTTTCACGGGATGTGGGCATTGCTGGCCAGACCAGCATTTTTATAGCCAATCCCTTGTTGCCCTTGAGAAGTTGGTGATGAGCTGCCTTCCTGAACTGCTGCAGTCCATGTAATGTAAGTACACCCACAGTGCTGTTAGGGAGGGAGTTCCAGGATTTTGACCCAGCGACAGTGAAGGAACAGTGATATATTTCTGATTCAAGATGGTGTGTGGTTTGGAGGTCAGCTTGAAGGCAGTGGTGTTCCCATGTACTTGCTGCCCTTGTCCTTCTGGGTGATAGAGGTCATGGGTTTGGAAGGTGCTATCGAAGGAGCCTTGATAGGTAGCTGCAGTGCATCTTGGAGATTGTTACACACTGCTGCCACTGTGTGTCGGTGGTGGAGGGAGTGAATGTTGAAGGTGGTGGATGGGGTCCCAAACAAACAGACTGTTTTGTTCTTGATGTTGTCAAGCTTCCTGAGTGTTGTTGGAGCTGCACTCATCCAGGCAAGTGGAGAGTATCCCAAAATACATCACTACACACATATCCACCGTATCTGACCATTTTACCAGTCTAAGTTCTCCTGGAGTCTGCTACTATCTTCCTCACTATTTGCTGTGATGTCATGTTTTGTATCATGCACAAACTTTGAGATTGTATACCCAAATCCAGGTCATTTATTATAACACAACAAAATAAATGGCCCTAACACTCACAACTGGAGCACCTCCTCTGCAATCTTCTGTCCAGTCAGAAAAAATGTGTTCACCACAACTCACTACCTCCGAACTCTAAACCAATTATGTACCCAACTTACCATGTCCCTTTGATATCATGCACTTGTTTTCCGAATAAATCTGCTATGTGTAACTTTATCAACTGTCTTTTGAAAGTCCATACGCCCAACATTTACTGCACTACTTTTCTCGAACCTCTATTATTTCATTAAATAACCCAGCAAGTTGGGTCAGACACAATTTGCCTTTAACAATTTCATGCAGGCTATACCTTCTTAACCCATTCTTCTCAATTCTGCTCTTAACAATGGTCTCTAAAAGTTCTCCCATCACTGGTGTCAGAATGATTGACCAGTTGTAACAACTGCAATCCTTAAGCCCTCTGGTATCACACCCATATCCAATATGTTCATCAAGTGGTTAAGGCCTGGAATGGCCTAAGCATGTGCTGGAGGCTGGTTCAATCAAGGAGTCATACTGTTCTATAAAAAAGAAGAATGTGCAGGGAGAAGGTGGGGACTGGTACTAGGCAAATTGTTCATTCAGAGAGCCAGTGCAGACACAATGGGCCAAATAGTTCCTTTTGTGCTGTATCAATTCTGTAATGCTGTAAAGAATGGTTGAAATTTTGTGGCCAGAGCTTTTTCTATCGCCACACCAGCTTCCCTCAGCAACCCCGAATGCATCCCATCGGGATCAGGTGACTTGTTAACTTTGAACTCCTCCTTTCTCCTATTTCAATATCTCTATGCAGCACCCTCCCAAATGCCACTGTAACATTAAACATTCTCTTCTTTTGAAAAGACAGGTGAAAAGTACTTATTCAATGCATCAGTCATGCCCTTTGCCTCCACAAGATTTCTATTTTTTCCCCTAATTGACCTTATCATTCTTTTAATTATTCTTTCACTTTTACAAAAGATTTTTCAATTTTCTTATAAGTTAACTCTAATTTTTTCATACTGCCTGCACTTCTTTATTGACATTCTTTTGTTTAACCTCTATTTCCGTTGTCATTCAGGGGGCTCTAACTCTGGAACCCCGATCTTTCCTCTGTATGGAATATGCTTGGCTTGTACCCAAAATATCTCTGCCTTGCAGGCCTATTAGACTTACTGGCCATTTTATCAATTTACTGCAGAGTCCATTTATTGTTAAGAGAGTGTGACGTGTAAGGAACTCTATGCAAAGCTTTTTTCTAGAAGAGCAATTCTTGGCCTGCAGTTAAAAACTTGTTCCCCACCACCCTACCCTCCAGGCCCACCCCTCATTCACACTTTTCTTTCCACCAAGTTTAACTGCTGCCTTAGGCGGGAAGGGGAAAATGAAACAAACTTTGTAATGTTCACAGTCACTGTGACATACCATTTGTTGATGCTGTGTCTTACAGGGATACTTGTTATTAATTTGTGCCAATCTCATCAGTTTGGTCAGATGTAACTTACTGATAGATGCTCCTGAAAATGAAACTTTACACAGAAAGTGCTTCAGAGGAGAGCGCTAATGCAGAACTCAATAGAGTGTTTCCTAAGGAAAACATGAAGTTTTCTACAGTTGATATCAGTTTGGCTGTGTTATTAAATATCTTTTAAAAAATGTATGTTCTCTCACTTTTAGAAACATAAAAGGGATTCTGGGAACTTTACTGTGGAAAGAATTAAAGATTTTTATTGCCAAGTGAAATCTATAGTATTCTCAAGAGTCTGCCCATGACTGATTAAAACAGAACAGAAAGGGCAACTATCAGTAAAGCATTAGAACTCCAAATACCCTATCGCTGAGACAGAATGACACAGCTTCATGCTTGCGATTCTTTTCACAGTATATATTAGGGAGACAGGTCAATCATAAGACACAGCCTTCTCAAAGGGGAGGAAAAAAAATCATCCGAGACTGGTTTAGTTGGGAATTAGGCAGAAGCCTAATAGAAGAGCACCTACAGAATTTCTTAATAAAGGTATAGAGCATGGGAAGAGATGAAATTTGTAAAGAGGACAAAAGAAAAAGCCAGAACAGGAAGATGATTCAAATAATGATGGGGGAAGAATTGCTATAATAACAATGTAGGACAATATGGTAAATGCATTGATGAAGATTGGATTTCACTGCTCTTATGACTTCACTACAAATAACAACAGGAAGTCTTTGTGAATGCCTTCACAATGCTGTTACCAGAACATATCGTCTGCTTGTTTAACACATAATGGGATTATCTCTTGCCTTTCCTGTTATAGGTGCTGTCTTTCAGTGAGGTTAAATTGAGATGCAATCTATCCTCCCAGGTGGAGATAAAAAATCTCAGGGCACTATAGACAGAAGAGCAGAGATATTCTCCCCAGTGTCCTGGACAAAATGTATCCTTCAACCACTGAAGCAAAATATCTGATAATTATCACCTTACAGTTTGAGGGGATCTTGCTGTGTACATTGGTTGAAACTTTTTCTACATTGCAACAGTGTCTTCTTTTGAAAGTACGTAAGTACTAAAGCACTTTGGGGAGTGCTGAGGTCATGAAAGGCACTTTATAAATGCAAGCCTTTCTTTTTGTTCATTACATGTCAGCCTTTTGAATATGGAGAGCCAAATAACATAAAAAACCTAAAATCTGACAATAGCTGAGGTTGCTGCATAATTGAACTGCAATTTGTGACTTATAATCAGAGTTCCTTGTCTCACAATGGAGATAAAAGAGGTTGAAAACCATCTTGAGCTGGAAGAACCTATCCTCTGGTACATCCAGTCTGTGCAGTTCCCTACACCATCTCACACACACACACACACACACACATTTGTTTTACAATCAGTTTATTGAAACAGTTCAAATATTTTCTTTTAATTTTCAAGAGTCGCTTGAAGCAGGGCTTAAATTTTCCAATTCCTTTAAATGATTTGCCAGGTAATCTCTATTTACAGCAGAAATACATGAAATTCCCCCTGGAAACAATATTTGCCTTTAAATTAACAGTAACCGCAATTAATTAAATCCCATAAAACAGTAGATCTTGTACAAAAAAAAATATACATGAACCATTGCATCTGGAAACTGGTTTCATGATCACAGCACGAAGAAACATTACTCTAATATTAAAATGTAATCAGAAAACATATTTGCCAAATGCGATTAATGCAGCTAAAAATTAATCTGATAGGAAACAAAGTCCTCCATTAAAAATTTCCAGAACTTTACTCTGGCTGGTCATTGAAACGGTGCCATGTAACTGCTGATACAGAGAGTCACAGTCACCGACTACACCAACCTCTCATTTATAAAAGATAACGTGATTCAAAAGGGGTGCTTGCATCACATTGTGTTAAATTGTGCCCTCATTAGGTAACATTTACAAGGAGAGAGCATTTTTTTCCTACGTCAATTTCAAACTGGTAATTTTGCTTTTCAATTATTTTAATACTAAGTTAGAGCCCGGACAGAAGAGGTAGTTTGAGAGAGAGTGTCTGTAAGTAAATATTCAACCCACTATTACTTGATACCCAAACTTATTAACTGACTACCCCTAAAAGAATTAAGAATGAACCTCTTGTTTTAGTAATTTTCTCCAGCATCTTCTAAATAAAGACACTGGATGTCTGTGTGTGTGTGCTTGCGTGCGTGTTTGTGGGCTGTAACTTCTGAGCTCCTGAGCGTAAGATTTTGGAAGGGGGGGGGGTAACCCAAAGGTGCATGGGGGAGCCTCTCTTGGAACTTCAAAAGGTTTGCACGGCAACTTCCCAAAAGTGCAAACTTTCTCTGAGCAATATTCCTGCTCTGGGAACCAACCAAAAATGGAAATGAAATCACAAACTTCAGATAGTCCCAGCTGTGTTATACAAATAGTTACTCAGAGAAAGTTAGTGGAATTAAAACCTCTTCTAACTCCTGGGTAACTACTGTAAAGATACAAACCAAACCCCACCCCACCCCACAGGACTCACCCCATACCTCATCTACCCCCCCCCAATATTCTTCCCCCAACAACCCAGGGGATTCCCCCCGTCCCGACCTGAGCCCCCGCTGACCTAATCTACCCCTCCCCAATCCCCGCAGGCCCAACACACCCCCAACTTGACACAAAACACAAGCCCCCCCCCACCCCCGCCATCCTGAATCCCTACCCGACCCAACTGGACACCCACCTCTCCCCCCACACCCCACAGGCCCTATCCCCCTCTAGACCCGACTAGACTAGGCCTCCCCCCAACCTCCAAAACCCCTCAATCCCCTCAATATCTGACCCTCCCACTGCCTCCCAAAGGTCCAACCTTCACCCAGATGTCCAAGCCTCCCAATGTCCAACACCCCACCGTCACACCTCCAACGTCTGACCCTCCCAACCCTACCCAACCTCCGATTCCCCCACAACCCCCTCAAATCCTATCCATTTAATTTAAGAGACTCACCTTCTCCCTGACCTTTCAATTTCAATGGGACCTTTAAAATGACCTGCTTTATGGCAGCTATTGCTGTTAACAATGGGAGCGAGTGCTTCTTTGACCTGACTCTGCTGGACTGTGACACTGGGCTTCGGAGACAGCTGCACTGCCTGGATCTCACCTGGCCTGAGCCAGAAGCTCAGGCGAGACAGAGACGGAGAAAACTCCTGTAAGTAAGTGGGCACGGAGTGGCAATCTAACACTGATTGCCATTCTGAGGAAGTTATGGCCCTGTGTGTGTGTGTGTGTGTGTGTGTGTGTGTTGGGAAAATCCAATCTTCACTTCAACCGATAGGAACAGTCCCCTCCTTAAACTGGACGTTCGCTGTCTGTCTGGTTTCCAGATTTTGGCTGGCCTTCACCGCCCTTTCTCTAAATGCCCCCTTTCCTAATTAGAGGGGTGGCTTCTTGCAGAGTAAAGTTAAGGACTTTTTCTAAGAAGGATCTCGCCTGGCATCGTTTCAACAAAGAGAAAAAAAAATTGTCGGTTTTCCCATCTAATTATTTACACAAAAGGGAGACGAGCAAAGCGTCAGTAGAAAGGTCCTCGGATAAGTTCTCCTTTCGACCATGGCAGCAATCAGGACGGTGCAGTCCAGCAGAGGTGGCAAGAGAGAGAAAGAGAGGGGGGGCGGGGGGGGGGGGGGGCGGGCGGCGGGGGGTAGGGAATGGGACAGCAAAAGACAGATAGAAATTAAAGTACCATCAAACTCATTTTAGTCCAACTTGATCGCTTCAGGGAGGTGAAGTGAAATCATTTTGGTTTTAAATAGGAAACTTGATCTTCCCCGCCATTTGGTCTTCAGAAAACGAGAAGAAGGGCACAAAAAAAAAATCTCTTGGAGAATTAAGCTGGCTGAGCTGCCTGCCCATCATGAGTTCCACGGTGTGGGGTTCTTTTGTTGTCATTGTTTGAATGGAGTGGTGCTGGCTCTTGTCAGGTGAGGCTGGTGAATCTTCTCTAGCAGGAGAGGTAGAGGATGGAGGTAGTGATGGTGAAGGGGAGGAGGAAGATGCTGCTGGAGGAGCCCAGGCTGCTGCCCCCACCTGTCCCTGTGCTGTTCACCGTGGTGCTTTGGCTTGAGTTCATGCCGGCGCTCGAGGTGGGGGTTTCGCTGGTCACCGAGCTGTTGGTAGAGGAGCTGATGTTGAGAGCGGAGGTGGCCTGGATTGTGGTTGTTAAATTGTCCACTGCCTGAAGTGAGAGAGGGAGATGCATAAGCAGCCCATCAAACGCGATCGAAGCCGTTCAACCTGTCCTAAAACTGGAATATATGCAACTGCCCACTTCTATTTCATGTCCAAGACCCGAGACACACTGCCCCAGTTTCTGTCACCAATCTGTTTCTAGAGTGAAGCACGTTCTGCACTGAACTATCTGCCCACTCGACGGGATCTAATTAGTAACCAGAAAAAAAAAATTTGGAGCTAACTCCCAAACCAATATATCGATATATCACTGCGTGGAGGAATGGAAATGGGTGGGTAATTGGATAAGTACATCGCTGTGTGATAGTGTGAAATGGGCGATAATCCGTTTAAATCGATCCCGACTTAAAATCGAGCGGGATGTAAAAAGGGCGGCCGTTATCAACCTGTTTCGCACGAAAATCAAACGCACGAAGCCCAGATCTGCCGGTAAATGTGAAACCGGAGCGTCCTTGAACCGAGCGGGCTGGGAGCCGGTACAGGAGAGAATGAGACAAGACGGAGGGCGGCTTTGTGCCTCCAAGGTAACCCTTTCTCCCCTGACGGTAAATGTCCCGTTGAGAGGGGCCCCGCCGGTTCACCACCCCCTCGCCTCTCTTGCCCGGAGCTCCGAACCCCGAGAATTGCAGAAGCGGCTGCTCCACCGCTTAAAGCAGAGGGTCAAACAATGGGCTGAAGGGAAAACGATAAAGAAACCCACTCCCAACACGGCTCCCACTCTGCCAAACCCCGGAACCAGATGCAAGGGAGCCGGCTCCCTCAGCGAGGGGGTTTATGTTTTCCGATCTTCTGAAATCATTTAGTGAGCAGATGACGGGATCGACTGCTCTCTCTCTCTCTCTCTCTCCAAACCCCTTTCATTATTTAACAGCTAATTCAAAATCTCTCAGCTTGCGGCTGGAGCATGCTGCTCCTTCTGATTCCTGAACCCGTTACGATGTGGGTGGAAAAAGTCGGCAGCGTCCTTTAGAAGTCACAGTTCAAGCTGTCTTTCCCATTTAAAACCTCTCCTAGGGCAATAAGACGGTGACTTACCGGGACGTCCAAGCAGCACGAAGACCGAACAATGGAAATAGCATCAACAGCACATGGGGGTCTGTACATACCTTAATCTGTATTAAAGCGGCCAGTGCAACAACCCCGAAGCATAGCATCCACATTTTCGTCATTTCGCTTGTCTTTGAGAGTGTTTTTTTGAAATTATTTGGTGCTTTTTTTTTGGAGTTTCGCTTGGGGTTTTTTTGTTCCGCCCCCACCCCACCCCACTCAGAATTTTTTTCCCCCCCCCCCCTTTCCCAATGCGCCGCACTTGCTCTTTCTCTCCTTGCTCTCGGTGGATGGTGGAGGCAGCTGCTCTCGGTTCCGAGTGACGGCGGAATTAAGAGGGGATCTCGCTTTTATACGAGGAGGGAGCCCATGACGTTAAATGGATCAGAATGAATTCTCCTCGGGAGTCTCCCCCGGTGGCCAGGGTGGGTACACACACAAACACACACACAGCTCCTGGGCAGAGGGGGAGGGAGGAATAGGAGGGAAGTGAAGGGTGAAAAAAATTGCTAAACTAACCGTCATTGAACATTTCGTGTCACCGCCTCCCATCACCCCCCCCCCCCCTCCCCAAAAAAAACCTGTTCCCCTGTCGGTGTAACAGATTCCCTGCTCCAGACTGTTAACATTTCTCGTACAATTTCTTGATTAGAAGATTCCGATGTGTTTAATGAATCCTGGCTCCAGCCAGGCAGACTGACCGACCACACACAGCCCCCACCATCATTCCCAAACACAACCCCACCCCACCCTTTTAAAATCGCCAACTTGTTTCCCTCGGCTCCTTCACCTTCCCCAATGTTCCCCTCCCCGCGTTCGCCCACACCAAATCCGAGCCCAGCGCTTGCGGCGGGCAGATGACAAGAGGCGGCTGGGCTCTCTCCGCCTCTTCACAACTTTCCAGCCGGGCTGTTCAAAAAGGATGCGCTTCAGATGAGCACCTGCCTAACCGCGGCAAGCCCTACGCCCCGGGCTGAAGGGCGAGCAGATAACTCCGGGCGAGACCAACTCAGCGTTTGTGCAAAACGAATAGAAAACAAAGTTAAAGTCGTTGAGCAGGAGTGCTGAAATTTCCGCGAATGGTGGACTGCTGAATCTTTTTGAATGAACATGCGAATTTGGAGCAGGAGTAGGCCCCTCGACCCTGCTCCACCATTCACTAAGATCACAGCTGATCTGATTATAACCTTAACTCCACATTCCTACCTACCCCCAACCCTTCACGCCCTTGTTAATCAAGAATCTATCTAGCTCTGCCTTAAAAATATTCAAAGACTCAGCTTCCACCACCTTTTGAGGAAGAGAGTTCCAAAGACTCACTACCCTCAGAGTAAAAAAAATCCTCACCTCTGTTTAAAATGAATGAACCCTTATTTTTAAACAGTGACCCTTGTTCTACATTATCCCACAAGAGGAAACATCTTTTCCACATCCACCCTGTCACGACCCCTCAGAACCTTTTATGTTTCAATCAAGTTGTCTCTTTCTCTTCTAAACTCCAGCAGATACAAGCCTAGTCTGTCCAATCTTTCCTCATCAGACAACTTGCCTATCCCAGGTATTAGTCTATAAACCTTCTCTGAACTGCTTCCAGCGTAATTACTCCAGGATACCCTGGTCCACTCCTCCATCACCCCCTACTCCCCAACCCCCACCTATGGCACCACCCCATGCCCACGCAAAAGATGTAACACCTGCCCTTTCACTTCCTCTCTCCTCACCGTCCAAGGGCCCAAACACTCCTTTCAAGTGAAGCAACATTTCACTTGCATTTCTTCCAACTTAGTCTACTGCATCCGTTGCTCCCAATGCGGTCTCCTCTACATTGGAGAGACCAAACGTAAACTAGGCGACCGCTTTGCAGAACACCTGAGGTCTGTCCGCAAGAATGACCCAAACCTCCCTGTCGCTTGCCATTTTAACACTCATCCCTGCTCTCTTGCCCACATGTCTGTCCTTGGCTTGCTGCATTGTTCCGGTGAAGCCCAACGCAAACTGGAGGAACAACACCTCATCTTCCGACTAGGCACTTTACAGCCTTCCGGACTGAATATTGAATTCAACAACTTTAGGTATTGACCTCCCCCCTCCATCCTCACCCCCCTTCTGTTTCTTCCCCCTTCCTTTTGCTTTTTCCAATAAATTATATAAAATTTTTCTTTTTCCCACCTATTTCCATTATTTTAAAATATTTTTAAATCTTTTATGCTCCCCCCACCCCCACTAGAGCCATACCTTGAGTGCCCTACCATCCATTCTTAATTAGTACATTCGTTTAGATAATATCAACTTCGACACCTATGTGTTCTTTTGTTTTGCTGTCTGTGACATCTTTTGATGATCTGCTTCTATCACTGCTTTTGCCTACAACCACACCACCCCCCTCCACTTCTCTCCCCCCACCCAACCCCACCCCCCCACCACCTTAAACCAGCTTATATTTCACCCCTTCCTGGGATTCGCCTAGTTCTGTCGAAGGGTCATGAGGACTCGAAATGTCAACTCTTTTCTTCTCCGCCGATGCTGCCAGACCTGCTGAGTTTTTCCAGGTAATTACATCCTTCCTTAAGCAGGAGACCAATATTGTACACAGTACTCCAGATGTGGTCTCACCAATGCCCTGTATATACCTTTCTACTTTTGTATTCAATTCCCCTCACAATAAACAATAACATTCTATTAACTTTTCTAATTACACGCTGCACCTGCATACTAATCTTTTGTGATTCATACATGGGACACCTAGATGCCTCTGCATCTCAGAGCTCTGCAATCTCTCACCATTTAGATAATATGCTTTCTTTTTATTCCTGCCAAAATGAACAATTTCACATTTTACCATATTATACTCCATTTGCCAGGTCTTTGCCCACTGTCTTAACCAATCCATAACCATTTGTAGCCTCCTCATGTTCTCTTCACAATTTACTTTCCTACCTATCTTTGTATCATCAACAAATTTAGCAGCCACACCATTGGTCCCTTCATCCAAGTCATTTTTATAAATTGTAATAAGTTGAGGCCCCAACACTAATCCCTGTGGCACACCACTCATTACATCTTGCCAATCAGAAAATGACCCATTTATGCCTACTCTCTGTTCCCTGTTAGCTAGCCAATTTTCTATCTATGCCAATATATGCCTCCCTACCCCCTGAGCTTTTAGGTGTGAACACAACAGGAAATGATCAAACTGAACCAGCTCAGTGCGGTGCAATATTTAGGAACAGGACATTTTCTGAAGGAAATTATAGCTTCCAGTATGTAGTCAGTTTGCTGGACACTGACGCCTTATAGACTATACAATGAATGGGTCTGTAGGGGAGGACTGCAATACTGTGGACTTGCACAACACAGCCTTTGAAACAAAGATGAATAAAATGTTCAATTTTGAAGGATTGCATAGATATAACATTATTGTTAGGACAAAGTATATGTGAGATGAGGTTGGGGGGAATAGGTTGACATTTTCTAGGATGTTGGGAGGAACAATTAAAATGGCCCTAGATGTTGATGGATGAATGATACTTGAATCTAAAGGGAGCCAATGTGCCATTGAATGTCAGTGCGCAGTTTGAAAAAAGTGGATGAGGTTTCTAAATAGTCTAAAAATATTCAAATTGTTCAGCTGATTTGAACAAAACGTTTGTTTTCCTTTAATTTCACTCGGGTCTGGTTCAGAATAAAGAGAATATTGAAATGGTTCAGAGTCAAACAGCACTGATCAAACACAGATTCTGTGGATGGAAAATGAAAACTGTGCAATTGTGACCTCCAGTGAGCACACCAATAATTACAACTGAAGGAAGCATTTACACTAAGTAGCTGCTCCAAACATTCACCTTGTTGACAGTGTTTGATACCAGTACTGGCTTCAGGGTCTAGGGGAGAAGAGGCAGATTGAAGAGTGATCTACACTTCAGCCTCTGCCCTAGATCTCTAAGAGCTGCCTTCACTGCACTTCCTCACACCCGACCTGCTTGTAAGGACTCCATTCCATTCTCCCAGTTTCTCCATCTCCGTCACAACCTTCCATAATAACGCTTCCGATATGTCTCCCTTTTCCCCAACCTGCCCCCCTTCCCACTTCCCCCCTTACAACACGGTTGACAGCGTCTTCCACCATGTCCTATCCATTTTACAGACATCTGCTGCCACTCCTTCCCCTCCCTCACAGAATTATGACAAGAGTTCCCCTTGTCTTCATCTTCCACCACACCAGCCTCTGTATACAATGGATCATCCTCCACCATTTCTGCCACTTCCAGCGTGATGCCGCCACTAATTATATCTTTCTCCTGCCCTCCCTTTTCAACATTCTGAAGGACCGTTTCCTCCACGAAATCCTGGTCCACTCCTCAGTCACTGTCAACACCTCCTCCCTTTCCTGTGGCATTTTTCCATGCAAACACAAGAGATGCAATATCTGTCCTTTTACCTCCTTGCTTCTCCACCCAAGGCCCAAACACCCTTCCAGTTGAAGCAGTGGTTTATGTGCATTTCGTTCCATTTAGTACACTGTATTGGCTGCTCACAATCTGGTCTCCTCTACTTTGGGCAGACCAAACACAGACTGGGTGACCACTTTGCTTCACACCTCCATTCAGTCCACAAGAATGACCCCGAGCTTCCTGTCATTAGTCATTTCAGTTCCCCACCTTGCTCGCACTCTGACGTTTCTGTCCTCGGCCTGCTTCAGGATTTCAATGAAACTCAGTGCAAACTCAAAGAGCAGCATCTCATCTTTTGACTCGGCCCACTACAACCTTCTGGACTCAACACTGAGTTCAATAATTTTAAATCAAAACGTCTACCTTCGTCTTGCTGCATACTTTTTTCTGCAGGTTCAGCTTTGTCTCACTTCTCTCCGAATTGCTTCTTCATGTTGCATTCGGAAAGCTCCTCTGCAGCCAATCATACTTCATCTGGACACATTTTGTTTCTTTACGAAACCCATTCCCACTCCCTTTCACTTTTGTACCATGAAACCTTTTGTCATTTAAAATCTCCTGCCTTCCAGAGCCATCACAGACCTTCCCTTTTGTTCTTCCTCCTCCCCCGCCATCCCCCAACCCCCACCCAACCCAACCCTCAACCCCCACTTTCCACTGGCTCAAAACCAAACACTTCTAGATATCTCTATCTTTCCTCAGTTCAGATGAAGGGTTAACTCAGTTTCTCTCCACCGATGCTGCCTGACCTGGTGAGCATTTCCAGGATTTTCTGTCTTTATTTCAGATATGCAGCATCTGCAATATTTTGTTTTTGTGTCCCTATCATTCTCACGGGGGTGCTGTCTGATACAGTGTAAAACTATTTCCCAAAAGTGGGACTTTTAGCTGTTTACAAAAGGGAAGCCACACTCCCCGAACATTTAAATCCAGAGCAGGTGGGTTTAAAAGGCCAGATTGTCACCTGTTTCCCCCATTTTTCCAGAGACCTCAAAACTTCCTGTTTCATTGTAGGCACTAGGAGCTCTACAATAGCTTTTACTTTTGCATCTCATGGGGCGACTTGACCATGTCCAACAGTATGGCCTAAAATTCACTTTTAGCCCAATTTGCACCAAATTGGCTTCCTGTAGTCAGTCAAATAGTTTCTTTAAATGTCATAGATGTTCCTCCAAAGGTTGACTGAATACCTCTAAGTCATCAATATCGACAGCACAATTGCTTAGTCCTTCAATCACCTTGTTTGTTAATCTCCAAAATGTTGCTGGTGCATTTTTCATACCAAGGGACATTACTTGCATTGATGTAGACCATCCAGTGTCGTGAATGCTAATGTCTCTTTTGCCCTTTCCGATAAGGGTACTTGCCAATATCCCCACAGTCCATTTTTGTGATAAACAGTGACTGTCCCACTTTTTCAATACAATCCTCCAATCGTGGAATAGGACATGAATCTGCCTTTGTTACTGTGTTTACTTTGCAGTAATTAATATATAGTCTTTGTGATCAATCCGGTTTTGGCACCATTACAATGGGTGAACTTCAATTACTGTGACTGGGCTCTATGATGTCATTTTCAAGCATAAATTCAATTTCTTGCCACACTTGACCCAATTTTACTGGATTCTATCTATATGGGTGTTGCCTTATTGAAACTGAATCCTTCACATCAACATCATGCAAAGCCATATTTGATTTCCTTGGTCTATTTCCACAAATTGTTTTGTGTGACTGCAACAGCTCTTGTAAATCACTTCGACAGTTTTCTGGAAGGTAACTCAATATCACATTTAGATTCTTAAGTACTTCCTCATTGTTCAATTTAATCAGAGGAAGGTCAATTTCAGAATCTTAAATTGCTGTTTCCTCCTCCTCCTCCTTACCTACCACTACCAGTACCTCCTTCTGTTTATCCTCTCTATCAAAGTATAACTGTTTTAAGTCTGGATCCTGTTGTTGTAACTCCATTAATTTCAAGGAACTAAACAACTCAACCTCATCTTCTCTAATCTCCTCTTCCTGAATAATCTTTTCAAAGGTTGATCAAGCCAATTGGGGTTCAGTATCCTTCCCCCCTGTCTTTTAGATTCTTCCTCTTCCTGTTTAAATTTGTGTGGCTGTGACATCATCATCACACAATCTGGAAATAATCTAGGATGCTCTTTCTGTGAAACTCTGTTGATTGTATGTCAACAGCTTCCTCTACTGCAGTAGACATAGTCAATATTTGAGATCCAGTTATATCATTCCCTAGAATAAACTGAACCCCTGCAATGGGCAATTTCTTCACCACTCCAAAACTCACCTCTCCTTTTTTCAAATCACTCTTTAAATTTATTTTATGTAATGAAAAAGACTTGAACCCTTTATGAATTCTACTAACACCTTCTCCTGCAATACCCCTTATGGACAGGAGGTGGCACTATCACATAATATTAATAACTGGCTCGTCCCTGTATCTCTTTAAAAGTCTTTCCTGTTCTTCCTGGAACACATGGATATACTTTCCAGTTGCATATAAAATCTTTAAACATCTCTGTAACTTGTCCTTCAGAACTTCCTTGGGTAGGTTATGAACACATTCCCACCTCTCCGGCAATATTGACTCTTCCTATTTCACCCACTTGTGTGTCCTGCACTTGGGTCTCAGGACCCAAAGCACTTTTACTTCCAGAGGTCTTCTGAGTTCCTATCACTGCAATTGGTTTCCATTTAACCTCAAACAATTTGATCTTGTATGTCCAGCCTTGTTACAATGGTAACATACCTTTTTCCTTCCCTCATCTTTGCCTTCTTCCTTTCCCTCCTTAATAGACTGGCATGCTTCAACTGGCTCCTTGTTACTAACAGGTTTTCTATACCTCCAATTTCCTTGCTGACTTCCATAGGATCCTTTTCCTACACTCAACTTTTTGTGTGAAATATCATAAGTATTGGCTAAGACAGCAGCTTCTATGATGTTTATATTTTGTCTTTCATCTAAATACAAGATGGCTTTTTGGAGCAGCTTGTGGTGGAGCCCACTAGGGAACAGGCAATTCTAGATTTAGTGATATGTAATGAGGCAGATTTGATAAGGGAGCTTAAGGTGAAGGAAGTGACCATAATATGATGGAATTTACCCTGCAATTTGAGAGGAAAAAGCTGGAACCAGATGTAACGGTATTACAGTTGAATAAAGGCAACTACAGAGGCATGAGGGAGGAGCTGGCCAGAATTGACTGGGAGATGAGCCTAGCAGGAAAGACATTGGAACAGCAATTGCAGGAGTTTCTGGGAGTAATTTGGGAGACACAGCAAAAATTTATCCCTAGGAAGAAGAAACATACTAAAGGGAGGACGAGGCAACCATGGCTGACAAGGGAAGTCAGGGACAGCATAAAAGCTAAAGAGAAAGCATACAATGCGGCGAAGAGCAGTGAGAAACCAGGGGATTGGGAAGCCTACAAAGACCAACAGAGGACAACTAAAAAAGAAATAAGGAGGGAGAAGATTAAATATGAGGGTAAACTAGCCAGTAATATAAAAGAAGATTGCAAGAATTTTTTTCGATATATAAAGGGTAAGAGAGAGGCAAAAGTGGACATTGGGCTGCTGGGAAATGACGCTGGAGAAGTAGTAGTGGGGAACAAAGAAATGGCGGAGGAACTGAATAAGTACTTTGCATCAGTCTTCACAGTGGAAGACACGAGTGACATCCCCAAAGTTTAAGAGAGTCGGGGGGCAGAGGTGAGTATGGTGGCCATTATCAAGGAGAAGGTGCTAGGAAAACTGAAAGGTCTGAAGGTGGATAAATCACCTGGACCAGATGGATTACACCCCAGAGTTCTGAAGGAGATAGCTGAAGAGGTAGTGGAGGCGTTAATGGTGATCTTTCAGGAAACACTGGAGTCAGGGAGGGTCCCAGAGGACTGGAAAATCGCTAATGTAACCTCCCTGTTTAAGAAGGCAGTGAGGCAAAAGACGGGAAATTACAGGCCGATTAGCCTCGGTCGTTGGTAAGATTTTAGAGTCCATTATTAAGGATGAGATTTCAGAATACTTGGAAGTGCATAGTAAAATCGGGCAAAGTCAGCATGATTTCATCAAGGGGAGGTCATGCCTGACAAATCTGTTAGAATTCTTTGTGGAGGTAACAAGTTGGTTAGACAAAGGAGAGCCAATGGTTGTTATCTACTTAGACTTCCAGAAGGCCTTTGACAAGGTGCCGCACAGGAGGCTGCTCAATAAGATAAGAGCCCATGGTGTTAGAGGCAAGGTACTAGCATGGATAGAAGATTGGCTGTCTGGCAGGAGGCAGAGAGTGGGAATAAGGGGGCCCTTCTCAGGATGGCAGCCGGTGACTAGTGGAGTTCCGCAGGGGTCAGTGTTGGGACCACAACTTTTCACTTTATACATTAATGATCTGGATGAAGGAACTGAGGGCATCCTGGCCAAGTTTGCAGATGATACAAAGATAGGTGGAGGGACAGGTAGTATTGAGGAGACAGGGAGGCTGCAGAAGGATTTGGACAGGTTAGGAGAATGGGCAAAGAAGTGGCAGATGGAATACAACGTGGGGAAATGTGAGGTCATGCACTTTGGTAGGAAGAATAGAGACATAGACTATTTTCTAAATGGGGAGAGAATTCAGAACTTTGGGGTGCAAAAGCCCTGGTCCAGGATTCTCTTAAGGTTAACTTGCAGGTTGAGTCGGTAGTTAGGAAGGCAAATGCAATGTTGGCATTTATTTCGAAAGGACTAGAATATAAAAGCAGGGATGTGCTGCTGAGGCTTTATAAGGCTCTGGTCAGACCACATGTAGAATATTGTGAGTAATTTTGGGCCCCGTATCTCAGGAAGGATGTGTTGGCCCTGGAGAGGGTCCAGAAGAGGTTCACAAGAATGATCCCAGGAATGAAAGGCTTAACATATGAGGAATGTTTGAGGACTCTGGGTCTATATTTGATGGAGTTTAGAAGGATGAGGGGGTATCTGATTGAAACTTACAGAATACTGAAAGGCCTGGATAGAGTGGACGTGGGGAAGATGTTTCCATTAGTAGGAGAGACTTGGACCCGAGGGCACAGCCTCAGAGTAAAGGGAAGGACCTTTTAGAACAGAAATGAGGAGAAACTTCTTTAGCCCGAGGGTGGTGAATCTATGGAATTCATTGCCACAGAAGGCTGTGGAGGCCAGGTCATTGAGTGTATTTAAGACCAAGATAGACAGGTTCTTGATTGGTAAGGGGATCAAAGGTTACGGGGAGAAGGCGGGAGAATGGGGTTGAGAAACTTATCAACCATAATTGAATGGCGGAGCAGATTCGATGGGCCGATTGGCCTAATTTCTGCTCCTATGTCTTATGGTCTAAATATGTCTTGACAGCTACTGGAATACCATTTCTAAATTCTTCCATAATCATAATCTCGCTCACATATTCAAAAGTCTTATCTAACTTTAATGCCCAAAACCATTGATCTCTGAGAGTTTCTTTTTCTCTTGCAAACCCTACAAATGTCTGATTAGGCCTGTTTCTTACAGTCCGAAACTTCAACTGATAATCTTCAGGGACAAGCTCATAAATATTTAGTATTGTCTCTTTTACTACCTCGTAGTCAGCAGATTCCTCCTCTGATTCATTGCTGTACCTGACAAAACACGTTGGGCAGGATCTTCTGGTCGGCGAGCAGGGGTGGGGCCCACTTGCCGAGGTGTAAAATGATGCAGAATGATGTCAGGTGGAACTCCCGACATCATCCCACATCATTTCCATTTTCAGGTCGGCAGGGGGCGCAGCCGAGTCAAATGCGCGCCCACCGACCTGTCAACAGCCTATTAAGGCCCTTAGAAAACCAATTCAGCTCATTAATGGACCTTGCCCGACCAATCTTAAGGTTGGTGGGCAGGCCGAGAGCCCTGGCGGGCTTGTGAAAAAACATAAAACTTCATCCACAGGCGGGATGAGATTTTAATGAAAGGCTTAAATAAAAGTTATGGACATGTTCCAACTCATGTGACAGTGTCACATGAGGGGACATGGCAGAGAAAATTTTTTAACTCCTTTATTAAAAGTTGAAAATCTGAGCCAAGCTCCTTGAGGCAGCACTTAGCTTCAGGGAGATCTGTGTGCTATTTCACACACATGCACGAAAGAGTGCACTCCCGGCTAAGGGAATCCCTGCTCCCCGCCGGACAGGCAGCACATAGCACTTCCTGGCGGACGTCACGCTGGGCGGCTCATGCCCACTCCTTTTCTTCCCCCCACAATGGGGGGAAAAATTTGCCCTCTGTGGCATGATAGTCCAAGCATCTCTTAGCCATACCCATCTTTTCAAATGAGGTGAAATATCTTTCAACTCTAACCTCTATAAATTTAGGCGCTAACTGAAGATTTTTAGTTAAATCGAATTCCTCAAAGGAATCAAAGTCACCATGTGAATTACTATCTCTTTTTTCCTCCTTTATTCTAAGCTTCACTTTAGACAATTCATACCATCTGGCTTCTTTCTCTCTCTGAAGCTCTCTATCTCTTTCCTGCTCGCTTCCCTCAATTGCTAACGTCTCTCTCTGAAGTTGAAGTTCAAGCTTTCGCATTTCTATTTCTCGCAATCTTTTCTTATGATCACAGCTGATGCTACGACTTGATAAGCCTGATCCCAGGTGGATGAGATTTTGTTAAAGTTGGCCTGTCTGTTTTGGCCGTGCGACGAGCGCGAAATCACACAGGCAACGGAAAATTGGGATCAATTGCTTTTTTAATGGCCTTAAATGGCCCTTTAATTGCTGGTGGGTGCAGCTCAACGCCCACGCTCACCCAACGTCACCTTGCGCTATGTCACATCCATGCAGGTTGGGTATGCGCTTGCCCGCGATACATAAAATTCTGACCCTCATCCAAGGGCGGGGTAAAAAGCGTTTGCACCGTTGCCATTGTGAGTAGTGAGGAGTTTAGGAGATAGTTTTCTGCTTGAGAACTTGACAGCTTCACCTCTGTTCTGAGCTTCAGTCATAGCATTTCTAAGCTTCATTTCAGGACTCATTGGTGTCTCCAAGGCCCCCGGAGGATTTTGACCATGTGGACACTTCACAGCACCAGACAGCTGTCTGTTTCCCTGGTTATGGGGATTGTGCTCTCCACTGGTTACACCTCCTCTGAGGAGGAAGAGAGGGGCAGAAGGGAGAGGAGGCCAGGTGTCCCAGTGCAGCTTCCAGCATAGTGACCTGTGGGAGGAGAGGCGCAGCACAAGGGGCACAGGGTCAGCAGGTAGTCAAAGGGGGAAGGGGCTGCAGAAGACACATTATCCTGCTGCCAGGGTTTACAGGCAGCGATGCAGCTACCTCAACACATCCATGGTGGAATGCTGAAGGAGGGTCTGCCTCTCCAGGAATATTGTGACCTCCATTTGTCGGATGATTGGGCCTGAGATCACTTCCAACTGTGTGGGTGGACACCCCACGCCATTGGCTCTGAAGGTCACAGGGCCCTCAACTTCTATACCTCCAGCTCTTTCAAGGGGTCAGTGGGGATCTTTGTGGAGTGTCGCAATTAGCTATCCACAGTTGTGTCTAACTGGTGACTGATGCTCTGTTCAGGCTGGTAACGACATTTATTTATTTCTGTACGGCCAAGGGCAGCCAGGCTGAGTGAGCCAGAGGCTTTGCAGTGATTGCTGGGTTCCCCTGCATCCAGGGTGCAATCGACTGCACACATGTGGCCATAAAGGCACCAGCAGGTCAGCCAAGTGCCTTTGCCAAAAGGAAGGGCTTCCAATTGATGAATGTCCAGATAGTGTGTGACCATAAGATGCAGATTCTGCAAGTCTGTGCAAGGTACCCTGACAGCTCCCATGACCCTTACATCCTCAGACACTCAACAGGTGTCAAGGCTGTTCACTTCTCCAGCCCGACTGGATGGATGGCTGCTGGGTGACAAGGGTTATCCATTGAAAAGGTGGCTTATGACCTCTCTCCGATACCCAAGAACAGAGGCAGAGCAGCGTTATAATAGGAGTCAAGCCTCCACAAGGGTGATGATGGTGAGGACCATAGGTCTTCTGAAGATACACTTCCGATGCCTGGACTGTTCAGGGGGAGCACTGCAATACCCTCCAGAGCGTGTCTCTCTGATAGCCATTGCATGCTGCACTCTCCACTGTCTGACTCTGGCAAGGGGGGACCCACAGGAGGAAGAGGATCTTGATTCAGATCCACTGGCCACAGTTGATGAATCCTGTAGTGGGTCTAGAGAGAAGCGTGGTGAGAAGCACGGTGAGCGAATGGAGGCAGACCTCTGGATCCTTCAGCGAGGCAGGGACACAAGGGAGGCCTTGATCCAACGCTCCTTCAGCTAGGCTGTCAAAGATCAGCCTCCAGCTCGTGCCAGGGGTGCCTCCTCCATCCCGGATGTTTGAAATGACTCTTTCCTTTGAGCTCAAAGTCCACTTAGTGCCTGTGCAATAAAGTTTAGAGCCACTCACGTCCAGCATGAGATACTGGTGTGCCCTGTGTGTACAAAACAAATGAAGCATAGTCAGGCCATTAAGACAAAAGCAAAATTTATATCATGTTGGCACTCACATTAAATGAACATAATATATGGTGCTAATGGTCATACCAGTAAACATATTAACAAAACATGGCAGAACAGAAGATCACCCGTGAACAGTCCCTCTTGTGCTCAAGGTGCCTTAAACTTATGTTTGCGAGTGCTGCATCTTGGTGCCCCCCCCTCCCTCCCTAACTCTCACTGGCACCGGCATTGGAGGCTGACTCTGCTGTCTTGTTGGCCTTGATGACTTTGGCTATCATCCTCTGGCCAGTGAGCCCTGTGCTGGCCTCGCCTGGGAGGAAGCAGCCAATGCCATAGCTGGTACCTCCCCAGTCATCACAGCCTCATCAGATGCCATGGTCACTGGCAGAGGGGCGGAAGAGCTGCTGCCATCATTCAAAGCGCCCCGAGAGGAGCCCACAGAGACAACAAGCAGCTCGTGCGCCAACGTGAGGTCGCTCTGGACCTCCCTGCTCACCATTGCTGGACGGGCAACTAACTGGAATACCGGGTACCTCATCCATCTCCCACACTGGCACTGATCACCTGAGGTCATTGCCTGTGTGAGGATTTGCAGGTCTGAGCGCAACCCCAGGATCTCCTCATTCTGTCCCTGGAGCTGCCTCTCCATGAGGGTTGCCACTCTCTCAATAGAGGAGGCAGTGCGCTTGGCGATGAGGGTCAATGCAGCGCTCATGCTCCACATGGACTCCTCCACAACAGAGTCTATGGCACGCATACCCTCACGGATCTCCGCCAGACCCTCCGCACATCCCGCTGGACATCCAGCATCTGCTACCTAACGGATGACTCCAGGGGCTCATCATCTGCCTTCGAATCAGCATCACCCTGGTCTCCAGCAGTCCTCCAACTGCTGCGATCTGGGTACTCTCTGTCTCCCCCTGCTCATGAAGGGAGTATGAAGTGCCCTCATCGCTATGCACCGGTGAACTAATGCCCACTGAGATGTTGGTATCTGCACGGGTGCTTGGTGTAGTGAGTGGGGTGTGACGCAGGTGCACCTAAAGCCCAGTGGTCCTCTAGCGTCAAGGGCGGTTATTTGGGATACTGCGTTCATGGGTGAGCTGGTGATTCTAGGGGAGAACAATGATATGTGATTAGTTTAAGTCATCACACTGTCACTGTGAATGCCAGGCACCCTAGTGAGACAATGGAGATCTGCATCACGGTGCCATTGTCTTTCAAAGATCAATGGGGATTCCAGGTTTGGGGCTCCCATCTATGATGACACTACACAAGAATGTTAGCACAATCTGAAACTCTCACCTCTGTGCACTCTTACCTTCGTCAGAGACCCCTGCCTCTCCACAACCGGCTGACCGAGTTGTGTGGCATCACTCCAGCTCCAAGGCATCCCCTCGTGGTCTGAGCGGCCGCTGCCTGTCTTAGTTCTTTCAGTGGTGTTATGGCTTCTCTTCTGAAATGACAGAGGAGCATTAAATTGACAACTTTCTATCTGCAGCGCCATTGCAGCCTGGCAAACCACCCCCTTGTGGGACACTTTGCAGGGCACATCCAACTCTTGGCCCTCGATCTACAAGGCACTCAGGCCAAGCAGCCAGGGCTCACCCCCTTGGCTGATGCTGGTGTTGGTGACAGTTGGCACTCAGACTCTAACACTCCTGAGCTCCAGGAGGGATGGCCAGCCCTTAACACTTCTCCACACTGATCCATGCCAACTCGGCACTCACCCTTGCTGAGTGCAGCAGATCGTTGAACCTTTTGCTGCACTGCACCCATGTGCACCGCACAACAGTGTGACCGCTGACCTTGGCTTTTTTGGGCAGGTGCAATGGCCTCCTCCTGCCATCCCTGGGTACTAAAGTGTGCCACCTGATACCGACATCCTCACAAGGACTGCAAGGCACTCGTCCAAGAAACTGGGGGCCGAATTCCCACCCGACTTGCCCTCCTGCCTGACGTCTCCAGCCACTGGTGAGGCCATTGTTCGAATGAAATGGTTTCCTGGACAAATTTCAACAATTCTCCTCTGCCAGTTTTAAAGCATCCGCCTGGTCGCCATTGGACCTGGCGCCCAACAGACCCCCTCCCCCACCCAGCCCTTCCCGACCATTGAGAAGATACGTTTCACACTGGGTGGACCTTAATTGTCCATCCAACGTGAATTCGCGCTTGCAACTCGATCGCAGCTATTTGCCCTTTTGTCTATGACATCTTTGGCAATCTCTTCTTTGCCTCCACCTATCACTGGCCTTCTACCCAGCTCTACCTGCCGCACCCCCTCAAACAGTTTATATTTCACCTCATTTCTATTTTTCATTAGTTCTGACGAAGAGCCCTACGGACTCGAAACGTTAAATGTCTTCCTCTCCGCAGGTGCTGTCAGACCTGCTGAGTTTTTCCAGCTATTTTTGTTTTTGTTTCAGATTTCCAGCATCCGCAGTATTTTGCTTTTATATTAAAATTTAATAACCTTCCCTTGTTTACTTTTGAAACGTTTTTAGATTGTAGAAGTTCCTTGTCATCTCTACTTCCTTTGAAACTTGGCAGCTGAAAAGTCAAGTCCCTACCTCTTACCTAATGTAAATTTTAAAACCCAGCCTATTTACTCATACATTCAATTTCACCATAGCCTCTTATTACAAATGCATGCAGATAGCACCTTTACCTTTCATCTCTGTTTCCATAGACAAGCTGTCTCAATGAACCTACTCCCAGTTTAGTTAATCACATACACATATGCACACACACACACATACACACACAAAGCCTTCTTTACAGAATACCACAATATTGCTAAAAATATTAAAAAATGATAACATCCATCGTCACAAGAGTAACTGCCCTTGACATTAAAGCAGCATTTGTGGCACCAACTGGACTCAATGGGAATCAGGGGAAAACTCTCCACTGGTTGGAGTCATACCTAGCACAAAGGAAGATGGTTGTGGTTGTTGGAAGTCAGTCATCTCAGTTCCAGGACTTCACTGCAGGAGTTCCTCAGGGTAATGCCATGGACCCAACCCTCTCCAATTGCTTCATCAATGACCTTCCTTCCATCATAAGGTCAGAAGTAGGGATGTTCACTGATGATTGCACAATGTTCAGCACCATTCGTGACTCTTCAGATACTGAAGCAGTCCATGTCCAAATGCAGCAAGACCTGGAAAAAATCCAGGCTTGGGCTGACGAGTAGCAAGTAACATTCACATCACACAAGGCATTGATCAAGAGAGAATCTAACCAACAAGAATCTAACCATCGCCCCTTAACATTCAATGGCATTACCATTACTGAATCCCCCTCTATCCAGGCCCTGGGGGTCACCATTAACCAGAAACTGGATAGGACCAGCCATATAAACACTGTGGCTATAAGAGCAGGTCAGAGGCTAGGAATCCTGCAGCAAGTAGCTCACCCCCTGACTCTCCAAAGCCTGTCCACCATCTAGAAGGCACAAGTCAGGAGTGTGATGGAGTACTCTCCATTGCCTGGATGAGTGCAGCTCCAACAACACTCAAGATGCTCAACACTATCCAGGACAAAGCAGCCTGCCTGATTGGCACCCCATCCACAAACATTCCTCCACCACTGACGAACAGTGGCATCAGCATTTAACCATCTACTAGTTGCACTGCAGAAACTCGCCAAGGCTCCCTCGACAGCACCTTTCAAATCCAAGACCACTACCATCTAGAAGAACAAGGGCAGCAGATGCATAGGAACACCACCACCTGGAAGTTCCCCTCCAGGCCAAACATCATTCTGACTTGGAAATATATCACCGTTCCTTCACTGTCGCTGGGTCAAAATCCTGGAACTCCCTCTCTAACAGCACTGTGGGTGTCCTGCACCAAAGGGATTGCAGCAGTTCAATAAGGGTGCTCACCACCACCTTCGTAAGGGCAATTAGGGATGGACAATAAATGTTGGACTAACCAGCGACACCCACATCCCGTGAATGAATAAAAAATCACAACCATCTTCTTTTGTGCTAGGTATGACTCCAACCAATGGACAGTTTTCCCCTGATTCCCATTGACGCCAGTTTTGCTGGGGTTCCTTGATGCCACGCTTGGTCAAATGCTGTCTTGATGTCAAGGTCAGTCACTCTCACCTCACCTCTGGAGTTCAGATCTTTTGTCCATGTTTAGACCAAGGCTGTAATAAGGTCAGAAGCTGAGTGGCCTTGACAGAACCCAAACTGAGCATCAGTGAGCAGGTTATTGCTGAACAAGTGCCGCTTGATAGCACTGTTGATGACACTTTCTATCACTTTACTAATGATCAACAGTAGACAGATAGGGTGGTTATTGGCCAGGTTGGATTCGTCCTGCTTTTTGTGTACAGAATATACCTGGGTAATTTTCCACATTGTCGGGTAGATGCCAGTATTGTAGCTGTACTGGAACAACTTGGCTAGGGGTGTGGCTAGTTCTGGAGCACAAGTCTTCAGCACTATTGCCAGGATATTGTCAGGGCCCATAGCCTTTGCAATATCCAGTGACTTCAGTCATTTCTTGAAATCATGTGGAGTGAATTGAATTGGCTGAAGACTGGCATCTGTGATGCTGGGGACCTCCAAAGGAGGTCAAAATGGATTATCCACTTGGGACCTCTGGCTGAAGATGGCTGCAAATGCTTCAGCCTTGCACTGTTGTGCTGTTCTCCCCCATCATTAAAAATGGGGATATTTGTGGTATTTGTGGGGCCTCCTCCTCCAGTGAGTTGCTTAACTGTCCACCACCGTTCACAGCTGGATGTGGCAAGACTGCAGAGCTTATATCTGATCCATTGGTTGTGGGATCGCTTAGCTCCATCTATCGCATGCTGCTTCAGGTTGGAGGTCATGGGGAGGGGTCATGGGATTGTGGGGGAGGGGGCAGGGAGATCGGAGGCAAGGGCAGGGGATAGCGTTCAGTGCTGCCACTTTTTCCGATGCCAAGTCCCTCAATCAGGCACTGAGTGCCTGACACCAAGGGTTTGCAGGCCAGCCAGTGGGAGTTATGGGAGAGCCACTTAATTGGGGTGGGCTCAGGGGACAATTGATGTCGATTGGCTTGTCAATGAGCCTGATGGACTTTTGACTGGCGGCGGGTGGGTTTCCCATTTCTGGCCCTTAATTGGGGACAGTTTCCCCAACACTGGCAATCTGCCAATCATGCCCAATTCTCCCATCACAACCCCACCCACCCCCACACCTCTTCCAGTGGACTCAATTAAGTTCCACCCACTGTTCCATATATTCACATCATAAAATAATGTAAAATATTGAAAATATATGTGAAAATGCATTGTGTAAACAATCAGAACTTGCCCCACACATATGAAATATATACCGACGTTCTAAAATTGCCAATTGATTTATCATTTATTATCCAGAATTCATTTCTGTTAAGTTTCTCCCTGAAATTGGGATCTTTCCTTTGCAGTTTTTTTTTGCATTTTGACATAGACTGAGGGGACCAATCCGATTCAGAGTGAAACAAGCAGTATGTGTAAATGCAGCGCTGAACTTCCAGCAGCCAATGTGTCTTTCAGCGGTTGCACATTTCTCCCTGCAGAGGAGCTAGTGACTCAGGAGCCGATACCAGGAAGCTCATCTTGTCTGCTCTGATGTTGTGCACTCTTTGTGTGGATGAAGCTAAAGTGAAAAGATCGGGGGGGGGGGGGGGTGGTGGGGACGTCAGAGAGAGAGAAAGAAAGAAAGAAAGGCGTCTGGCATCTTGTAACAAGTAAGATTCCTGCATATAGCGCTGCCTGTTATTGTTTAATGTTTAACCCTGAGCTTTGAGCGAGTGCAGCCCTGCTGAGCACCAGGGACTTGCTGCAAAAACATGGGGCCCTTTCTTTTCCATTCCCTCCCTCTGTCTGGTTGTCATTGTGTCTGTGCAAAATATTTAATAGTTTAAGTATTTAATAGCTACCTCTCAGAGACATGACACCACTTTGCTGCTTCACCGTGTTGAGATTGGGCAGCCAGGTTTTTGAAGTTCCTCCTTGCACAAGAATGATCTCCTCGAACCTTTCACTTTTGCTCCTGCAATTCTTGTGTTTGGCTCGATGTTTAGATGGTTTGTATGTTTTAATTTTATGGTTAAGTAGCCCCTCGCTGGATGTCACATTTTGCAGTCTAGTGAACTGAGTGCAATGTAGTTGGATTTTGTTGAAAAGCTCACTTACCTTCAAGATGCGGCTGACGCTGGCAAATGAGTTTTTCATTCGCTGCCCCTGGTGACCCTGGGGTGGTGATGGGTCTCTCTGAAGCATTGCAGCTCTGGTGCTGATTATAATACAGTATTCCCTTAAAGATTTTAGTTATGGAATTTCAGATTTTTCAATAGAAGCAGAAAATGCTGTAAACACGCCACAGATAATTGTGCCATCTGTGGAGAGAGGAAGGTAAGGCGCAAATTTCAGGTCAGTGACTTTTCGATAGAAGCCCCACAGTTGTTATTCCCAGATAATCCACAGCACACACTTGGTGCCCCCACCACCTCCATCAGTCCTGCACTGCCTCAGTTGGAATCTGACTCCCAGATGGTGTCCCATTTCAGTTTGAGATGAACACCTGACCCCATACCTTACCCATTGCAAAGACCTTGCCCTTCTATATGGTGGAGGTGTAGGTTTGGGAATTACTGTAACAAAGAGCTATGTTAAACAATGCTATCATATTATCAATGACTCATTTTGAGATCAAGGCCAACGGTATATTGTTTTGTATTAAGTCATATACATCAGAAAATACATGTAAAACTGCATTGTGTCAACAAGCACAACATGCCCCCACCCCGCCCAATAATATAAGCCCCATACACAAGGTGGAATATCCTGACTTCTAAAATTGTCAACTGATTTACCATTTAATATCGAGGTAAAAACAAAAAAACTGCGGATGCTGGAAATCCAAAACAAAAACAGATTTACCTGGAAAAACTCAGCAGGTCTGGCAGCATTGGCGGAGAAGAAAAGAGTTGACATGACCCTTCGACAGAACTTCTGTCAGTTCAGACAGTTCTGTCGAAGGGTCATGGGGACTCGAAACGTCAACTCTTCTCCGCCTATGCTGCCAGACCTGCTGAGTTTTTCCAGGTAATTCTGTTTTTGATTTAATGTCGAGGATTCATTTTTACTAATTTTCTCCCTGAAATTGGGATCTCTGTATTGCAGGTTATTTTTGGGTTTTCACATACACTGAGAGTACCAGCCTGATTCAGAGTGAAAGAAAAGTATTACTGCAGAGCTAAACTCCAGCACCAGTGGGTGGATTTTTCTGTACCTGCTGGCATTGGGCATGTTCGGTGGCGTGAATGTGGCAAGAAGGCCAAAAACCTGTTTCGCGATGTCGTGAAACCAGTTTGCAATCGTGTCTCCTGCCATCAGACATCTGGAACCTTATTGTAATACGTTTGGATATCGTTATAAGGCTAGCCCACCAGACTCATCCCCACATGCTGGATCGTCCGCCCACGTCAGTGTGATTGCACGCCGACATGTTTCACAACTGCACGTAAGTGACGTGCAGCTAGTGAGCTGCACTTCACTTGTGACTTGAAGGTTTGTTTGTCTACCTTGCTTCGGGCAGTACTCGCAGTCATCAGCGCCAGGCTTCACAGACAGCGCCACATCACCTTTAGGGAGGCGCATGGGCAGGTCTCTACCTACCGGATCAGCCATAAGGCGGGGGTGGCTGCAGGGCTAGGACTTTCTTGGGGAGCGGGGAGAAATGGCCTCAGGCAAGGGAAGAGGCAGTGGGGCGAGGGCTGTACTTGGGAAAGGGTTATCCCAGGGTGTGTGTGGAGGCATAAGTTGATCTGTACAAGTGGCCTCAAGATGGTGAGGGCTGAGGACACAGTCTCCAGAGCAGTTGAGGCCAGATGGAGACGTGAAAGTGTGTGTAAGAGAGAGTGGTGATGTCCCTTGTGCTGCCAGTGAATGTGTGATGGGCTTGAATGTGTGAGTTTAGAGTGATGAGATGGTTGCCTTACTCAGGCTGCATGGATGGGATCATGCTTCCTCTATCTGCATTGGATGGTCAACCTTTTCTGTGCAGCATTGGCACTGATCACCACTGCCACCACCTACCAAGCTGGAGTGGTAATGTTGTTGACCCTCCTGTGGCCAGAACAGGGGTAGAGGACATTATGGCGGGCCTCCACGGCATCCAACAGGCACTCGAGGGACACGTCATAAACCTGGTGGGGGGGATGCAGTCTTCTTGTCTTTCAGGGCCATGTCTTATTTGCAGCAGTCCTAGGCTGGAAGCACTGAGAGGTGTATGTACAGCTGTACTTTAAATGTGGTGCCCAGCATGCTAAAGTGATGAGGTGGCGGGTGAATCGGAGCCTGCCCGCCATCAAAGCAGCGTGTTTCCCAGGAATGCATAATTAACTCAGCAGGATTGGGACGATATGGTGTGAGAAGCCGCCATTGCGGAAAATGTCATTTTCCTACCCGCTACCGCACTTAGTGCAAACCTGGGACAATTCCATCCAGTGTGTCTGTCAACGGTTGCACATATCTTCCTGCAGAGGAGCTAGTGACTCAGGAGCCTATACCAGGAAGCTCATCTTGTCTGTGCTATGATGCGGTGCGCATATTGGGTTGATGGATGGTTTCCACCACATGTAACATTGTCTACCTCAGCCCATCTGCTGTTAAAACTTAGTCTGTGGGTTTTTCCCTTCTGATTAGCCTCTATTCTTCATGAATTTCAGTTCATCCAAGTCTTTGTTGTCCATATCTTGCCCTGAGCCAAGCCCTGCTCGCCTGTCACACCTGTGCTTACTGACCTACGTTGGTTTCTGGTCATCGAACACCACCTACTTAAATATTCACAACCTCTTGTTTTAAATATCTTCACAGCCTCACCACCCTCTGCCATCTTTATAATTTAATTAAATCTACAAAAAAAAACTTGCGTTTATACGGCACCTTTCATGACAACGGTATTCCCCAAAGCACCTTAACAGCCAATGAAGCACTTTTTAAAAAAATTCTTTCACAGGATGTGGACTGGCTAGGCCAGCATTTATTGTCCATCCCTGACTACCCTCGAGAAGGTGGTGGTGAGCTCCACACCACACACTAAACGATCTCGGAGCATATTGTTCAGAGTCGTACTAAACTCACAATGTTCCATTAGCTGCTTCAAACTTGCCACATAGCATGCAATTGTCTCACCTGGAGCTCTATTTTGTGAATTAAACCTGAACCTCTCCACTGTGATTGAGGCCTTGGGTTGAAAGTGACCCTTCCCAAGGTCCACCAATTCATCAAAATTCTTCAAATCTGGGGTACTGGGTGGCACCAAACTTCAAATCAAACCATAGGTATTGCTCCCACAAGTACTCAGGAGGATCGCTCGCCTCTTCTCTTCCCCGTAATCTTGTTCGCTTGAAAAAAGAACATGAGGCGTTCTATGTAATGAGACCAATTGACTGTGGCTGGTTCAAAAGGATCAATTCTCCCAAATTGTGGCATTTTGAGAGGGGATAACTTCTTGAATTCTAATGGAGCTTGCCACTTACAATCACTGGGCGAGGTATAGGGCTGATTTCTTTTTAACGTGATTTCTTCTGGTCAATTCTATTTTATCCTCATCGCCAGTTTTTTGTAAGGTAGCTGAGGTGTACTATTAATGATAGACACTTCTTAGGTGGAAACTACACGTGTGCTTTCAACTCTAACTCTATCCCTACACTGACTCTGAGGTAGCCCAAGCTACTCTCCTATTAGATCATGTGATGTTGCCTACAAAGAGGGTGTGAATTATCATTCAATAATAACATAGTCACTTAAGCAACTAGGGTCACTGTTATAGGATGGCTGAGTTGTACTATTGATGATAGAGTTGATCTGCAGACACTTCTTGGGTGGAAACTTTTAAGTTTATTTACAATATACTCAGCAGCAACTACATGTGTGCTTTCATCTCCAACTCTATCTCTACACTGATTCTGATGTAGCCCAAGCTACTCTCTTATTGGACACTACAGATTATGGGACCTTGCCTAACAAGTATTCTTAAAGGTACATTACACACTAAATAAAACCATGATTACTACAGTAACCATCATAAATTATCAGAATCCCAGCAAGCAACAAAAATTCGAAGCACGAAAATGCCTCGCCTTGAACTCCACAGTAAATGTTTTTTTATAAATGGACACCTGGAAGCAATTTTTCCACCTGTAACCTGCACTCTGAGTTCAGGTAACATGTTAACTCCACGTTCATGCTCACATTTCATGATATTATCTAACCTCCTTTGTGGGTCTCCTCGTAGCAATCCATTTCAGTGGGTAAATTGTACCTCAGTTATTGTCTTTATATAGAATGTATACACATCTCGTTCCTCAATTAACCATGGTGCAAGGGTCAAATTTGGAAATTTGTGCAAGGGATTGGAGCTGTCTACTATTTTCTAGAAAAATAGGTGTTCCTTCTCTGCTACTGTGTGACGAGGTACCTTTTTAAAGCTGCTTTAGCTTGCTCATGTCTCCTCTCCAGCATGTATATCTGTTTCTCTCCTATAAGTGGCAGTGTGGCACTGACCTAGTGCAGGGCAGACAGGCTTCTCATGTGAACATGCAGAGATGCAGCAAGTGAGAATCCTATGGGAGGCGGTTCACTGGTCAGCACCGCACTTCAAAACAGAGGCAGCCAGTGCCATGCTGCAACAGCTTTGGCTCAGCCACAACATCTAAAAGGCCAGCACTTCTCTTAGATCCACTCAGTATGTCGTTGCTATGGTAACGTCACATCCCCTCAGATACTTGTCGGAAGGGCAAGCTGCTGCTCATCTTTAGATGAGAAGGACAAATTGGAAGCGTGAGATTTTTTTTTAAAAAAAAAGATGAAATTTTATATTCTGCTGTTGAGGAATTGAGGCAGTAATCCAACCAGATCGGCCTCCCACCGGCCCATGCCCCAGCAGCTGGAACAACAGAAGCAAGAGTGAGTCTAATCAACTGACGCGGTAACTTTTTAACAATTGCTTCTTTGAATTCACTGTTTTTTGACCATTCCATCAACGAAACCACATTAAGTCTTCTTGCTCCCTAACAATATATCCAGTCTTATGTGGAAAGTAGGTGTAAAGCAATCTGTACTGTACACTTTCACAGGCACCCAAACGCCTTTTTCACCTATGATAGTGGAGGAATGTCACTGGTGAATGTCCTGTGCCGCCCAGTTAAACCGGCAGCAACAGTTTTTGCTGTAAGCAAAATAATTTTTAATCAATTTTTTAAAACCGTTTTATAGTTTACTAGAACTTGATTCTAGAAAATGTTGTAAATGAAGCACCATTTGATGAGCCAGTCAAGTGTTCTTATTTTGAAGATTTTTTTTTACTTGTTGAAATTCTGAAAATCCACATGCACCTTTTATCTATCCAATCAGTCACCTCTCCAAAAAAAAAACACATTTTGCCAAATATGATTTGCCCATTAAAAAGCATGTGCTGGCTGCCATTGATTAATCATAGTCTTTCTCAATACCCTAATGTTATCTCAATTTAAGGATTCTTAGAGTTTCTCCTCAACCGACATTGAGCTGGCTAGTCTACATTATCAGTTTAATCATTCTCCCCCCTTTTTAAACCAAAGTGTTACATTGCACTTTTCATGACCACCAGATGTCTCAATGCACTTTATTGAGTATTTTTGAAGCGTAGTCACGGTTGTAATGTAGGAAATGCAGCTACCAATTTGCATTTAGCAAACTCCCATAAGCAGCAATGTGACCTGTAATCTCCAGAGCAACACCGGTAATCTGTTTTTGTGACGTCGATGGAGGGACAAGTATTGGCCAGGGCACTACAGATAACGCCCCTGCTGTTCTTCGAAGTAAATCCTCTTTGGTTCTTTTACATCCACCTGAGCAGGCAGACGTTTAACGTCTCGCCCGTAAAGGCGGCATCTCGAACAGCCCCCACACCTTCTCATTTTAGCGCTGTACTTTGTTTTTCAGGCAGCATGAACAGCTTGATTGCTCCGGCACGCGTCCTGAGGAGTTTGAGCACCTGCAGGATCTTTTGGAGGAAGTGTCCGACACCTGAGCCACGTGAGGCATGGAGCGTGAGAGCAACCCGCCGGAATTCCTACCTGAAGTTAAACACTGCCGAGCAGAGGCCAAACCGACTCTGTGAGCAACTAGCACCGCGAGGAAAAGCTCTGCTTCTATTTGCAAGACACAAAAGCAGCAAAAGCTCAAAAAAGGGGAAAAAGAGAATGTTGCAAGACGAGCCAGATGAAGAAGAGGATGACCCTGAGAAAAGTGACTATGAGGACGAATCGGAAGAGGAAGAGGATGACAGCCAGCCAAAAACTTATAAAGACTTTGAGAAAGTAGTGCCATCTTTCAGATTTGACTTCATCATGAAAGCTGGTCTGGATATGGCAAGGAAGTAAGTGTCGTGTCTTTGAACTGTTGAAAGCACTGGTAAGGCATGACCGCGTCGGCACTTTTTGGTGTATTTTAGCAGCAGGTACTGCTAATGAAACCTGACACACCGATCAATTGTTCAGCTGTCAGAGAGCACAGAGACTATTTATTAATTTTACAAGTGTCATCTCTTTTTCATTCTTCTTTCCAAAATCGCAGAACTGGCCTGTTTGAGTTTTGAACTGGTTAGACCTGACACTCTGAAGGGCTTAAGTTAAGAAGTGGGAAGGTGAAATGGTACAAACCTTGCTGTCCATTATTGGCCACCAAACAGTGGTAAAAGGGGAGATTGAGACATGTCCTATTACTAATGGCACTTGGTTCAAGCATGCTTCAAAGCTGTGAATACAACAACCCAAAGTGGAGAGGAAGTGACAGTTATTATATATACTGTTAGAACCTCCAGAGGAACACAGGAATAACTAGATTGCTGTAATTTTATATGTTGAATTCCCAATAAATTACACTCAATCAACATATTGGGAACAGATGGTCGTTTGCATTGTCTTAAATATTTTCTGACTCAAATTCCAATTTTCTCAGCAAGAAGGCTAATGTAAATGAATGGTAGTCACTGTACTGGCCCACTTCAACTTGCTTGTTGTTCACCTACCTGGGCCTATGACAGGCTGAGTGTGGCCATGTGAGTTTGGTGCAAGGTTCTTCAATAGAACCTTCTAGCATTTGACTAGGGAGTGATATTAGTTTATAACTCTTCCCATTAGTTACCCCTGGTCTCGTTTCCTCCTCTGGGGTAATTTTGACTGGTTTTGTTTTTAATAATTCTATCACGTAACACAGGTAACAAACAACACAAAATCTGACAAATGACCTATCGACAATAATAACCACACAATTGTTTAAAAATGTTCAGTGCTGTGAAGCTCCTTCTGCACCATTTGCCCTGCAACAGGTTTGGAATCTTTTATTTAAACTTTTTTTTTTGAGATGTGGGTGATATTAGCAAGGCATTATTTATTTCCTATCCCTAGTAATCCTGAGTGCATTAGGGGTTAACCATATAAGAGTGGCTCTGCAGTCACATGTATACCAGGCCCAGGTTTTCTTCCGTGAGGGCTGATAAGTGAACTAAAAATGTTTTTTCCAACAATTCAGCAGCTTTCTGATGCTATCTGAAAAAATTATTGAGTTCAGTTTCTCCACTGTGGGATGGGAACTCCTGATCGCAAGGTTGCGGAACTGTCACAGTAACTACTAGGATACTGTTTAGCCTCGGATATCCGCTACTTTCTGTTTGTGCAGCAGCCCTTCTCGTAGAACTACATTAAAGGCGTCTGGAAGCCCAGATACATGAACACAGGGACTGCCATTCTGTAGCTTTCTCAGAAACGTGCAGGAGTTCGGTCAAACAGCATCTTCCACTTCTGAACCCAAGTTGGCTGCTGCTTAATAGTTTATTTTCTGGTATGGTAATCCTCAACTTAATCTTTGCCTGTTACTGATAAACTAATGGATCTAAATTTACACGGGTGTGTTTTGCCAATTTTCTGTGCTGGTTTCCAATCTGGTGCTCGTTGACTCCCTCCTGACGACTGTCAGCATTTTGCCCCTGTCTTCACTTAGCGTTCCCAGCTGGATAGGCTCTGTCCCTAGGGATTTATTCGAGTGAAATGAATATCTGTCTATGATTTCCATACAAGTGATGTCAAAACCATTGACCTCAAATGCTGCTAATATTCCTGTGACCATTTCAACAAAGTAATCATTTATGTTTACTAGTTTTAGTTTATCCCCCCGCCCCCCCCCACCCCTGTTCTAATTTCATGTTTAGGAAATCTCGATTTTTCATTGACAGCTCTCTTGCTGTTTTAGTACTGGAAGAAACCTTACTGTGTAACAATTCTCAGTGTGTGCTGCCTCTGTGCTGTTTCTAGCCCTTTCCCCTGCATTAGGTGCCCTGGCCACACACACCCTCCCCTTACACCTTAACTTTGTTCCTCCTCATCATCTTTAGATCATCCACATGCCTTCTCCCAGCCAAGTTGGATCCCACTTCATTGTTGCTGCCATTGTCACCCTGGCTTGGCTGTGGCCATTGCTCAACATTTTATTCTGCTTCCCTCCTGCTGATTTTCACTGGGTGGCTTCCCTTGACCTGGGATGACTAGGCATATGAAGAGAGTACAGATTATGAGACTAGGTTTCAACCGTGGCTCAGCTGGTAGCACTCTTGCCTCTGATGATTGTAGGTTCAAGTCCCACTTCAGCACAATGCTGTTCTGGAGGGAATGTCAGAATTTTGACGCAATAAAAACGAAGGAATGGAGGAGGCAGGGCGGGGGCTGTTCTGTTTCAGTTGGTAGCTAAGGCATCTGCTGATCAGACAATATAGGCTGTACCATCAGTGCTACCTTACAGCAGTTTGATACACTGCCATTCCTACACTAACTTTCCCTATAGAAATTGTGTCTCTGGGCTCCCAAATACATATGGTGAAATTAGCTTGTATCTGTTGAACTGAGTTTGTGTCCTTTCGAAATTGGTTTAAATTGGCTTTCATGTCACCCGCGACCAGCCCAAGTTGGGCTTTGATTTGAAGCCAGGTGCTGCAGCTATCACTGAATGTTATACCAGCCAGCGCAGTCTTTAACACCGGCTTGTGGTTTGCTTTGCAGTAAAGTAGAAGATTCCTTCTATAGTAACAAACTGAGACTGAACGGAGAAAAGCTACTGAAGAAAAGTAAAGTGGTACGTTTTATATTTTCATCTCCATTTATTTCAAATGTACTGTTCATAACAATCTAAAAGCTGCCCACCACTGCGTAACTTTAGTTGATGGGAGTATCTTAATTCTTTGCAGCATCCAGGCCCCTTGTCAAACAAAACTGAAATGTACAACCCTTCACACCCACCCCAAACTAATGGCTGATGTTTGTTGTGTTTTACAGTAAGAGATACTTCACAGCCTTCATTGTCTAAGAACCAGAGCAGCGGGGATTGAGTTCCTATTTTAATTGATGGATTGCAATATTGGGATCAGATCAGGTTGAGGGTTTTTACTTACACTGTGTGAAAGAGGTGCTTTTACTTGCACTGAGCGAGCACGTGGGCTAGGTCAGGAAGTCCAGCCAGAGGTGGGGATGCCAGGACTCTTGATTAACTGTGAATTTTGAATTTCCACTTGGGAGGGGCAATCTCGCTTTTTTAACAGCAGATAATAGAGGACCTAATGTACTTGTAATCCTACCGAGCTGTTTCTGTTTAAGCAAAAATGTCATTGAATAATAACTGAATAATAGAACAGATCCACATGAGCCCAAAACATGACATTGAAACATTTGTCTAATCCCTGATTATGGGCATGGTATGTGGGTAGTATCATCATTAACCTACAGAGAGATTGAAACCATCTGCCCTGTGATAAGATTACCCTCTGGCTCTTACTGAGCACTCCCAGCTGCTGTCATTTTGCTGGCACAATTGTATCATGGGAAGAGGGAACTCTTTTCAGAAGCACCATTCCTATAGCCCACTAATCACAGGATGCTGCTGGAGAATGCGAGAGACCCCGTTCCTCACTGCTGCTGCCTCCTTTGCAGCAGATCGAACACCTGCCCGATTCGGCGGCTGGCAGTGCTGGGTCCGTACAGATTCCTTTAGTTTGTTTGCCGTGGTAACAAAGATAGGAATTTTGACATTCATTCTGGAAAGATGAGACAAGCATTTTCCGTTTCTTGGGTTGCTTGCAGATAGAGATTTAAAGCAAGGGAGGGGCAAGAAACAAAGTTGTTGAAAATCTCAACTAAAATCTGCAAAATCCTTGAAAGCTAACGCAGGTCTAGCAGCATCTGTCAAAGTGCTGGTGCTTCATCAGAACCCACCCGTGTTCTCTATCCAAGATGTTGGCTTCCAAAGAGATCACAGATTATGAGACTAGGTGTCAACCGTGGCTCAGTTGGCAGCACTCTTGTCTCTGAGTCAGATGATTGTCGGTTCAAGTCCCTCCTCAGCACATGAGCACAATGCTGTAATGGAGGGAATGTCAGAATTTTGATGCAATAAATGTGAAGGAACAGTGATATAGTTCCAAGTCAAGAGAGTGTGTGGCCTGGAGGGGAACCTGCAGGTTGTGTTGTTCCCATGCACCTGCTGCCCTTGTTTGTGTAGGCAGGAGAGGTTGTAGGTTTGGAAGGTTCGATCGAAGGAGCCTTGGTGAGTTGCTGCATTACACCTTGTAGAAGGCACGCACTGCTGCCACTGTGTGCCACTGGTGAAGGGACTGAATGTTTAAGTTGAGATGCCAGTCAAGCGGGCTGCTTTGCCCTGGATGGTGTTAAGCTTCTTGAGTGTCATTGGAGCTGGACTCATCCAGGCAAGTGGGGAGCATTCCATCACACTCCTGAGTTACTTGCTGCAGAATTCTTAGCCTTTGGCCTGCTCATGCAACCACAGTATTTATATGGCTGGTCCAGGTAAGTTTCTAGTCAATGCTGAGCCCCCTGAACGTTGTTTAACATGTCTTATTCAAGGAATAAACCTAAAAGAATTAAAGGAAACAAAGGTAGAATTAATATTGAAATCTCCTACAGTAAATTTAGCAGATGCCCTCAGGGAAGTAGCATCTATACGAGTGTTTCCATCGATGCTTGGGAAGACTGTCGCTCTTCTGCTGAAATTGCGAGAGACCAGGAGAACCAATGCGGATCTTCAATCCTGCTGTTTGTATTTTGGATGTAAGTGATGGGCTCCTGTAGTTTCTAAAGGACTCAACTGACTTCAGGTCTGAACGAGGATTTGTTTTCTTTTTGCATTGCAGGTGAAAGAGGGTGATGTCCTGGATCATCTTATCGGGGAGGATAAGGAAGCTGAAACAGTCACCGTCATGAGGGTGATGGTTAGAAAGGTTGCTGAAGAAATGACGAATACGGATAAATACAGAGTGACTTTGAGACGCTGGAAACATCTACAGTTGCCCAGAGAGGAGGTGTTTAAGTAAGACCCTGCTGTCCGCCTGGAGGAGCGCTGACTGCAGCCGTGTGCCTGGGAGACATGGGGCAGGAGTTTACGAAATACAAGGCTGTAACACGACAGGAATTCACGTGGAAGCTTTTCCTACTTTCCTCCATGACAACACAGACATTCACAACAGTTTACATTTATGTAATGTTGGTCACGTGACAAATATACCCCAAGTGTTTTGCCAGGGGATGCATCAACGGCGCATAGCAAGGGAAGGAATTCAGGGTGGGTGGAGGGGAAATGAGAGAGAGGTTTTGGAAAGGCTTTTTGAAGAGACCCAGGGAGGTTTTTGAAAGGAATTCAACCAAGGGAACAGCGACTGAAAAATCTGCCTCGTGTGATGGTGTGGGGGGAATGGGGAAGAAGCAGTAACCTGGTGACTGAAGCTGGGGGGAGGTGGTGGGGAGAGTGGTCAGGGTTGGACATATTGATGGAGACGGACACTCTGATAAGATGGAGAGAGGCTACTGAGGGATTTGTAGATGAGAACCACGATCCTGAAACACACAGCCACTTGAGTTTGGAGAAGACCAGGGGGTGACAATTGTGCTGCACTTTGTGTGTGAACATGAGCTGCAGGCTTTTTAATTAGTTGAAGTTTGTGCAGGCAGAGAGGCAGGCAAGAAACATAAATGGTGAAGAGTGCAGAAAGAGGCTATTCGGCCCATCAACTCTCTTCCAGTGCTTTTCTCCATGTGTTACCTAATCTAATCTCACCCTAAAATCTTTAAATACTGCTCATTATCCAACGTCTTTCCTTTTAAAAACATCGTCCAACTGGCGGCCAATGTGGCTCCCAAAATGCTGGTATAAGCTCACAGCAAACGTGGGTGAGAATCAGGCTATGATTGGAGGAGCAGCGAAAACCAGCAACTGTGAAAATGTGGTGATAGAGAGAGAGAGACACTGTGGAGCACACTTTCTCCCCGCTCCCCCCAGCCTCTCCCTGCTTTCCCCCTGGCTCTCACCGTGCTCCCCGGCACTGAATGATCCATGTTTGGGTGCCACTAGGCCTCAGGCCTCGCTCCAGGTCTCTCTTCCCTGCTCATCGCACCCCCTCCCCCACTGATTGGATGAATCAGTGAGGGTGGGTGGGTGATTTTCATACAGATAATAGTGCAAATCTGGGACGATTCTGCCCAAGTGTGGTAGCGGGCAGGTAAAATGACGTATCTCATGCCGTATCATCCCAAAACCCACTGCATTAGTTATGCATTCCCAGGAAACGTGCATTTCGATGGCGGGTGGGCGGGCTGTTATTCGCCTGCCATGCCTTCACCTCACTGCCTCATCGTGCCAGGCGCCATATTTAAAGTCCAGATGTGCACACACATCTCAGTGCTTCTAGCCCAGGCCTACTTCAGAGAAGACGTGCATGAAAGGCAAAAAGACTGCAGCCCTCAGGTTTAGTCACACATCATTGGAACACCTTATGGATGCCGTGGAGGCCTGCCACGATGTCCTCTACCCCCGCTCTGGCCACAGGATGGGCAACAGTGTGACCAACCAGGCTGAGGAGGCGATGGGAGTGGTGGTCAGTGCCAATGTTGCACAGAAGAGGTTGGCCATCCAATGCCGATTGAGGATGTGCAGCCAGGATATGGCAACCATCTCATCACTCTAAACTCACACACTCAAGCCCATCACACATTCACTGGCATCTCACTCACTGCCAGCTCAGGGGACATCACTACCTATTCTCTCACACACACCCTCACATGTCCATCTGGCCTCATCTCTGGAGACTGGGTCCTCAACCCTTGCCACCTTGAGGCCACTTACACAGATCCACATGTGCCCCCGCACACATCCTGGGATACCCTCCTTCCCCAGTACAGCCCTTGCCCTGCAGCCTCTTCCCTTGCCTGAGGCCACATCTCCCCCTTCACCAAGCAAGACCTTGCCCTGCAGCCATTGAAAATCCGCCCCCATTTGGCTGATCTGGTAGGTAGAGACCTGCCTTAAGCCCCCCTAAAAGTGATGTGGCGCTGTCTGTGAAGCCTGGCGCTGATGACTGCGAGTGCTGCCTGAAGCAAGGTAGACAAGCAAACCTTGAAGTCCCGAGCGAATTGTAACTCACCAGGCGCATGTCGCTTCTGCGCTGTTGTGAAACACGACAACATGTTTTCCTGCCGATGTGGGCGGACAATCCAGTGGGGGGGAGGGGGGTCGATTCTGGCGGTGAGGCCTAAGAGTGATTTGCAGATATATCAAATGAGGTTCCCGATGTCGGAGAATGCAGCCTACAATTGGGCTGAGTGGACAATCGCAAACTGGTTTCACGCTGTCAGGAAACCGACTGCGCCATGTTATCTGCTCACGCTACCAGAGACGCCTGACACCAGCGAGCATGGAAAATCCCGGCCAATCTCTCTCAGCCATTCAATAGGTCGATTTTCAACTAAGGTTCTTTCACAGCACAATCCAAGTTGTCGGAGCAAAACTGGAGCGTTGAACACCCAACCACGTAGATTACTGACATCACTCGTACTGTAAACATCCACTCCAGATACCCTGACTGACCTACTGTTTCCTGTCATTACCCAAATAAATACAGGACTGACCATTCTTATAATGGTAATTGCAAGTATGTGTAAGAGGAGGGTGTGTGTGTGTGTGAGAGGGGGAGGGGTGAGAGAGTGTGTGCGCACACAAGCATGCAAGAGGGGCATGTGAGAGGGCTGAGTGTGTGCGAGTGGTGTGTGTGTGTGCACAAGAGATGATGCCAGACCTGCTGAGCTTTTCCAGAATTTTCTTGTTTTATTATTTCAGGTTTCCGACATCCGCAGTATTTTGCTTTTAATTTGTTTGCTTCTTTTCATATGTCAGCTTTTATTTTTTGAGATTCATGTTTAATGTTCTGCCAGACCTTATCTTTCCAAAATATGCTCCTCAGCCCCTTGTGAGAAAAAGGTTGAAATGTGCACCTCCCCCACAAATTGTTGCAGCAAATTCCAAACACTAAGCCACAGTCTGTGTGAAGAATTTCTTTCAAAACATCTGCTTTAATTCTTTTTGTGAACATACTAAACTTGTATCCGTCATCCCCAGCTCTGACCAATTAAATGTCACTATTAATCTTTTTATAATCCTTAATTAACATGAAGATTTCTATCAGGACATTCCATAATTATCTCCACTCTAGTGAAAACGAGCCTTAACCTCTTGCATCTCCCTTTGAAACCTCTCATCCCTGGTGACATACAAAGATGTTTGAAAAGTTGTTCTTCTAGGTGATGAAGTGATGGATGAGGCTACTGGTAGTGGTTGTGAGGGGTGTACCACAACTGTATACTTCCCAACATCAGAAGCACATCCTCACTGCACCACATAGTGTTATTACTATTCCCGGTTATCCACATCTAGAAAACTCTCTAGCCCACAAGCTACTGTTTGCAATAAGCAGCAAATGAACCTGTTCCTTTGGCCGCTGTTTTAATACATTTAATTGAAGTCGGCGAACGCCTTCATTAAAGTAACAGTGGAATGTTAATAGGAGTGAAGTCGGCATCTGTCCAGTAATTTGGCTGCAGTCATTTCTAGATTGTTAAATATTGCTGCTTCTGTCAGCAGTTCACCTGAACTCCTCTGAAGTTTTGGGTCCGTTGGCACCATCCACTGCTTGTGATGCAGCTGCTGGGACATGGACAAGAGTGGTCAGGAGCAATTTCCCTCAAGGGTATCTCTCCTTTCCTGCAGTCGAGAAGCCAGCCTCCAGTCAGCCAGGAGCTAGCTCTCCATGGCAGTCCAAGCAAGATCAGCAGTGTGCTATGTGGGGAGTCCTGGGTGCCTGATGTTCTCGACTGAAGTGTGTCACAGCACTGTCGCTTAGCATCTTCTGGAAGCTCATTATACTGATAAAAGCAAGTGCACTTTGTCATAATTATTAACTGTAAACTGCAGGGAGTAGGATTTTTTTTAACATGTACAATGCGTGAATACTTTCTTTAGATGAAAGCATTCCTAGGGTTCTAATTAGGATAATCCATGTCAGATAGTATATTATTGATTTGAATTTCGACACGCCCCAACCCTCCAAAGCTGGGCTGATCGCTCAGAGATCACAGTGCAACTGAGTTCCAGTCAGTCATTCATGATTTACTCTTTGACGTTTCTGACACTGTGATTTCCCCTCAGTCACGTTGTTAAATAGTGGATAGCGGACAATGATTGCAAGGCAGCAATCTGACTGGAAACATGGAGGCAGTGTCACAGTCTCCAGCAATACCTCATTGTACGGTTCATATAACCAGACAAACTAGGAGGACAAAGCTCTAAGGTTTTAGTATCTGTCTGAGGAAGCTACAGCATTTAAATTACTTTAGCTTCTCATATCTATCGAGACGTGTACCCACTTTTTCACCATCATGCTTGGTGTCCCTCGGTTCTGTCACAATTAAAGCTGCGTTCAGGCAAGTTTCTTGCACCTGATTTTTCATCTGCCATTTCTAACAGAAAAACTGATCAATTCTATTGTACAGAGAAATTCCCCTCATCAACAGACAACACTTGAACTCAGGGTTCAGATTCCTCTGAAATTCCTGGGGCTAGAGAGGGTGCAGGTCACAGTTTCACTTGGACCTCAAAAAATGGTCCAAGATCCCAGATCTTCTGGGATCCTGCCACATTCCAGTCCGATCTTGAAATTCCAATCGGGGGAGCCATGCATTTTAAAAATATTTGGCTTTCTTTTCTTTCCATCATTTGTTAATTGAAACTCCAAAGAAAAAAACACCTTACTGACACAGGAACCCTAAATTTCTGTAATTCTCCAAATCACCTTCACAATAACTGCTGCCTTAAAAAAAAATCAAGAAAGCCAGACTGCCCTGTAATTCACCCATGTGTTGACTTTGCGAATGCAGAGCAATTGCACCTTGGAGTCTAAAAGTGCCTCACACTTGCACTTTAGCACCAGAGTAATACACTGTGCTGCAGACTTTGTAAGATGTCGCATCCTCTGACCAAGGATGAAGCAAAGGTGGGTAAATGGATCTGAGGTATAGGTTAAACTTGATCTGATAGAACCGCCTCGAGGACAGGATGACGAGATGTCGCATATTTGAAGGGACTATTCCTTGTTTTGAATGTTTGTTCCAAAGGGCCCCCTTTAGTCCCTTATTTCTAGGTCATCCTGTGGGACACTGAGCTTGGGAGCCTCTGTTTAGTTTTGTGAGCATGCGCATTCCAACTGTTGGCCACCAGGGGGAGGTATGGTGACCACAAACTGACCAGCTCTGCACCCTCCCCCCACTCCAAACGATCTAATGGCCACTAGCAACCCTCCCACATGTCCCCACCATTGGGTCCCATTATGGAAGTGTTCCTTGTTTTATTTCATAAGAGCAGGTCATCCTGGAGCTGAATGGCCTACCCTATAACTGTGCCATAGGTGGTCAACCGTATGTAGAAGCCTGGCCAAACTCCAGACGCCATACATTGTTAGAGATGTAAAACCATTCTTAAAAGCAAGAAAAGCCAATTGTTGACCTGGAGCCTAAAGTTTACAAGTACCTCTATCTCAGCAGGCATTTTAAGATTCCCCCCTATTAAGAGCAGTGGTCTTGAAAGCGATTCACAAGCCAGGTTGCAGAACATCATGAGCAACAGTATATTTTATATAATAATGGATTGTATTTCTTGGTGCAAAGAGGTTGGTTGTTTGGTGAGCGAGATAGCATGGGTATGCAATTTGCACACTGATGTACTAACAATTGCTGCAACTGTAAATGTAAATTATTATGGGAATAAAAATATTTTCAATCCCCTCCATTAGTTGACTTAAATATACGCATCCTATTTAGAATATTACCGAAGTGAAATGTTCGGGTATCACTGGGTTTCCATTGTTTTTACCCTGTGTGGTCTGATGGATGAACGTGCTCGTAGATCTTGATGTTGAAAACCGGCAGAGCCTGGATCCAAGTGTAAGTGGCAGGATTATTCGCTGATGACCTTGGGTACACACCTCGCTGGAGTAGATGGGATCAGGGTGAGGTTACCTCATTATGCCAACAGTGGGCACTTCGCTGAAGGAGGGAGACTGGGAATGGCCGGGGCGTTCACTCAGGAGGATGGTGCCAAAACTTCCCAGGAGAAAACGTGCTGCCATTGTATCTATCAGCACTTGGCATAGAATGTACAGCGCTGTGTGCATCCAAGGTCATCAGTGAATAATCCTGCTACTTACACTGGGATCCAAGCTCTGCCGGTTTTCAACATCAAGATCTTTTGATCCAACAGGTCTCTGCCAGCATTTATGCTCCACCTGAGCTCCCTCTCATCTCCCTTCATCTCTCCTTCTGTTCCTTTCTCACTCATGGATTTAGTTATTCATTTCAGCCACACTTTAGTTAGCAAATTCCACGTTCTCCAGGTAAAGAAGTTACTCCTGAATTCCTTATTTGGATTCATTAATGACTACCCAGGATTCATGGCCCCTGATTTTTGACTCCCTTGCAGGTGAAAACTTGCTTTTGTAACAAAGGTGAAAAAATCGTGTTGGTAAAATCACGGGTTCAAGCCTGAACCCCCCAGGTGTGGTTCGCTTGTGCTGACATTCCTTCGTTGATCAGACTGGCACATTAACTGATCCCCAGGATACAGATGAGGAAACTTCCCCTGCCCACCAACCAGCCCTCCACCCCACTCCCTGGAGGATACCCCTTCCTGGCCATATCCTCTTTGCCCAAAATTGCACTCCTCAGAAATAGCCTGAGAAGGCAGGGCTCCAGCCTATTGGGCCCCACCCTATTAGATGACTCACTGCATTTTGACTTCACAGTGTCTGGTCAAAGTTGAATATATGTGTGTTGTGATATTGCTTTGCAGGCAAACCGGGGGTGGAATTTTACTTACCTGCCGGTGTCGAGCGTGATAATTGGCGTGACCGGGCAATATGGCACGATTGGTTTTATGAAGGCAGTATGCCATTGTCCGATAAGCCTGTTCCCACCATCGGAGGTTGGAAACCTCATTGTAATACATTTGCATTATATAGCCAGCCCACCGGAATCATTCCCAGACTGCAAATTCATGAGAATTTTAGTTGACTGCAGAACAGTTGGACAATTGTACATGTTGTACAATCTCCTTGCTAAAGCTGGCCATGGAGCAGTAACTGCTGGAGGCACTCACAGCCCCTTGCAATGTCAAGATTCTGGTTTGGATTAGTCTCCCCCATGGGCAGCGCAGGTTAGGAGAATGCCTACGCCAATCGGTCAGATGGAGTGAAGAGGAGGTGGGTAGGATTTCAGGAAACCATGCAGCGGACTAATCTTTGGCCATCCAAGTGGTGGCTAGCATTCTCCTGGAATCGCTAATCGGCCTTCACACTTAACCAGGACAAGTTCCTAGTATACCCATGCTAACCACATTTTTTTTTTATTCATTCATGGGATGCGGGCTTCACTGGCTGGGCCAGCATTTATTGCCCAGTTGCCCTTGAGAAGGTGGTAGTGAGCTGCCTTCTTCAACCGCTGTAGTCCATGTAGTGTAGGTACACCCACAATGCTGTTAGGGAGAGAGTTCCAGGATTTTGACCCAGCGACAGTGAAGGAACAACAATATATTTCCAAGTCAGGATGGTGAGAGACTTGGAGGGGAACTTCCAGGTGGTGGTGTTCCTATCTATCTGCTGCCCTTATCCTTCTAGATGGTAGTGGTGGTGGGTTTGGAAGGTGCTGTGCAAGGAGCTTTGGTGGATTCCTGCAGTGCATCTTGTAGATGGAACACACTGCTGCTACTGTGCGTCGGTGGTGGAGGGAGTGAATGTTTGTGGATGTGATGCCAATCAAGCGGGCTGCTTTGTCCTGGTCAGTGCCCAGTTTCTTCAGTGTTGTGGGAGCTGCATTTATTCAGGCAAGTGGGAAGTATTCCATTACATTCCTGACTTGTGCCTTGTAGATGGTGGACAGGCTTTGGGAAATCAGGAGGTGAGTTACCTGTCACATGATCCTAGCCTCTGACCTGCTCTTGTAGCCACAGAATTTATATGGCTAGTCCAGTTCAGTTTCTGGTCAATGGTAATGCCCAGGATGTTGATAGTGGGGGATTCAGTGTTGGTAACGTCATTGAACATCAAGGGGCGATGGTTATATTCTCTCTTGTTGGAGATGGTCATTGCCTGGCACTTGTGTGGTGCGAATGTTACTTGCCACTTGTCAGCCCAAGCCTGGATATTGTCCCGGTCTTGCTGCATTTGGACATGGACTGCTTCAGTATCTGAGGAGTCGCGAATGGTGCTGAACATTGGTGCAATCATCAGCGACCATTCCCACTTCTGACCTTACGATGGAAGGAAGGTCATTGATGAAGCAGCTGAAGATGGTTGGGCCTAGGATACTACCCTGAGGATCTCCTGCAGTGATGCCCCTGGAGTTGAGATGACTGACCTCTTTCATCCTGCAAGAGGAGTACATCAGGATCATGGGGCCTGGTGAACTAGCTGGGTGCCTGATGGCCTACAGAGAGTGAAGACAATGGAGAAGGCAGCGACTGAGGATCCCGGCTACGCAGAGGCAGGAGCAGCAACTTCAGGAAGAAGAGGCAGATGGGGCTCCCACACATGCTGCTGAAGAGCCACAGTGAGCCATTGCAGGCCGGTGCCTTGCTAGACCCAGGGCCTATAGACACTGCCTTTCATTCCTGCAGATAACTGAGAACCAATGTTGTCGAAGGCTACGCACGTCTAGGGAAATGGTCACTCACATCTGTCAGCCACTGCAGGACTTGGAGGGCATCCACTGCCAGTGGCTGTGAAAGTAACCACAGCGCCCAATTTCTATGCCAGTGGCTCCGTTCAGGGCTCCACAGGTGACCTCTGTGGGATCGCACAAGCCTCCAACCCCAAATGCATCCCGGGTGCCATCTTTGTGAGGGCACACAACTTTGTGCATTTTGCCCAGGACCAGGAAAGCCAGAATGCAAGAGCAATTGGGTTCACCCAGATTTCGGGTTTCCCACAGGTTCAGGGTGCAATCGACTGCACTCACGTGGCGTTCAGATCTCCATCGCAACACACGGTGGACTACACGAACGACAGGGAGCTCCATTCACTGAATGTGCAGCTGGTGTGCAACTACCAGAAATGCATCCTGCAGGTATGTGCACAGTTCACCTACATCCTCAGTCAGTCACAGATCCCTGGAGTCTTCCAGGGTCCACAGAAGCTGCGGGGATTGCTCCTCGGGTCAAGGGCTACCCGCAGAGGCCGTGGCTAATGACACCCATGCAGCGGCCTCATACTGCAGCAGAGTGACGCTATAATGAGGCTCATGCAGTAGCTCACAACTTGGTAGAGCAGACCATCGGGATGCTGAAGATGAGGTTATGGTGTCTGGACCAGTCTGGTGGAGCCCTGCAATACAGTCCACAGAGGGTGTCACACATCGTTGTCGTCTGCTGTGCCCTTTACAACCTGGCGCTCCAACGGGGAGACAGGTTGGCTGAGGAGGAGATGGAGGAGCTGGAAGTCTCCTCCGATGAGGAGGATGCCAATAGGGATGAGGATGAGGAGGTCCTCAGAGGCAACAATGATGATGATGAGGCCTTCGCACTGGCTAGACGAGGCAGGCGTGCTCGGGAGTGGAGGCCCTAATAATCGCTCAATTACAGGAGGATGATGACAACATGCAGTGAGGACACTCCATAGATCTTCACAGAGCCTCTGAGAATGTCTGACTCCTGTATGGCTGAGGGCAGCTCGCTTACGCTCTGTGATTAGGGTCATGACATAGAGATGCAGCCATGAACTTTTAGAAGCACCTGATCCTTTGTCCACCTTCAACACCTGAGACCTTCAGGAGCATAGCATCACTAGTCACAGATGCTGAAGAGATGGGGGGGCAGCCCCACCTCAGAGGTGCTGAGAGCACACAGAGAGAATGATGGAACTCTGTGACGCCTGCCCACTACATTCTGGCACCAATTACAAGCACTGCCGGGGTGCAGGCATCACTAATGTTTCCAGGGAGTGTGAAGCCCGACCATCACTTTGGTCTGAAGGCTGCACAGAGCTCAGGGAAGAGACACTGGACTGAGACACCTGCTTTATCTTGAGCAGAAAGGTTTCACATCTGAGTGACAAGAACACTGCTCATCAGAACAAGGAGCCATAGGCAGGGAAACATTCTTGGGAGTTTACTTACAATAGTAAACATTATGTAATAGCGTCTAACACCCGTGCCCAGGCTGTGCAACTAATTCTCTCCAACTTTCCTAACCCTGTCGCTACATCTTGGTGCTCCCCAGACATCCATGGTGGAGGCCGAGGCAGCCTGCTGACTGCGACGTCCTGTCTCTGATGAACTTGGTGGGTGTCCTCTGGAGGGCTGCGGCTTGGTGGGCCCCAGCCTGCTTTTGGGGTCCTGCTGTGTGGCAGTGGCACCCTCCTCAGCCTGTGGAGCTGGAGCTGCTGGGGTCACAGGAAGAGGGGATTTGGATGAGCCGGACACTTTCAGATTCACCTGGATGGATGGCCCCGGGGGGGTACACCTGCTGATCCTCCTCCCTACAGGCGCCCAAGGGCCCCTGGCTGACTCCCGTGAGCAGAAGAGTGACATTGAGCTGTCCCGCACACCCCTCGCATATACACTGTTGGAATCAGCGATGGAGTTCAACCTGTGCAGCAGTGCAGGAGCGAAGTCCTGGAACAAGGTCTCCATGGCAGCCACCATCCTACCACTATAGACCTCAGTGCGTTGGCATGCCAGTGCTATCATCTCAGCCTGAAGGTGGACGGACTCCTCCATCGTGCCTTGCAATCTGAGGAGTGCAGTGGACATCCCTTCCTGTTGGTCCCGAGCTTGCCTTTGCAGCTCCAGCAACTGTGACATGACTGAGTCCAGAGGCTCATCATCTGACTCGGACTCAGCAACGTTCTGGCCTCCAGCAGTCCTCCAAGCGCCGAGGACCTGGGAAATCCCTGCCTCCGCCTACTGTGGATCAGACAGTGCGATGTGCTCACCAGATTGTGATCCCAGGGCTATTCCAAAGCTAAGTCCCACCGAGGTGTGTGTCTCTGTGCTGGTGGGGGATGTGAGTGAGTGCTGTGAGGGGTCTTCAGGGAGGGTGCCTCCGGACTCCTCTTCAGAGGTTTCTTCAGGGCTTGATTGGAGGCCCTGGATCGTGGATTCTGTCGACTGTTTCCCAGATGTGCCTGCGATAGCAAGGAAAGATAATTAGTGTGAAACAGGACATATCACTCACAGCATGGTTGTCTGATGGATGTTGCACTGCTGGATCCTCACTTGGTAGAGCACCGCCGACCTCATTGTCAGCACAGGACCGGTCCAGATCCTCAATGGCCAGCTGGATGGCTCTGTTTTTAAAGTCGGTAAGGACCTTGATTTTGGGCATTCCTCCGCCGGTCTGTGACCCCTCACTCTTGTTGTGTGCCAGCTTGTCCTGAAAGAATAGAGATGGAGAAAGTATAAGCAGGACGCCTGCCAGGCCAGCTGATGAGTAAACCTAGCCTGTGGGTGGTGAGCAGTCCCATGGATGGGATGAGGAGAATGACAGTGAGTGTAAGAGCGTGAATAGTGATATCCCTTGGGCCAGCAGTAAGTGAGGGCCCTATGGATGTGTGATGGGTTTGTGAGTGTGAGCTGAGAGTGATGAGAAGAGTGACTTACCCTGGCAGAATGGAGGAGATCATTCATCTTCTCGTGGCACTGGGTGGCTGTCCTCTTTTGAAAGGCTTTGGCGCTGACCATCCCTGTCTCCACCTCCCAAGCTGGATTAGCGCAGTTGCTGCCCATCCTGCAGCCAGAGTGGGGGTATAGGGCATCCCGGCGGGCATCCACGGCATCCAGAAGGCGCTCAAGGGATGTGTCACTGAACCTGGGGGTTGCAGTCTTGGCGGCTGGCGTGATGCAGCGGTGGGGTGACAGTGGGCAGACCCACCCGCCATGGAAACAGCGTGTTTCCCGGGAGTGCATAAGTAATGTGGCGGGTTTGGGACGATACGGCATGGATAGGCGCCATCGTGGCCGGCGTGTAAAATGTCCTTCCACCCGCTAATATTACCTTTTGCTTCAGTAATGTATAGATTGAACAGACAGGAAGTCCTCCTGAAATATATCAGCCTGAGACAGAATACTTTGTGCCCCTCAGACATCTCCAAGGAAACATTCAACTTGCATCATCTCTAAAGGATCTTTGTATAGTCTGTATAGGTGTTTTCCCCTTCACTTTGAGCTTCACTCCATCATCAGATGCTTTTCAGATCCTCCCGCACTTCCAGTCGAGTCTGATGCAGTAACCGCAGATTTTTATTATATTGGTCATGATACAGGATAGAGCAGTTGGAGTCTGTCCTTGTCTACTCAGCTCGCAAAGGCATTTCTTTTCTGAGTGAAAGGCAGCATTGTTGAGGCCTAGTTATCTCCACCCCTGATAGCATCCAGGAGCCACACTTTCACAGGGTCACGAAGCTGTCATTAGCACCAGTCAATATATAGGACTCCATGTTTGTCTTTGAATAGGCGCAGTAAGGTTTTCTGAAAGAAAAATGCCTGATTAGTGCTTACAGATTTTCCTATGCTCTACTGGCAACATAAAAGTATCTTGACAAGGTATTTACATTGAAGGAAGAGACTAATCTGGCTCTAGGTTCCATGTTTGTCTTGAGGCAGTTCCTACAGGACATTTTTGATTGATAAGGGAGTTGAGGGTTATGGGTGGGGGGACAGGTCGGAAGGTGGAGTTAAGGCCACAATCAGATCAGCCATGATCTTATTGAATGGTGGAGCAGGCTCCAGGGGCCTACTCCTGCTCCTGATTCTTATGTTCTTATGAGTCAGCTCCAATTGAAAACAACGTACAAACTTCTGGGAGTAGAGCGGCTTTAGAGTCTCAATTCCCCAATTTTTCATTGGTTGCTGGGCTTCTTGCAGTGACTGAGGAAAAACTGACCAAAGGTGATGACATCCTCAAGACAAGGAGGCTGCAGGCTAAAAGCAAAAAACTGCGGATGCTGGAAATCCAAAACAAAAATTAAAATACCTGGAAAAACTCAGCAGGTCTGGCAGCATCTGCGGAGAGGAGCACAGTTAACGTTTCAAGTCCAAATGACTCTTCAACAGAACTGAGGAAAAATAGAAAAGAGGTGAGATATAAGCTGGTTTAAGGGGGGTGGTTGCAAGCTATCCTGCTGCCAGGTCCTTTTAGTGTCTGGAGCAGTGCCTGCAGCAGCAGCAAAGTGGCAACATAAATGCATCATTAGACAAACTATTTTGCAACACCATCTCAGAAATGCAGGTGTGAAGTTGTTCAGAGCTGCCTTCTGTTTATATCCCTTTCTGCAGGCCCCACTGATACCTATTAACTGGGGTGTTTTTTTTCAAAGGTTGGTACATCCCATGTCAGTCTATTCACTGGTTGATCCATTGTGCTTCAGAATGCCATCTGGACTGCAAACATTTTATTTAAGCTTCTCTTGAGTGTAATTTGTGCCTATCTCTAATGTCCAGTCCATGGCCCCTACTGTCGCTTTTGACATCTTCTTATTGATGAGCTGGATCACTGCATTAATCCGATATTATCCTTGAGGTTCAGTGTTAAATATTGGAAGGTGATGTGGTTTGAACTCAGCAGCATCTGAATAATGATATGATGGCAGCGATATTCATGCTGTCTAGGCTTACCATGTCTGATTAGACATAGGACCTCCTGTCTCCCACTCCCTGCTTCCACCAGTAGTCTACCACCATGTCCATCCCTGTGGTCAATGCCTTCTCAAGCCAATTGAGAAGCAAGCAAACTCTTCGTTGCCTGACCGGACGATTCTCAATTTCAACAGCCCTTTCCCCCATATTCAATGAATAAGAGAAAATGTGTTCAAGGAATATTTATAAAAGCTCATAATTTTTTTAATGTCCTGATGCTTTTTCTCCAGCATTGCTCACAGCAATGCCCTGAGGATCAATCTTCAAGTGTAGGCTTCGGGACAGCTGACAACCCCCACTGCCACAGTGGTTTGGTATATAGCCTATTGCACAGATTGAGAAAGCGCAGTGGCTCAGAACCTGTGTATTGGAGGACCCTACCATTGCTTTGCTAGCCGTTCCTTCCCTTCTCCTACTGCACAATTTATTTTATTCCTCTTGCTGCTACAGCAGCAATTGGACTCCTTCCTTATCCTGCCTGAAGCTAAATGGTGCACCGTGACTGAATGACTGATCATGCAGTGTCAGTTTGGCTGCTGGCTGCTCAAACTGCATGGTGCTGCAGTCTGTCACTCATTTTGCACTACCCCAGCTGTGAGTTCACAAGTGAACTTCACTCATCTAAAATAGATCAGTTGTTTTCCAGAAGACATAACTAAATGAAAAGTTGGGCAGGGGGTGGTGGTGGCAATGTCAGTAGCAGCCTGAGGGGAATTACATGTACTCCTCATGAAATCTATGCATGGAAAAACTGAATGTTGGACCTTTTTTTTAAAAAATGAAAAACATCAAAACATAATAAAAGCCGACTTAGAACTTTTAAAGAGCAATTTGTTTACTTGTCCAGTTATGTACCCTAAGACAATCTCTACTTCAGCCTGTAATTTAATGTGAAAGAGGAACATATAAGATGTGTTTTTGTGAAGCTGAGTAACAAAGCTTAGGGCACACAACAGGTTCTGGCACAAAGGCAATTCCAAGAGATAGAGGGATACAGGTTAGCTGAGAATCTTTTGTAAAGCCCTTGAAGACATGGGCCTGGATTTTCACCTCTCTTTCATTGCGAATATGTCAGAGAAAGCTGAAATCTGGAAGTCCCATCCCCCAAACATGGCAGCTTCCATTTTCATGGGGGTAGGAATAGTGGCAGGTCGGGATATGTGCATGCGTATTTCATGGATTCACCTGCCCATATAAAACAGCAACTGCCTCCAGTCATGCCTGATTTTCATTAGCCAGGAGTGGGAAACATGACAAGTGCAGATTAGACCTGGTAGGAGAAGGTTGAACTGTTGCAGCAACCTTTCCAGAGTTAGTGTATCCTTTTGGACGTGATCCCGGGACACCTTTGAAGGAGGTAATGTGCCCTTTGGGATTGTTTAAAATGGACATGAATGTGCATTAAAAAGTACATAAACTCATTGGAACTATCAAGGGAACTGACAAGAGGAACTGTCAAAGGGTCAAAAGCAACTGTCATGCTGTCAAGATATTTAAAACTCCAGCCCTTTAAATCTTTGAAAAAAAACTGTGTAGAATGTTAAAAAAATCATTGCTTGCTATTTCACTCTGTCTGTTCACATAAACCTGAGGGTGATAATTATGGGATTTGTGCTGTATGACTGATTTTACAAGCTTTTATTAATACAGTGGGATGTCTTCCGTATCACAGTTTGATTGACAGCTCCAAGTGATCATAGACTCTTTGAAGTGGGACTATGAATTCCAATGTTTAATTTCATGCTTTTAATTTTACAGACCGAAGGTGTTCCGCAAAGCAGTCACCCAGTCTGCGCTTGGTCTCTTCAATGTAGAGGAGACCGCATTGGGAGCAGTGAAGTCTACTTCGCAAATATGACCCAGACCTTCACGTTGCTTGCCATTTCAACACCCTATCCTGCTCTCATGCCAAAATGTCCATCCTTGGCCTGCTGCAATGTTCCATTGAAGCTCAACGCAAACTGGAGGAACAGCACCCTCATCTTCCAATTAGGCACTTTACAGCCTTCCGGACTTAACATTGAGTTCAACAACTTCTGACCATGAACCCTCTCCTTCATCCTCGCCCCCTTTCTATCTCTTTTTTTCAGTATTCATTTTTATTTATTTATTTTTATTTATTTTTTCACTTATTTTTATTATTTTTAAAATTAATTTCTATTTTTATTCATTGTTTTATCCCCAGCTTCTAGCCTATGTTTGATCTTTTTTCCTACCACCTTACCCCACCCCTACTAGGGCCATCTGTCACTTGCTCATGTTGTTCTTTCCAGAGTGCTTACCTTGATCAGGCCATTATCACATTCTGCTTTCCACTCTTAATGTATCATTAACATCTTCTTTAGCCAGTACCAGCATTATTAACACCCCTTTGACCTTTTGTTTATGACATCTTTGGCAATCTCTCCTTTGCCCCCACCTATCGCTGGCCTTCTGTCCAGCGTCACCTGTTCCAACCCCTTAAACAGTATATATTTCATCACATTTCTACTTCCCTTTAGCTCTGAAGAAGAGTCATTCAGACTCGAAACACGTTAACTGTCTTTCTCTCCACAGATGTTGTCAGACCTGCTGAGTTTTTCCAGCATTTTTTTGTTTTTATTCCACACCAAACAGGCTCCACACTTGTTCTGGGATCGCCTGACCCAACTCCCAGAGAACCCAGCCACCTCAGAACGAAAATTCCAATTTCCAGGGTACTTTTCCCCAGGTTGGGATTGCCAACACGAGGGTGAAAATTCAGGCCATGGTTTCCATTGACCGGCTTGTAAAGGCCAACTATATTGTTATGAGTTGGAGGGCAACTTCAGTTGAGAAGGCAAAAAATATGCAGTGGAAAAGGCAAATACTGACTGTAAACTGAAAGCAATAGATTTGTTTAGTTATTTAGTTGCAGCAGTTTGCCTTGCCATGTACCAAATTGGGTTCTGACAGCGTTGGCAGACTCTATTTATTGTCACCAGACTCAGTGGTGCTTAATTTGAATACTGACAGCTCAATAACTGAAATGTATCTGCAGCTTGACTCAACTATTCCGATGCACTCCTGGCTGGTTTCCCACATTCTACCCTCCTGTAAAATTGAGGTCATTCAAAACACTGCTGGCCATGTCTTAACTTGGAGCATATCCTCCTCCCCTATCACTCCTATGCTCGCTGGCCTACATTGACTCTCGGTCAAGCAACGTCTGGATTTTAAAATTCTCATCCTTGTTTTCGGATCCATCCATGGCCTTGCCCCACCACATCTGTGCAATCTCCTCCAAACCTACAACCCTCTGAGATATCTGTGTCCCTTTAATTTAGGCCACGTCAATTCCAAATTATATTTGCTCCACTTTTAGTGGCTATGTCTTCGGTTGCCTAAGGCCCAAGCTCTGGAATACCCTCCTTACACCTCTTCGCCTCTCTACTTCATTTTCGTCCTTAAGACACTCCTTAAAACCTTCCTCTTTGACCAAGCTTTTGGCCATCAGGCCTAATAGCTCCTCATGTGGCTTGGTGTCATATTTTGTTTTGTAATGTTGATGTGAAGTGCTTTAGGACATTTCATTGCATTAAAGGCATTATATAACTATCAGATAGTGTTGTTGTTAGCAAGGATAAAAGGCTTGCATTTATTTAGTGCCTTTCATGACCATAGGATGAAATTCCAGCCAAGAAGTGCTTTTGAAGTATAATTACTGTTATTATGTAAGAAAATACAGCAGGCAATTTGCACACAGCAAGGTCCCAACATCAATGGATAATGACCAAATAATCTATTAATTACAAACAGTTTGTCCTTATCATAAACAATTGTGGTCTGATGGCAGATTTTATTAGCTACCACATGAAGGAGGTAAACAGGACAGGACTACCTATGAATAGCTTTTAGTTTTAACACTTGTAGCCAGTCCTTCAGCAAGAAAGCATTCAACTTACAAGTAGCCAACCTTTAAAAGCCAAAAAAAAAGGTACTGCTAAAAAGAGGCTGTTTGTGATGGACAATTTTCAGGCACTGGCCAAACTCTTCCTCCCAGCATTCACGGGACATTGAAAGCCTGACATATGCATACAATATACTAGTCAAGAGACAGCTAACGAAGCCATCAGGCCACACAGTGGGTATGCATCTACAAACTGTAGAACTGTAAATAATACCTACAGATTTGGATTCATTGCATCTGAATGTGCTCCTTGCCCCATTCCTTGCAAATGCTAACCCCAGAGAACATTTTGTTCAGAGTGAAGCCTACTGAATATCATAACCAGGATCTTCCCCATTGAGACCACCTTTATATGAGCTAATCATGAAATTGTTACAATATATGAGGAGACACAGGTTTGAAGAGAGGTTTTTGCAGCAGTCTTTGTCATGGGTGTGATTTTTGGGCTTTTTAAGAAAGGTATGTTTTAGTAGTAAGAGCAGTAGCAGTAGTAGCAGATAGCGAGAACAGCCAAAGCAGACAAAAGACAGAAGGCAACAGCAGTGGTAGCACTGCAAAGCATAGAGCTCACAGAAGATAAGTTTAATAAGGAAATTGGATATTCTAAAGCAAAACCACAAAACTAAAAGAACAGCAGGAACTGAAGTAGCAACTTTTCAGAGGCAGCGATCCAAGGGTTAACAGTGTGGGTGCAGCTCAGAAGTTATGGGGACAGTGCATGTGGGCATGATGTTGATTTAACTTGTAATGAGGAGCAGGGTCTTGACGGTTGTCCATTTGTAAGTTAACTTAAAAGGGGAGGAGGTTACTGATGTTGTACATTTATCAATGAACCATTAAAAGGAAGAGTTATGACCACTGATCATTTTCTCCTCCCGTATGGGTTCAGGTCGAGCCTGAGGTAGCAGAATAAGAGGGGAGGTGTGAGTTCACCTACCTACAGACTTCCGGTGCACATTGTGGGGGGGCCTGGTAGGGGAAAATGGAAGAGAGGTTAGAGCAGTCTTTGGGTAAGAAATTACCTTTGAAAGAGGGACGGGTATGAATCATCACACCTCCGTCCAACCCCCTGAAGGGAGCTGAGAAATGGGAGCAAACCCTCATGGCCAAGAGGAAGCCTAAATAGGTATAGCGTGTGTGGCTGTTGGCATATAGGTGAATAATGGAATACCTGCAGTATGAAGGGACACTACAGGAGAAGGATGAAAGGCTGCAGAAAAAGGATGCTATAATAGCGAGGCTAATGAACGAAGTTTCAGAGGCTAAACAGGACAGACAAGAAGACAGGGAAAGTATGGAGACAAGGTGCTGTTACCTAGAAGTACAGAGTGTGCTGTGAAAGCAGCACAAGGAACTCGAGACCTATGATGATTGTTCAGATGCGAGGAAGAAGTCGAACAGCTCCAGCACAAGTTACTGAGACAGAGTTGGATTGTCCATGCTATTGCAGGGGCTGTTAACAAAGGGGAGCGTGTCAGATAAATGGTGGGAGAAGGTAGGAAAGGAAGTTGTGGAAGGTGAAGAGAAAGGTGGTGGTGGCATAGGGCTGGATGTGATGTGCCCAGTAAAGCACAAAAAAATGATACCAATAACCAGGGGAAACCATGTTGTGCCAAAATATGATAAAGCTTATGCTCTGTCACACTGAAGGGAAGCAGGAAGGGATTTAGGAACCCTCAGAAGAGATGTGGAAGGTCAGTTTTAGCGTCTAGAGACAATGATTGTGATGGAGGGTTTTAACAAATCTGAGAATAAGAGGTATGTTTTTTAGTCTGGATGGGACAATTCTGGCTGGGCTACCAAGACTCTAAGTATGCCCGACTAACAGTAACTTGTGATAATTATTAAGCGACATGTCAGAGAAATGTGGTGTACGGAAGGGATGAACTATTTGAAATAATGGCACAAACAGCGAAACTGGGAGAGGAGGAACACCCAGAAATGATTGCTAGCAGATTGTGGCTTGTTCATAATGAAACACAAGGAGGAGGAATGAAATGGGATCAACTGGCAGGAGACGATCTCCTCAAATGGCTAAGAGGTCTTATTGTTCATACATAACCTGTTACTGATATAGCCATATCAGGGCTCTCGTGTTAAGGAAGTTTATTGCACTTTGGGAAGATAAAGAGGACAAACAGGATAAGAACAGGGCAGAAAGGTGGAGGAAAGATAAAGTACTGGAGATGAAACTCCAGGTAACTCCAGACCTGGCCCCTAAGCAGAGCCAGGGGAGACAGTGGAGACAGGAAGGAGCAAAACCTGTGGCAAAAGAGAATGTAGGTAATCAGCCAGTTAGAGAAAGCAGAGAGAGTAATAACCACTAGTCATATAGCAAGGGAGTGTCATACACCTAGGAATAGGGAAGGACAGAGAAACAATCCTGAGGGTGGGGGATCTCAGGATTGTGTGTCTGGCACAGGCCTTGGAGAAGCTACTAAGCCAGGCTGAAGGAAAATGTAATTCCACTAAGGGGGGAGATGGAGGGGAAACTAACCTGAAACCCTCCACACCCTCTGAGTAATGAAGGGGCCATAGCACTCAGCTATCATATCTGCACCCACACAGGCATGACAGCCGCAGAAGACCAACCGTAGCTTTAATAGTGGAAGGAAAGGAAGGAGAATATTTGGTAGAGGGGCACCGCATACTGTGGTCCATGCAAAGAATCTACAGGTGTCCAACCCTATGTTTTGGAAGGATTTATGGGAAAGGGCTGGCTGGCACAGTATCAAAACCTCTTTGCATATGAGTGGGACTCTTCAAGACAAAGGGATGAGTTGGGGTGGGGATAGAAGGGTATTAGGACCAGACTGTATGGAAGCAAATGGGCTGGTGATAGATTTATTTAATCACTGTTCATGGAAAGGGAATGAGGGAAAGTGCATTCTGCTGGATGGGCCAGGAAAGATGTGCATGGTCTCAGGAATTGTACAGTGCATGAATATAACCTTAAAAGAAAATCTTAAGAAAGAATTGGATTAATAAAAGAAGAAATGGGATGAAGTGTTACCACTGGTCTTGATGAATATTAGGGGAAGCACCTCACATGCAATAGAATATTCACCTCATGAGTTGATGACAGGGAGATCAAAGAAAACACCAGAAAAATTGGTACATGTTTTAATTGAAAGGCAGTAAAAAGGAAGTAACTCAAGATAGGTTTGTCAGAGACTTGAAGAAACAGTTGAGAGGATCCTATATGGGCAAGCTGCAAGGAATACTGGCTGTAAACATTGCATTAACAAAATGAATCTAGAACCACACAAAACACAGGAATGGGACATAAAGGATCAGGTGGTGCTAAAGAATTATGCTCGAGCAGGAATGTTTGAACCGCTGTATAAAGGACAACATAATGTAGTGGAAAAGGCAAATTCGATATGCAATATGACATCCACTAGAGGGAGAAACACCAGGAAAAACTCTCACCGTAAAAGACAATTTTGGGATTAAAAATTACTAGGCTGGGCAAGGAAGGGAACAAAAGTAAACCCTCAGGAGCTAAGAATAACTTAGACTGGGTCCGGGAAAATGGAATGGCTACCTGAGGGACAGTGTAAAGTATACCTGTAAACTGTGTTTTGGGTTGTGTTAAAAGTCAAAGGAGAAAGTTCTGTCTGTAGTTTAAAGTTGTTACCCACAAAAATAGTGTTAGTCAAGGGTGCTTTTAGTCTGTTTGTTACAAGAAAAGTCATAAAACGTGAAATCTTGTTTTGTCATCCTTTCAGCTGTCAACTGGAAGTTCAAATTTCTTTTTAGTTATCAGTCTCTACAGGGATCGTAACAACTTAGATGAATTGAATCTGAGGAAATGTGGGTGAGAATGATTGCACTTCAGAAACAGTGCCCAGCCAACAGGTTTTTAGTCAAATGGATGGAAAATTAAGCTGGCTTCTTTATGAATATGCTAGCTCCTCACCCCTCCTAATGTTGCTCTGTGCACTGATGCTAAGTGATCCAATATTTCCAAGTCAGAAAAATCTGCATTACAGACTGGCTCTTCCAGTATGAGGAGCTGTAGTCGAGGTAGCTATGGGAGTCGGTAATGAATATTAGTGGACAGCCTATCACCAGGAATGGAGACAGAGAGATCAAGGAAGGGAAGGAAAGTGTCGGAGATGGTCCATGTGAAGGTCCAAATGAGAGCATACAGCGGCACCAATACAGTCATCGATGTGCCGAAAGAAGAATTGTGGGAGGGGGCCTGAGTAGGATTGGAACAAGGCATGTTCCATATACCCCACAAAAAAGCAGGCATATCTGGGTCCCATGCAGGTACCCATAGCCACACCTTTTATTTGGAGGAAGTGAGACAAGTTAAAGGAGAAATTGTTCAGTGAAAGAACAAGTTCAGTCAGACAGAGGAAAGCGTTGGTGGATGGGGATTGTTCGGACCTCTATTTAAGGAAGAAGCACCCTCAGACTATCCTGCTGGGGGATGGAGGTGTAGAGGGATTGGACGTCCATGGTGAAGAGGAGGCGGTTAGGGCCAGAGAACTGGAAATTGTTGATATGTCGTAGGGCATCAGAGGAATCACGGATGTAGGTGGGAAGAGACTGTGTTATAGCAGTGGATGGTAAATACCAAGCTGCCCAAATCCCAGACGGAAACTTGAAGCAGCTGCCACAAATTTTTGCAATTTGTACTTATTTCGCGATGCGGGCTTTAAATTCAGTAAAAAGGCCACCAAAGTCTTAGAGGTTTTTTAAAACATTAAATGAAACCTTTATTAATAGAAGAAATGATTTTAAGCACATACACAGATCTACAAATTACTACTATGATAACTTCTAAATCCCCTAATTTATTTAAACCCCAGCTACACTTCCGTTTAGGCAACAGTAAGACACACAGATTTTAAAAGACCCAGGCATAGAAAGACGATACCCTGAACAATCCAATTCAAATTGAGTTTTCTTAACTTCATAAGAACATAAGAAATAGGAGCAGGAGTAGACAATTCAGTCCCTCAAGCCTGCCCCACCATTCAATAAAATCATGTCTGATCTGCTCCAGACCTCAACTCCTCTTTCGTGCCAGGTCCTCATAACCCTCAACTCCCCAATATTTCAAAATTCTATCTACCTCCTCTTTAAATACTTTCAGTAATCTTGCCTCCACAACTCTCTGTGTTGAGAATTCCAGGCATTCACTATCCTCTGAGAGAAAAAATTCTTTTGCATCTCAGTTTTAAATGAGTGTCCCCTTACTCTGTAACTATGTCCCCTAGTTTGAGATTCTCCCACTAGTGGAAACATCTCAACATTTACCCTGCCAAGCCCCCTCAGAATCTTGTACGTTTCAATAACATCACCCCCCATTCTTCTAAACTCTAATGAATAAAGGCCTAACCTGTTTAGCCATTCTTGATAAGTCAACCCCTTCATCCCAGGAACCAGCCTAGTGAATCTCTTTTGAACTGCCTCCAATGGCAGTAAATTCTTTCTTAAATATGGGGACCAAAACTGTATACAGTGTTCCAGGTGTGGCCTCAGCAGCACCCTGTACAGTTATAACAAGGCTTCCCTAGTTTTTAACTCCAACCCCCTAGCAATACAGGCCAAAACTCCATTTGCCTTCTTAATTACTTGCTGCACCTGCATGCTAACTTTTTGTGTTTCATGCACAAGAACACCCAGATCCCTCTGTGCTGCTCTTCTTTGGCGTCTCTCTCCATTTAAATAATAGTCTGCCTTTTGATTCATCCTATCAAAATACGTTACCTCAGACTATCCTACATTAAACCCCATCTGCCAAGTTTTTGCCCACTCACTCAACCTATCTATAACCCCTTGCAGGTTTCTTATGTCCTCATCACAACATGTCCTCCCACCTATTTTTGCATTATCAGTAAATTTGGATACATTACACTCTGTCCCCTCTTCAAAGTCATTAATATAGATAGTAAATAACTGAGGCCCTAGGACTGATCCTTGTGACACTCCACTAGTTATGTCTTTCCAACCTGAAAAAGATCCATTAATCCCGACTCTGTCTCTTGTGTGTTAACCAATCCTCAATCCATGCTAATACATTACCCCCAATACTGTGAGCTGCTGTCTTGTGCAACAACCTTTTATATGGCACTTTATTGAATGCCTTCCACAAATCCAAATGCACTACATCTACCAGTTCCCCTTTATCAATTATGCTTGTTATATCCTCAAATAACTCCTGCAAATTTGTCAAACATGATTTCCCTTTCACAAAACCATGTTGACTCTGATTGTGTTAAGCTTTTCTAAATGTTCTATTTCTTCCTTACTAATGAACTCTAGCATTTTTCCAACGACAGGTGCCAGGCTGACTGGCCTATAGTTGCCTGCTTTTTGTCTCTCTCCCTTCTTGAACAGAGGCATCACATTAGCAGTTTTCCAATCCGCTGGGACTCTCCTGGAACCCAGTGAATTCTGGAATATTTCGACCAATACCTCCACTAGTTCTGCAGCCACTTCCTTTAAAGCCCTTGGATGCAGGCCATCAGGTCCTGGTGACTTGTCTACCTTTAGTCCCATTAGTTTGTCAAATACTTTGTCCCTCATGATATGGACTGTTACAAGATCTTTCCTCCCATTAGCTCTTTGCCTCTGATATCTTTGGGATGTTTATAGTGTCCTCTACCATGAAGAATGATGCAAAACACTGGTTTAAATTATCTGCCATTTCCCTGCTCCCCATTATCAATTCTCCAGTCACATCCTCCAAGGGCCCCACACTCACCTTAGCTACTCTCTCTTTATGTATCCATAGAAGCTCTTGCTGTTTGTCTTTATATTTCTTGCCAGTTTGCTTTCATAATCAATTTTCTCCCTCTTTATTAGCTTTTTAGCCATCTGCTGCTGGTTCCAAAAAAGTTCCCAATCCTCTAGCTTATCAATAGTTTTCGCTGCTTTGTATGCCTTAGTTTTTGATCGGATACTCTGCTTGACCGGCCTTATTAACCATGGGTGGTTCATCCTTCTCATCGAGTCCTTTTTGAAGGGGATAAATTTTTGCTGAGCTTAATGAAATATTTACTTAAATGTCTGCCACCGCTCATCCACTGACCTTCCCCTTAGCCTATTTTCCCAGCCCGCTTTAGATAACTCTTTCTTCATACCTCTGTAATTGCCCTTATTTAAGTCGAGGTCACTGGTTTGAGACCCAAGTTGCTCGTCCTCAAACTGAATTTGAAATTTTACCATGTTATGATCGCTATCCCCTAGAGGATCTTTAACTATGAGATCTCTTATTAATTCCACCACATTACACATTATTAAATCCAAAATAGCCTGTTGCTGAGTAGGTTCTGCAATGTATTGCTCTAAGAAACAATCCTTGATGCACTCCACAAATTCGTCTTCCATGTTACCCCTGCCAATCTGATTTGTCCAGTCAATATACAGATTAAAATCACCCTTGACAATTGTAGTGCCCCGATTACATGCCTCCATTATTTCCTGATTTTTATTTTGTTCTACAATGAGGCAACTCTTCTGGGGCCTATAGTTGGCTCCCACCCATGACTCCTTCCCCTTGCTATTCCTTATTTCCACCCAAACTGATTCCACATCATGATATATTGCACCTATATCACTACTCACCACCGCACTGATATCTTCCTTTATTAACAAAGCTACCCCACCTCCTTTTCCTTTTAGCCTATTTTTCCAGAATGTCAAAAACCCTTGAATATTGAGTTCCCAGTCTTGGTCACCCTGCAACCACATCTCTGTAATAGCTATCAAGTCACATTCATTTTTTCTATTTGTGCCATCAACTCATCTATCTTGTTACAAATGCTGCATGCATTCAGATAACGAGCCTTAAGCTTTCACTTTTTACCATTATTGCTCAGTCTGGTTCTGATCTCTGCTGCATCTTCTGCTTATATTTTCTACCCCTTTCTGTCACACTTTGATTATCATTCACCTCTTAACTACCCTGCACCTCTGCTCTCTCATTTCTTTTTGATTTTTTAAACTTCCCTTCAATTGAACCCTCCCCCCCACTAATTAGTTTAAAGTCCTATCTACAACCCTAGTTGTACAATTCACCAGGACACTGGTCCCAGCATGGTTCAAATGAAGCCCATTTCAACAGAACATCTCTCCTTCCCCAGTACTGGTGCCAGCACCCCATGAATCAGAACCCAATTCTCCAATCTTTGAAGCATGCATTTACCTCTCTAATCTTATCTACCCCATGCCAATTTGCATGTGGCTCAGGTAGCAATTCGGAGATTATTACCTTTGTGGTTTTACTTTTAATTTAGCCTCGAGCTGCTCGTAGTCCCTCAGGAGAACCTCTTTCCTTGTCCTACCTATATCATTGCTACCTACATGCACCATGACAACTGGATCCTTCCCCTCCCATTCCAAGTTCTTCTCCAGTCCAGAAGAGATGTCCTTAATCTTGGCACCAGGTAGGCAAACACAGCCTTCGGGACTCTCTGTCTTTGCTGCAGAGAACAGTATCTATTCTCCTAGCTATGCAATCCCCTATAACTACTACATTTCTCTTTTCTACCCCCACTTGATTGGCACTCTGTACCACAATGCTGTGGTCAGTTCGCTCATCCTCCCTGCAGTCTGTACCAGGACAAGAACCTTATACCTATTGGGCAAGGGCACTGTCTGAGGCTTCTCCATAGCTAAATTTTGAATCCCCATACCTGCCTCACTCGTAGTCACATCCTCCTGTCCCTGATGGTCCAAATTTGATGTAATTAATCTAAGGGTTGTGACTATCTCCTGAAACACAGCGTCCCCCTCCCTGATGTGTTGCAGTGTCCGCAGCTCGGACTCCAGGTCATCAGTACTGAGCCAAAGGCCTTCGAGCAGTGAACACTTGCTGTAGATGTGATCACCATGGATCACACTGGCGTCCATCAGCTCCCACATACTACAGCTGCAACATGTTGTCTGCCCAGCCATCTCTATTCTAAGTAATTAATTAATAGGGATATTAAATATTTTAAAGTGAATCTCTAATTGTACTCTTCAGCTGTAATAACATCTGCTGATTTAAACCACTTGGCCAATCAAAAGAGACACGGAAGAGATACCCACCAATCACCTATCTGTTTTCCTTTGACGTCACACTTCAGCTCTGACTTCCTGTCCCAGGGTCCTCCTCTTGCACTTTCCTCTAACTTCAGCTATTCGTAGATAACAGCTTGAGGTTTAGATGCTGGAGGCTTTTGGAGACTTGATTGAGATCTTAGAATGCCTGCCTTTACACACACCTTTATAATTACTTTCCCCTTTGAATGCAAATTCCTATTGTTTCACTATGTCTTTGGACTTTTACCTCTATAATAATAAAATCTATCATAGTACCAATTTTACCAGTAATCTTTGGGAAAAATAAATACACTCCTCCTTTTGAATTCAATCCAGTCTGGTTTATTTAAAAATGCAATTGTTCCCTTTACACCTTATATCCTAAGACTTGCCCCATGTTTACCTACTTAACATTTCAAACCTAGCTTACCTTCTCTTACATCAAAGCCTTCTGACCAGCTGCCTTTAATTCAATTAAGTCCCCTGAACACACATACAGACATGGGCCCCACTATTACTCTACTTTGCAATAAATTCCAATAACATTATGAAAATTATTATATCTTCCTGACATCCCCATCCTTATTAAAAAATGAACCATCACAACTTAAAAAGATGGTTTAATTTTCTGAACCAAACTTACCTTACCTCCTATACTTATTACATTACCAGATGCATGCATTAACATAACAATATATATATACAAATCCTTGGTGTCAACAGAAATCATTCCAATCCAGTGTCCAGGTTTTGAATGTCTAATTTTCCCTTTAAGCTTCAAACCCTTGACAATGCATGTGCAATCAGACTTGCTCATCCTGCTACATGTATAACTTGTAGGTTAAGTGGCTGCAGTAACAAATTCCATCTGAATAGCCTTGCACTTCTGTCTCGAAATTTGTCCAGAAACTTTAAAGAATTGTGGTCTATATAAACAACGGTTTCTGACTAAATGTTTGCAACATAAATTTCAAAATGCTGCAATGCTAACACCAATCCCAAAGTCTCCTTTTCGATCGTTGAATATCTTCTCTGTTATACATTCCACTTCTGTAAAAAATACTCTATCGGTTTTTTTAATTCCAGTGTCATCTTCTTGTAACAGTGCGGCCCCAATGCTTATATTGCTTGTGTCCAATGGCCAAATTAAATTGCTTGGCATAATTGGGTACTGCCAAAGCTGATGTTGTACTTAATACATTTTTCAAACTGTCAAAAGCCGTCTGACACTCCAGTGTCCATTAAAACTTCTTGTTCTTTTTTAATAGTTCAGTCAGTAGAGCAACCGCACTGCTAAAATTTGGTACAAATTTCCAGTTAAACGCACTCAATGCCCAAAAATCTCAAAACTTCTCATTTTGTCAGAGGCATGGGGGAATTCAAGATAGTCTTGACTTCCGCATCTCTCAGAACCACCTTACCATGTCCAATGGTATGGCCCAGATACGTAGCTTGCACGTTTGCAAATTCACTTTTAGCCAAGTTCACCACCAAATCAGCTTCTTGTAATTGAGTAAATAATTCTTCCGGATGTTGTAAATGCTCCTCCCACATCTGACTGAAAGCTATCAAGTCGTCAATATACACAACACAATTGCCCAGACCTGCAATTACTTTATTTGTCAATCTTTGAAATGTTGCAGGTGCATTTTTCATACCAAATTACATGACTTTAAACTGATATAGTCCATTTGATGAAACAAAACTGATAACTCCTTTGCTCTCTCCGATAATGGTACTTGCCAATATCCTTTCAGCAAGTCAAACTTTGTGATTAAGTTTGATTGCCCCACTTTCTCAATACAATCTTCCAACCATGGTATAGGATATGAATTCCCTTGTCTCTGTGTTCATCTTTTGATAGTCCACATACAGTCTTAGTGTTCCATCCGGTTTCAGTACCAGCACAATAGGTGAACTCCAGTTACTGCAACTAGCCTCAATGATATCATTTTGAAGCATGAATTCAATTTCTTGCTGTACTTGCAATAACTTTGCCAGATCTATAAGGATGTTGCCTCATTGAAGATGAAACTTCTACACATACATCATGTATAGCTAAATTTATCCTTCCAGCATATTCCCACAAATATCTTTGTATGACCGCAATAGCTTCTCCAAATCACTTTGACACTTGCTGGAAGGTAACTCAATATTACATTTACATTTTCAAATACACCCTCATTATCCAGTTTGATTAGTGGAAAATCAATTTCAGAATCCTGCAATTCTACCTTTCTCATTATTGACTATCACTAACACTTCCCTTTGGTCCTCTTCCCTGTCAAAGCATATTTACATGACACACCCTCTGCTCTTTTCTTTTATCTGGAGTATTTATTGAATAGTTTACTTCACTCAGTTTCCTTTCAACCCTGGAAGGCCCACTAAACCTTGCCTTTAACGAGTCACCCAGTACTGGTAACAGAACAAGCACTTTCTCCCCAGCAACAAAACTATGATCTGTAGCTTTCCTGTCTGCCTTTGCTTTCAACACTTAGTGTGATATCTTTAAATGTTCCCGAGCTAACTCACATGTTCTGTCCAATCTTTCTCTGAAGCTAGATACCTAACCCAAGTGAGTAGTTTCTGAATTTTGACCTACCAAGTTCCCATTAATCAATTTCAGTGGTCCTCTCACCTCATGATCATAAACTAGTTCGAAAGGACTAAAACCAGTCAATGCATTAGCAGTATCCCTAATAGTAAATACCTTGACTCAATTCTCTCTCCCCTTGTCCAGTCTGTTCCCACCTACATTCGTGATTCCACGCTGCCCTACATCATATGCAGCAATTTCAAGTTTCTTGGCTCTAACCGCCTCTTTACCATGGACATCCAATCCCTCTACTACACCTCAAACCCCCACCAGGATAGTCTGGGGACTATCTGCTTCTTCCTTGAACAAAGTCCCAAACATCACCACTCTCCTCCACTTGGCTGAACTTGTTTTCTCACTGAACAATTTTTCCTTAAACTTGTTTCATTTCCTCCAAATAAAAGGTGTGGCTATGGGTACCCGCATGGGCCCCAATTATGCCTGTCTTTTTGTGGAGTATGTGGAACATTCCTTGTTCCAGCCCCCTCCCACAACTGTTTTTTTGGTACATCGATGATTGTATTGATGCCGCTTCATGTTCTTGTCTGGACCTGAAAACATTTCGATTTTGCTTCCAATTTCCACCACCCTCTCACCTTCACATGGACCATCTCCAAAACATCCCTTCCCTTCCTTGACCTCTCTGTCTCCATTTCTGGTGATAGACTGTCCACCAATATTCAGTACAAGCCCACCGATTCCTACAGCTATCTCAACTACAGCTCCTCACACCCTTCTTCCTGTAAGGACTCAATCCCATTCTCTCAGTTCCTTCACCTCCGTCGCATCTGTTCCGATGTTGCCACCTTCCAAAATGGCACTTCTGATATGTCTTCCTTCTTCCTTAAATGAGGTGTCCTCTCCACTGTGGTTGACAGGGCCCTCAGCCATGTCCAACCCAATTCCTGCAGCTCTGCCCTTACCCCTTCCCTTCCCATCCCTCTCTCCCAGAGACATGATAGGATCGTCCTTGTCCTCACTTTTCACATCACCAATCACTGCATTCAAAGAATCATCCTCCGCCCCTTCCGTTAACTCCAGCATGATGCCACCACCAAACATAACTTCCCTTCAATCCCCCCCCCCCCCCTCCCCCCATCAGCATTCCATAGGGTCCATTCCCTCTGTGATACCCTGGTCCACTCCTTCATCATCCCAACTCCTCATCCCCTTCCCACAGCACCTTCCCATACAATCGCAGAAGGTGCAAAACCTGCCCCTTTACCTCCTCTCTCCTCATCGTCCAAGGGCCCAAACACTCCTTTCAGGTGAAGCAGCGCTTCACTTGCACTTCCCTCAATTTTGTCTACTACATTCACTGCTCCCAATGCGGTTCTGTCTACATTGAGGAGACTAAACGCGAACTGCATGACTGCTTTGTGGAACACCTTCAGTCTGTCCGCAAGCATGACCCAGACCGCCCTGTTGCTTGCCATTTCAACACTCCACCCTGCTCTCATGCCCACATGTCCGCCCTTGGCTTGCTGCAATGTTCCAGTGAAGCTCAATGCAAACTGGAGGAACAGCACCTCATCTTCCAATTGGACACTTTACAGCCTTCCAGAGTTAACATTGAGCTCAACAACTTCAGACCATGAACTCTCTCCTCCCTCTTGATCCACCTTCTTAATCCAATTTTTATTTATGATTTAAATTTTATTTTCTTTTATTTATTTTTTCATTTTTTATCCTTTTTCCCCAAACCACACTGCACCTCCACACACCCCGCCGCCCCCCCACCACCGCGCGCCCCCCCCCTCACCCCCACCCACCACCACCACAGGGCCATCTGTCACTTGTTTTTATGTTTTGCTTTCAGAGCGCTGACCCTTGTTCTACTAGTAACACCTTCTGCTTTCTTACCTTTATGCCACTGACAGCACCTTCTTTAATCTTCACCAATACTATTAACACTGCCTTTGTATTGTGTCCATGACACCTTTGTCAATCTCTCCTTAGCTGTCACTTATCCCTGACCTTCTATCTCGTTCCACTTTCTCCACCCCCTCGTAAACAGTATAAAACCCATCACATTTCTACTTTTCTTTAGCGCTGAAGAAGAGTTATACAGATTCAAAACGTTAACTCTGTTTCTCTCTCCACAGATGCTGCCAGACCTGCTGAGTTTTCCAGCATTTTCTGTTTTCATTATTTTTTTTCTGCTCATCCATAAGGGTTCAGAAATTGCTGTATTCATGTCGGGATATGTATTATTCTAGATATTATTTTAAGATTGGAATTTACACTATTAGAAGTTGAGCCTGGAGGGTTCCAAAATTTAAAACATGCCATACACTACTCATCTTTCACCCCCCCCGTCCACTCTTTCTCTCCCAAATACCTTTGTGCAGCACTCCTGCAACACACCTTCCTGAGCCAAGATGCTGCCTGGAGAACTGTTAGAGTTCAGAGCAATTCAGCCATGCTCTGAACTGAATGACAGAGCAGGCTCAAGAGGCTGAATGGCCTACTCATTTCAGCCTTCTGATAATCTGGTTCGTACCCAGTCACAAAGAGGCACCTGAGAATAGGCCTCTGATTGGACGCTTTCTACCTAGAAGGACAATCTCCTAACAAATAAGATAAGTCGAGAGTGTAGAAAACCATGATAATAAACTCAAATCCTGCGGACACCTGAGTTCAGAGTTCATCTGTGTGACATCAAGAGCAGTCCATGTCCTAACTCACATCAAGTCCCATTCATTCATCACCCTTGTATTCACAGACCTACATTGATTCCCAGTTGAGCAATACCTAGATTTTAAAGTTCTCAATCCTGTTTTTAAATTTCTCCATGGTCTCATCTTCTTAACTCTGTAATCTCTTCAATCCCTACAGCTCTCCAAGATCTCTGTCCTCCAATTCTGGCCTCTTGCATATCACCAATTTTAGTCATTCTACCATTGGCAGACAATTTCTTCAGGTTGGAAATTCCCTTCCCTAAAGCTCTCCACCTCTATTTCTTCCTTTAAGATGTTCCTTAGTACCTCTTTGACTAAACTTTTGGTTATCTGTCCTAATAACTCCTTATGTGGCTTGGTATCAAATTTTGATTGCTCCTTGGATAGTTTTACTGAGCTAAATGCACTATATAGTTAAGTTGTTGTTGTTTTATCCCCTTCATCTTATTTTCAGCACCCTATATGCTGTAGTATTATAAAGTTTTTGTGGTAAAGTGGAGTGCTATGTACCTTTAAGAGAATATAGTTGATTGACCACGTGACTGTATTGACCAATCGCTATAGAGCGCGGGTTACTTTGGTAACTGTAAGTCTAGAGCTGGAGGTGATTGAAGAAAAATACATTGTGTTAGTTCTCAGTTCTTAATCCCAATAAACCACCAGTGTTTGTTTAGTCAGTCGGTCTCTCTGCCTATATTGTTGTATCAAGCACCAACTAACGGTTTAATATCACAGGGACAACTCGTTTTTGCAGGACAAAGCAAACTTGATAAACAAAAACATAAAAACTGTGAAGAGGATAAACTGGATCAATTGATGGTAATCAAGAAAGCCGCAGTAAGCCAACTATGTTACTTCACCACCACCTTGAAAGTGCAGTTTCCTTAGTCATAGAGTATGCTGTGGTTTGGGCATTTTCAACAATTTGATCCCATTTCTGATGACTGATCTCCTTACTTTGAACGTCTAGCGTTTTTTTTTTACCACTAATGACATCGTTGGGGAGGACAAGAAGAGGGTGATTCTTTTGACCACATGCGGGAACAAAACATATGAGCTGATCAGCAACATCACGTCACCAAACACCCCCGATGCGAAGACTTTTGACAAGTTATAAAGTATTGTTAAAAACCACCTGAAGCCAAAGCCCTCAGTCACTATGCAGCGTTTTAAATTCAATTTGAGGAATAGGCTTCCAGGAGAGACAATCACTGGCTACGTAGCTGCTTTAAAGGAATTAACAGAATATTGTGAGTTCAGAACTTCAATTAATGACATGTTGAGAGGCCGAAGACTGACGAAACATATTCAAAATTGGCAGGGGGCACCACATATTCCAAACTTGACATGAGCTACAACTACCAGCAGGTAGAGTTTGAAGAAGGCTCTAGGGAATTTGTGTCCATCAATACACATCGAGGATTTTATCAATATACTCAAGTACCCTTTGGGGTCTCATCGACGTGTGCTATTGCCCAGCATACAATGGAAAATCTGCTTCAGGGACTGCCCCATGTCGTTGTTTATCTGGATGACGTCTTAGTCACTGGACGAACTGTTGAAGAACACTTAGCTAATTTGAAGGAGGTGCTGAAATGCTTCTCACAAGCAAGGGTGCGCTTGAAGCGTGAAAAATGTATTTTCCAAGCCAAAGAGGTAGCTTACTTGGGCCATAAGGTCGATGCGCAGGACCTGCATCCCGTGGAAGAAAACGTCAAGGCTATTCTGCACTGAGAAACATTACAGGACTAAAGGCCTTCTTAGGCATAATAAACTACTGTGGGCGGTTTCTCCCAAATCTATCAACTGTACTGGCTCCGGAATATGCGTTGCTCAAGAAAAACCATGAATGGATTTGGCAAGCTCCAAACCAGGAGGCGTATCTGTAGGTAAAGCAATTGTTAAGGTCATTGGCCCTTCTGGTCCACTTTGACCCAAAGAAAGAATTGGTTTTAACTTGCGACAAATCCCCTTATGGAGTAGGGGCTGTACTTTCACATCGGATGAAGGATGGCTCTGAACGACCCATTGGTTATACATCTCACACGCTCAGTGCTGCAGAGCGACGATATTCTCAAATTGAGAAGGGGGGCTTGTTTGTTGTGATGGCGCCTGAAAGTTCCATCATTACCTCCACGTTCGCCATTTTCACATTATATCTGACCACAAGCCTCTACTGGGATTATTTGGAGAAGATAAGGTGATACCTCCCATCGCACCTGCTCACATCCAGAGATGGGCACTGATATTGGCTGCTTACGAATACACTTTTATTCACCGATCAGGAAGCCAGATCACACACGCTGGCGCGCTGAGCCACCTCCCCCTGCCAGATAACAACGTGAAGGTTCCAATTCCCCAGGAACTTGTCTTAGTATTAAATGTTCTGGATCCCTCCCCTGCCCGGGCCAAACAAATCTGTGAGTGGACAAGCCGAGATCCACTTTTATCTCATGTCTGGGAGCAGGTCTTGAGCAGACGGTCAGGCGGGCCCAAGTCAGATGACATGAAGCTTAATATCAATCACAGATATGAGCTCAGCTGCCAGGACAACATATTGCTCTGGGAAGCAAGGGTTAACCTGCCCCTGAGAGGGCGAAGGCCATTACTGGCCGATTTACATAGCACTCACCCTGGCATTAGTTGGATGAAGATGCTCACGTGCAGCTACTTGTGGTGGCCAGGGATGGACGTGGACATCGAAACCCGAGACAAAGGTTGTCTTCAATGCCAGCAGGTGCAAAAGTTCCCCCCTCTTTAGCTCCATTGTGCTCCTGGGAATGGCCGCAGCGGCCATGGGTGCACCTCCATATTGACTACGTGGGGACCTTCTTGGGCACCATGTTCCTTTTACATGACCACTGGTATTGTCACTGCTGAATTACTAATTAAGAGATGTCTCCACATCCATCTAACTCTTATCAGGCCAAATTTAATGGGGTGGGGGGGGTGGGGGGGGTGGGGGGGGGGTGGTGGGTGCGATGGTTGGGGGGGAGGGTGGAGAGAAGCCAAGAGACCCAGAAGGCTAGACATGAAAGAAATTTCACAGTGGGAGACACAGTTCTTGTGAAGAACTCTGGAGATGGGCCCAATTGGCTATTAGGTGAAGTGAGTGCTGTGACAGGACCACTCTCCTATAATGTGTCAGTAAACAGCTGAATAATTAGATGATACGTGGATCATCTCCGAAAAAGAGAGGCAGTCCCACAAGAAGGAACGCCATCATCATTTGCGTTTGAGTCTGCACCACATGTGAAAGAAATGTCACATGATTTGGGAGTACCAGAGAGGCCTGTTGGATCCAAGAGGGTCGAAGACACAAGCTTGTCCATTTCCACCGAAGAGCCTGGTGGACAGTTGATCCCTGAAAGGGGGATGTTGGAAATCCAGCCAAAGTCGTTGAGTTACGATGCACGACATGTCTGAGGAAGCCTCCTGAGAGATTTGACTTGTAAATAGTCATTCACATAAGTAATTGGGATGTTGTGAAGCTTGTCAATTGTACTTTCAAGTAAAGGGGGAGGGATGTGGTAAAGTGGAGTACTTTAAGAGAGTGTAGTTGATTGACCACGTGACTTTATTGACCAATCACTATACAGTGCAAGCTACTTTTGTAACTGTAAGTCTAGAGCTGGAGGTGATTGAAGAAGTACACAATGTGTTAGTTCTCTGTTCTTAATTTCAATAAACCACCAGTTTGTTCAGTCAGTTGGTCTCTCTGCCTATATTGCATCAAGCACCAGCTAATGTGTTAATATCATGGGGGCAACTCACCTTTGCAGGACAACGTGAACTTGATAAACAAAAACATACAAGTTTGTCATTTCATCAGTTGTACCAGTCAAGTTCCTAATTGCTTGGTAAGCAGTTGCTTCCCACGCATTGCCCATGGAGTAATGACAACAGTTACTTGACATACGCAATCTTATAAAGAACCTCTCTCCATCTGTGCCGAGTGACAGGGGAGACACAGAAAAGCCTGGAATGATCCAGGTCAGAAATAGGTTTCTGGTTGACCCCTGGTGCAGATTGACACTTATCTGAATATAATATTAAACTCATGTTATAATCTGGAATTCAGATTCAGTCCTGGTTGTCAGCAGCGCAGACCTAGGCCACTATCGTGCTTCTCCCAACATTGTAAAGTATAGATGGGACTGGTCATTCATCCCATCTCGCTCATTCTGTCACACTGAATGGTTTGTGGAACAGCAAAAAGCACTCTTTTTAAACTGAAACATTGTAGTCTTTTCCATAAGAAACAGATCATGAAGCATTTGTTTCAAAAGGTCTTGTGTCTGTAGCTGGAACTGGAACAGTCCACGCTTCTGGTTCCTTAAGAGTTAGTCACCAAATAATGAGGTCAAAAGACTGCAAGGCTTGTCTTGTTTCCTCTCAAACAGCCTTTAATTTTAAATTAGACAATTTGAAAACTGGAATGGCTTCAGGGGCAATTTTTCCTGTGCAAAACATGACACATTATTTATTTGACATGATTTAAACCTACTGTGAGTCGATTCATCTGTCCACATTGGTAGCTGCCAATTTATTCAGAACAAATGTTTGCACTTTAGTTTTAAGCCCTGATCACAATTTGCAATCAAATTACTCAATTTTAGGGAGTTCTGCATCAGAGCCAAGGTTTGGAGTAAAAAGGAAACAAAAAATATAGGGCAGACTTTTTCACTCGGCATTCGGACGCGTGCCTGACACGCTCGAGTGTAAAATAGCGCATGATGGTGTCGGGTGAGTGTCCCCGACGCCATTGCGCACTCGCGTGATATTTCAGTCTGCGGGCGCACGCTAAACTCAGAAGCGCGCCTGCTGATAATTAAGAGGGCTATTAAGCCCATTAGCAGCACAATAAACCTTGATTTTCCGCTGCCCATCCCACGATACCAGTTGGCAGGCAGGCGAATCGGCTAAGCATTCTTTTTCATTTTTCAGGAAACCTCATCCAAGGGCAGGATGAGGTTTCCATCATTAAATTTTTAAAAAAAATGTTTGCACAGAATTTTCACATTGTACATGCGGCCAGCCGGAGTGAAATTGTGGTCAGGGGCCGATTGCGGGCGGCAGGCTGTTTCCCGGCTGCTCCCAGGCCCGCCAACCATGCCCACCCACCCGCTGACCTCAAAATTCTGGCCATAGGTTTGTCCAGCGACCGTGGACACACGCAGTGTTCCTCAGGGTTTAATCTATGCTCCCCTCCGCTTTACTACTTACATGGTACCCTTTGCATTATCATCCAGAAGCACAGAGTCAGCTTTTATATATGTTAATGACACCAATTTCTATACCTCCATCTTCCCCATTGATCGCAAGATGTTGTTATGCTCTTCAGCTTCCCATGACCAAGTCTAAGTTTTGTCCACTTCAATATTGGCATCCAATGTCTCTGGCCTTGGCTCCACTGACTGTCCAGATAAATCAGAAAACTAAGTGTGCAGGGTTGGAGCCTTGGCATACTTTTTAATTGCACCTCCCCCACCCCCAGCTTCATCATCCCCTCAAAGAAAACCACTCTTGTCCGCTCTATCCTTGAAATATATTGCCTCAACTCTAACTTCCCCTTGCCCTTCCAAATCCTGAAATTGGTGCCACTTCCTAAATCCTTACCCATCTTTCCCACAACTCCACATTGGAAGCCTCTCTAATTGGGTTTCCACTCTGCCGCTGCACTGGAGTGGCCCAAATCAAAATAACAACTGACATCCCAAGTGACTGTGGTACACTATCCTCCCTTATCCATCTCGATCTGTCTGGTGCCCTTGACATTGTGGACCAAACCACCTTTTTCCAACAAGCCATCTAGTCTTTTTGATCTCATTATTTGGTAACTAACTCAAAAGGAACTTGAAATGTGGATTAAGCCCCCCCCCCTATTTTTCATTGACTTGCCACCCCTTGATGATATCATCTTAAAATATGTCAGGTTCCAACATACAGATCGACTTCACCACCACCTGCCTCAACCCCCTCCACTGCCTTTCTGTAAGGCTGAGGGTGGAATCATTCCAGATTTGCAGTAGGCGGGAAAAAGCATCTTTTACCCGCGGTTGCAATGGCGGCTTTTCACGCTGTAATGTCCCAATCCCGCCCTCATTAATCATGCAATCCCGGGAAACATGCCGAGTCGCTGGCGTGCAGCCTCTCATTCGCCCGCCTTGACATCAACTCGCCGCATTCTCATCCCGGGCACCATATTTAAAGCGCAGCCACGCGCCCACACCTCTCAGTGCTTCCTGACAAGGACTGCATGGCCCCGAAAGGCAAGACAAGTACAGTCCCTCGATTCAGTGATGTGTCCCAGGAAGGCCTTTTGGACGCCGTGGAGGGCCGCCATGTTGTCCTCTAACCCCTCTCTGGCTGCAGGAGGGGCAGCAACATCACAAATCCAGACAGCCACCCAGTGCCACAAAAGGATGAATGATTTCCTCCGTTCACCAGGATAAGTCACTCTTCTCATCACTCTCAACTCACACAGTTACAAACCCATCATACATCCACAGGACCCTCACTCACTGCCGGCTCAAGAGAAATCACCATTCACTCTCTCACACTCACCTTCATCCCGTCCATTGGACCACTCACCACCCACACAGGCCAGGCGTACTTATCTTCTGGTGTGGTAGGCATCCTGCTTACACTCTCTCCATTTCTATTCATGTTGGACAAGCTGGCACTCATCAAGAGGGAAAGGTCACAGACTGCTGGAGGAATGCCCGACATCAAGGTCATCATAGACTTTGAAAGTATTGTCATTCGGCTAGCTGGGTAAGGTCTGGACTGTCCCTGTGCTGACGGTGAGGTTAGCAGTGCTCAACCAAGTGAGGATCCAGCAGTGCAACATCCATCAAACAACCATGCTGTGAGTGATGTGTCCTGTTTCACAGGCCACTGCCATGAACCAATTATCTCTCCTTGTTTTTGCAGGCACATCTGGGATACAGCTGAGGGAGTCCACGATCCAGGGCCTCAACTCAAGCCCCGAAGGTATCTTGGGAGAGGGATCTGCTGAAAACCTCCCTGAAGTCCCTTCACAGCGCTCACCCACACCCTCCACCAGTGCAGAGACACACGTCTCAGTGGGACCTAGCCTTAAAGAGTAGCCTTGGAATAACAATCTGGTGAGCACATCGCACTGTTTGATCCACAGCAGGCAGTGGGCAGGGACCTCCCAGGTTTCTGGCACTCAGAGGTCAGAAATCTGCTGAGTATGAGTCAAACGAGGAGCCTCTCGACTCGGTCATACCTCAGTTGCTGGAGCTGCAAAGGCAAGCTCGGGAACATAAGGAAGGAATGTCCGCTGCACTTCTCAGATTTCAAGGCACAATAGAGAAGACCATCTGCCTTCAGGTTGAGGTGATAGCGCCAGCATGCCAATGGACTGAGGTCAACACTGATAGGGTGGAGGCTACCATGGAGACAGGACACAGGTCCTGTATTGCTGCGTAGGCTGAACTCCATTGCTGACACCACAGTTGGCCTCCAACAGCATCAACGTGAGAGGGGTGCGGGGCTGCCCAACCACACTCCAGCTTCCCCTTGTCCTCAAGGACTCAGCCTGGGGCACTTGAGCACTCATAGGGAGGAGGGTCAGCAGGTGCACACACCGGGGCCATTCATCCAGGTGACTCCGGGAGTGTCCAGCCAATCCAAATCACCTCCTTTTGTAACCGCAGCAACTCCAGCTCCACAGGCAGAGGAAGGTGTCATTGCCACACAGCAGGACCCTGAAAGTAGACCGGGGCCCTCCAGGTCTCAGCCCTCCAGAGGACGCCCGTCTGCCTCTACCTCCACTGTAGATGTCAGGGGAGAACCAAGATGTAGCAGCAGAGATAGCAGGGTTAAGAAGATGTAACTCTTGTGAGTTGAAACAATTAAACTAAATTAACAAAATTAGGATAAATCAAGCACAGCCCCTAATTCAGGTCAGCTGTAAAACTAAGGACAAAGTTTAAAGGAAACTTACAAACTTTAAACCAAAATGTGATTAAAGGGGTCAATAAAACACCCCAGTCCCCACGGTGCCCACCGAGCACGGAAGGCCTCGAGAATGCCGGCAGACACCGCGTGCTCCCTCTCCAGGGACACCCGGCTGCGAACGTAGCCACAAAAGAGGGACAAACAATCGGGCGGGATTCCCCCATCGATCGCCCGCTGCCTGGACCTGTTAATGGCCAACTTGGCCAGGCCCAGGAGCAGGTTCATGAGGAGGTCTTCCTCCTTCCCGACCCCCTTCCGCACCGGGTGGTTGCACAGCCTGGGGATGAGTGTTAATCACTTGTACATACTGTTCACAATTGTAAGTAAACTCCCAGGAATGTCTCCCTGCCTATGGCTCCTGGTTATGATGAGCAGTCTTCGTGTCAGTCAGATGTGAAACCTTGGTCCCTGCACAAGATAGATAGGCAGCTCAGTCCAGGGCCTCGTCCCTGTGCTTTGAGCAGCCATCCCAGCACACTGATGGTGCGCCCTCACTGTCACTGGACACATCAGTCATGCCGATACTCACTGGGGCTTGTCATTGCTGCCAGAATGTCCTGGGCCGGCAGCAATGAGTTCCCTCATTCTCTCTGTGAGCTCTCAGCACCTTTGAGGTGCAGGTGGCACCCATCCCATCAGCACCTGTGTCCGGTGACAGTGTGCTCCTCAATGCTTCAGCTTACAAAGGATGCCATAGCATTAGGAGGAGTTGAAGTTTCCTCGCTGCATCTCCTTATGACCCTGTTCACAGAGCACAAGAAAGATGCCATAACCAGACAGAAGTCAGACCCAATGTGAGGGTCTATGGAGTGTCCCCACTTCATGACATCATCATCCGCCTAGAATGGGCATCCGCTGCATCTCCATGACAGGAGCCTTATCACAGAGGTTATGTGTGCTTTCATCAACCAGACAGGAGTCAAATGTTCACGGGTGCAATGTGAGGATCTATGGTGTCTCCTCACTGCATGTCATCATCATCCTCCACAAATCTAGCAGCTATGAGGGCCTCCCATTGGTCAATGCAATGGCCTCATCGCTGTCATCCTCGCCTTCGAGGACCTCCTCACCCTCATCTCCATCAACGTTCTCCTCATCGGAGACCTCCAGCTCCTCCATCTCCTCCTCAGCCAGTTCTTCTCCCCCTTGCAGCACCAGGTTGTAAAGGGCACAGCAGACATTGACAATGTGTGACACCCTCTGTGGACTGTATTGCAGGTCTCCATCAGACTGGTCCAGGCACCAGAAGCTCATTTTCAGCATCCTGATGGTTTGCTCCACCAAGGTGTGAGATGCAGCATGAGCATCATTATACCTTCGCTCTGCTGTAGCCTGAAGCTGCCGCCCAGGTGTCATCAGCAATATCCTCTGCAGGTAGCCCTTGTCCCCGAGGAGCCAACCGTGCGATCTCTGTGGACCCTGGAAGATGTCATGGATCTGAGGCTGACTGAGAATATAGGCATCGTGAACACTCCCTGGGAATTGTGCGCAGACCTGTATGATGCCTTTGTGGTGGTCACACACCAGCTGAACATTCAGCGAATGGAAGCCCTTGCGGTTGATGTAGTTGACTCTGTGTTGCGAAGGAGGTCTGAGTGCCACAAGAGTGCAGTTGACGGCACCCTGCACCTGTGGGAAACCCGAGATCTAGGCAAATCCCAGCACTCTTGCTTCCTGGCTTTCCTGGTTCCAAGCAAAATGCACAAAGTTCTGTGCCTTCACAAAGACGGTGTCCGTGACCTCCTGGATGCATTTGTGGGTGGAGGCTTGTGATATTTCACAGTGATCACCAGTGGAGCCCTGAAAGGAGCTACTGGCATAAAAATTGAGCACTGTGGTCACTTTCACAGCCACTGGCAGTGAATGCCCTCCATGTCCCCATGGCACCAAATCCTGCCGCACGTGACTGACCATGCGCAGTCTTCGGCAACACTGGTTCTCAGTCAACTGCAGAAATGACAAGCGTTGTCTATACACTCTGGGTCTAGCTAGACGTCTACGAGCAATGGCTCACTGTGGATCTTCAACAGCGTGTGCAGGAACCCTAGTCGCCCCTTCCTCCTGAGGCTGCTGCTCCTCCCTCTGCCCAGCCAGACACCTCAGTCACCCTCTTCTCCTTCAACTCCACTCTCTGTGCACCGCAAGACATACAGCTAGGTCACCAGGCTCCATGCTTCTGATGTACTCCTCCTGCAGGATGAAAGGGAGAGACATGTGGGTTAGCTTGGGTGTTCCAACAACCTCTCTTGGTTAAGTCTGAAGGCCCCTTAACACATCTCAGGGAGTACTGGCCACCCCTTGGATGGCCAGAGATGAGTGCGTTGCATAGCGCCTGAAACCCCACCCTCCTTTGTCCCACTCCATCTGACCCATTGGACTGCATGCTGTGCTCTCAGCTCAGGGGCAGGTATTCTCCTAACCCACCCTGCAGGGCTGCACTGTTAACTTGAACCATGGGAGAGACTGGACCAAACCAGGATGATGACATGGCAAGGGACTGTAAGCGCCTCCATCAGTCACTGCTCAATGGCCAGCTTTAGCGAGGAGATTGTACAACACGCCCAGTTGTCCAACGGTTCTGCAGTCCACTGAAAGGCTCCTTAGTTTGCAACCAAGGGGTGAAAAACTCGGGAGCACTTGATTGCACTTGAATGCCTCTGCTTTGCTTGAGTGGACAGATAAGCCGGAGGCCTGACTCCAAGCATGTCAATGTGGCTGCACCTGAACTATCTCAGCTGCAGAGGAATGGTCACTTTACACAAGGTTTCCCTAATGTGTGGCCACTTCCCTCTCCTCCACCCGCAAATGTGCACAACCATCAACCGCTGTGCAGCCCTTACCCACCCACCCCCCCCCCCCACCCCCACCCCTGCCCCCCCACACCTTGCTTCAACTGCAGTGCAGCCCTTGCCCTGGCACTGCACTGTCAGCCAGCCAGGGAAAGGTCCAACAGGCGACCCTCACAAGCGCTGTGCAATGTTACTGTGCACGAGTTGTAACGAGTTCCTTTGAAGTGCAGCTCAGCTGGTCTTATAATGTTATGCAGATGAACTCCTGAGGTGAGATGAGAGTGACTACCCTTGACATCAAGGCCGCACTTGACCAAGTGTGGCATCAAGGAGCCATAGCAAAACAGGAGTCAATGGGAATCGGGGTAAAACACTCCACTGGTTGGAGTCATATCTGGCACAAAGGAAGATGGTTGTGGTTGTTGGAGGTCATCTCAGCTCCAGGGCATCACTGCAGGAGTTCCTCAGGGTAGTGTCTTCGGCCCAACCATTTCAGCTGCTTCATCAATGACCTTCCTTCCATCATAAGGTCAGAAGTGGGAATGTTCGCTGATGATTGCACAATGTTCAGCACCATTCATGACTCTTCAGATACTAAAGCAGTCCATGTCCAAATGCAGCAAGACCTGGACAATATCCAGGCTTGGGCTGACAAGTGGCAAGTAACTTTCGCGCCACACAAGTGCCAGGCAATGACCATCTCCAACAAGCGAGAATCCAACCATCGCCCCTTGATGTTCAATGGCATTGCCATCACCGAATCCCCCACTATCAACATCCTAGGGGTCAACATTGACCAGAAACAGAACTGGACTAACCATATAAATACTGTGGCTACAAGAGCTGGTCAGAGGCTAGGAATCGTACGACAAGTAACTCACCTCTTGACTCCCTAAAGTCTGTCCACCATCTAGAAGGTACAAGTCAGGAGTGTGATGCTCCCCACTTGCCTGGATTTGTGTAGCCCCAACAACACTGGAAAAGCTCGACACTGTCCAGGACAAAGCAGCCCACTTGCTTGGCACCCCTTCCACAAACATTCACCCCCTCCATCACCGACACACAGTAGCAGCAGTGTGTATCATCTACAAGATGCACTGCAGGAATTCACCAAGGGTCCTTAGACAGCACCTTCCAAACCTACGACCACTACCACCTAAAAGGACAAAGGTGGCAGATAGATGGGAACACCACCTTCTAAGATTCCCCTCCAAGTCACTCACCATCCTGATCTGAAAATATACCACTGTTCCTTTACTGTCACGGGTCAAATTCCTGGAACTCCATTCCTAACAGCACTGTGGGCGTACCTACACCACATGGACTGCAGCGATTCAAGAAGGCAGCTCACCACCACCTTCTCAAGGGCAACTAGATACTGGCCCAGCCAGTAAAGCCCACATCCCATGAATGAATAAAAAATAAATTACAATGAAGTTCCCGACATCCGGTGGCGGGAAATGCGGCCCACCATTGATGGGCAGAGTGGACAATTGCCAACGTGTTTCATGACAGCATGAAACTGATTTTTGGCCTTCCTGCCATATTGTCTGATCATATCCACCATGATGCCCAACACCAGCGGGCACAGAAAATTCTGCGTTAAGTGTCCAACGTCCAGTCCTGGATGAGCCACGATTTTCTCCAATTGAACAATTGAATGTTGTGAAGACAAAAGTCATTGTCTTCAGCCTGCTCCATAAACTCTGTTACCTAGCCATAGATTCCATCCCCTCGTGGCCACTGTCCGAGGCTAAACCAGACCATTCACAACCTTGAAATTCTATTTGGACCCTGAGCTGATGATCTGACCCCATATCTTCTCCATCATCAAGACTGCCTATTTCTATCTCCATAAGATCACCTATCTTTGCCCCTGCTGCAGCCCATCTATAATTAATACCTTATCCATGCTTTCCGACCCTCCAGATTGGTTATTGTTTGATAGGCACCTAACAACCATCTTCCACATTCCATAATCTTCAACCTATCCTAACACCAGCCATTTGCTCAATGATCTACATTAGCTCCCAGCATCTTGATTTTATATTTCTGATCTTTATGTTCAAATCCCTCCACGGTCTTATCCTTCCCAACTCTCTAACTTCTCCAGCTCCACGATCCTTTGAGAATGCTGCATTTTTCGAAATCGGGCTACTCATCCAACTCCACTTCCTTCACCTCAACATTGGCAGTATGGCTCGATCTGTCTAGGCCCCAATGTTCTGGAATCCCCTCTCAAAACATCTCTGCTTCCATTTTCATCTCCTCCTTTAAAATGCTCCTTAAAATCACTTCATTGGCCAAGCTTTTGGTCACATGTCCTAATGGTTCGGTATCAATTTTTTTCTGATTACACTTCCATGAAGCACCTTGAGGTAAAGGGCTCTGTAAGGGCAAGTTGTTTTTGTTAATTCTGAGCAAAACATCCTTCCCTCAATGAATTCCATTGCCAAGTCTCCTTTTGTCCCCCTTTGTAACATTACCCATCTCCATCAATAGCTGTCATCCACCCCCATTGAAACCAAAGCAATTACCAAGGCTCAAGTCAGCCTCCTGTCCCCAGAGATTAAAACTGTTCCAAAATGGCAGAGACATTTCCTCAATCACACCAACTCAAAGTCTCATCACCCATCTTATTGCCAAGCTCCACTTCTTCCCTTTAGGGTCTTCAAGGCCTTTTTTGAATTGTTCCATCATCACACCTCACCTTACCTGCTCTGGTCATACCTTCCTATGTTCATCCTTCTCCCCTCTTCTGACACCAGCTTAGTCCTCATCCTCTGCTGCATTATCACCAGGCACTCTTGTCCTCTGGAACTCTTTTCCCCCCAAATCCCTTCGCCTTTCCAATTTCTCTTCTGCTTTCAAAAGCCTCTTCAACTGTGTGTTCATCTCCACATTTTGCTCATCCCACATTCTTTATTTGCCTCCTCCATCCCTTAAATGGCCTCAAGGTGTCTTTCAGTATGAGGAATGCTCTTGAAATCTAGATTTTTAAAAGGCTATTCACATTGGTAATGAATGGCTAAGGTAAAGATGACTGCACTGAAAAAGAAATAAGCTTAATAGCAATAAGTGGGAGATATCACTAAATGGTAATTTCTCAGTCTGGAAGGAGGGGCCTCAGCAATTGGTCCAAGGACCAATTACTCTTCATAAAATACAAAATGGGTAGTGTAAGCACAATCTCCATTACATCAAAATGAGAGGTAGCACAATGGAAAACTATGCAACCAGATTCAGAAAGGAATTAAACAGATAACTTTGTAGAGAATGTGGATCAGAGCAAGTCCCATAGCTGAATCCTGCCACCTACCCACCACAAACCCCTCCCCCACCCTCACAATCACACCCTGTGAATACAGCTTCTACTGAGACTGTACTACCTGTCAAATCTCAGGGAACCATAGAAATGACAGCACAGGAAAAGACCACTGCATGGGTGCCCAGTGCTTGCTTTTCAACTGCGCCTGATTCGTCTAGTCCCAGTTCCCAAAGCAATGGCAGTACAGAGGTAAACTTTCAGTGTCTAGGCCAGATGATGACTAATGGAATTCAGTGTGAGATTAATATAGTGACCAGGCAATAGCTGGATCCAATCCAGAGTGCAGGTTGCATAATCATTATTATTAATTTGTTCATCCTTTTCACATTGAAAACAGCTTTTCATTTTCTGCAGTCAGGTCTTCGATGGCTGGTGAAACCACTTCTTGGTAAGAATGAGCATCCACAGAGTGAACAGTGGATCCCAGTTGGTTCTGAGTGGGGATCTTGGATTTTCAGGTGAGATGGCCTTTGCTGGTGTTTAATGTGATGGGCATAGGTGACGTTTCCATAGATGCTTTCTCACTGCTTTCTTATCTTGAGTCAGTTGTTTCCACTTATGGACATCCATTTTTCAGTTTTGAAGTTACTTTGAACTATAGTGGCACTGCGGCTCAGTTGGTAGTACTCTCATCTGAGTCAGAAGGTTATATATCATTCTAACTCCAGAGATTTGAGCACAAAAATCTAAGCCGACACTCCAGTACTGCACTGGCAGGAATGCCAATTTTCAGATGAGACATTAAACCAAGCCCCAGTCTCCCCTCTTAAAGTGAATGTATAAGATCCCAGGGCAATATTTTGAAAAAAACAGCGTAGTATCCCCCAGTTCCAGGCCAATATTTATACCTCAATGAACATCACAAAAACAGATAATCTCGTCATTATTTTACTGCTGTTTGTGACTGCTTGGTGTGTGCAAATTAGCTACCGTGTTTTCTTCCTTACAGCAGTGACTACATTCAAAAAGCACTTCATTGGCTGTAAAGTGCTTTGGGATGACCTCTGGTTAAGAAAGGTGCTATATAAATGCAAGTCTTTCTTTTAAATGTCTTTATGTCTCTTTTGCTAAATGCCACAAAAATCACCTCCCAGCAGGGGAGGTGGTGACTTAGTGGTATTTTCACTGGATGAGTGTTCCAGAGACCCAGGGTAATGCTCTGGGGACCTGGGTTCAAATCCCACAACAGCAGATGGTGTAATTTGGGTTCAATAAAATGGTGACCATGAAACCATTGCTGGTTGTTGTAAAAACCCATCTGGTTCACTAATGCCCTTCAGGGAAGGAAATCTGCTGGTCTGGCCTACATGTGACTCCAGACCCACAGCAATGTGGTTGACTCTTAAATACCCTCTGAACAAGGGTCATTAGAGATGGGCAATAAATGCTGGCCTAGCCAGTGATGCCCACATCCCATGAATGAATTTTTAAAAACGCCATGAAAAAGATCATTCATTAGACAAAATCATACAAAGGATATTACAGCCCCTGAGCAGATACAGAGACAGCAAGGGAAAGAGAGGGAGGAAACTTGGGTTCATTTTTTTGAGATAACCTAATTGGAGTTTTCATCATTACTAAGGGGACAGGCAAAACTGATCCGAGCGAATTCTTTTCCATGGTGAAGTTCACCTACTAGTCTGCATAAGTTAAAAATGAGGGAGTTAAGAACAAGAGGGGAAGTTAAACAGTGCCAAAGGGTGACAAGCTGTACACTAAACAGCTAAGAGGAGTCACTGAAGCACATCATATAAAGGTATTCAAGAGATATGTGGATGCACTTCTGGCACGAGAAAGGGTTGAAAGATTATGGTGAGAATGTGGGTTGATGGGGTGTGTCCAAGCTTCAAGCATGAAACAATGCAAACTACAAATTGTAACCTACCACACAAATTTCAAAAAATCTCATCAATATTGCAAGAGTTTAATCATTTCTATAAAGTCATTCAATTTAATGTCAGGTTGAATGAGTTATACTTTCGTACTGATGTAACTATCAGCGACTTTGGCATATCTTCACAGTTCCAACAGAAATGAGACTTGCCAGTGTTCAATACAAGTGGTTTTGTTAATGTACGTAAAAATCTATTTAAAATATTATTTACATGAGCTGATTATAGATAACTAACTTATACACAATTATACTAAAACACGATACAGCATATCTAGGTGTCAAGTGATAACCAAACTATGAAACACGCAAATAAAAAAAATGCAAATTCATTGAGATGACAAGTTTTTTTAAAAGCACTAAAATGGGGAGTTCTTTCAGTATAAAAACCTTCCAACTCATCTCACATATGTTGGCTAATCACTCGGAGATTTGATATGTAATAATTTCTGTGTTTTCAATTGTTCATTATACTCCTTCTGAGTAAAACCACTAACACAAACCACAAAGTGTTAACCTGGAAAACATTCAAGTATTTCAGTAATCAGCAGTTTGTTTCTCAAAACATTATTTTTCCTACATCAGATATCGTATCTCAGTGACAATAGTTGGTCAATGCATAGGTGTCATTGACTAGTGATCAGTGGATAATTCATGACAAATAGTTCCAGTACTCATGTTTCTGAGACCTAATGAGATATTAAAATGGTTTTCAGCATTTCTCTTCACCTTAGCCTTCAGGATTTGCTTTTGCTTTGCAAACCTGCAACTTCTGAATCATGCGCTCAGCAGGATGAAAGATTGGAGCTCACATATTCTCCATGGAAATAAGCAGCTTTGACCAGCGTCTCACACTGTTGTCTCCATGGAAACGAGCATCGCCAGTCTAGCCTCCCATACTGGCATCTCTATGGAAACCAGCTTTCCCAGACCAGCCTTTCACACTTCTGTATCGCCACAGGAACACGAGTCTGTGAGCCAGTACTTTCATCACATCACATTGCCCCTCACCATCAAAAACTGTTTCTCCATGAAAGAAAATAAAGAATTCTGCACAACAATAACAGAGAGCATGTGCTGGGAGTGAGGAGCTGTTGTTCCCTCAGACAGTGCACAGTAGGACAACAGCACCATTACTTCACATTCAGTACATTTAGTATAGATTTATATTTCTGGACATGGCAAACACTAACACATTCTGCCTCAGAGAGGTGAACTGGGTGAGTTCCTGGCCTCAGTTTTTCCACAGATGGAGCTGCAGAAGCCAGGCTTCTTCGGAGGGAAAGTCAACTCGGGCTGCTGTTGTACGCCCACTGCAGCAGTAGTGAGAGCGGTTTTCCCGCTCATCTGCCCACCCTCCTGGGGAGCAGGAAGGTTCATTTTATCTCTCTGGCTTAGATTTGAAGTCAGGCATTAGAAATGAAGTGTCAATGCAATAAACACATGACAACAGCCCATATACCAGGTTATGGAATAGTCATTTTGAACAGCAGAGGGCCAATTATATCACTTCTATCCCATTCCTGTTCCATCCTGGTGAGAAATGTGTGGGTAATGGGTTAGGATGGCAGGGGATGGGGATGGGGGTGGGGGGGAAGGTGGTGGGCGTTTGCACAGTTTTCCTGATGCGTTCCTGAATGCAGGTGCAGGATAGCTGACTAGCCTAGATGCGTGGGACCTAATTTAAATATGGCAGGACCTTATGATGTCATTGAGACAGCCATGCTATTTTAGTCTCTGACCTGCTACTATAAGCTGGTAGCAGTAAGGATCCAAGCTCCAGGAAGCCCAGGTTCCACTTTAAAAAGATTTTTTTTAAAAGAGGTCTCCTCCTGGCCCCACAATACTACCTTTGTCCTCCCCACCCAGACTACATCCCCTCACCACCGACTGCTTTCATCACAAACTCATCAAATTCCCACTCCTCCCCACTCCAAATCCTAGCTTCTCTCGCTGGGGATCATTTCCATTGGTCCCCAGCAACTAGGGGCCCACCAATTTTGGCAACATGCCCACCAGCTGCGGCAAGAGTCAGTGTCGGGTGAAAGCATCTCAGGTCTCACACTCCAGAAGGCCTACATCTTCACTGACCCCCTCGTCACCCAGTTCCCACCCAGGGTTAAAGTCAGCCCTTTTTGGCGTGTTTGCTACACATAAGGAATGGCAAAGAGCCTTCCCCTGTTTTGACAGAAACAAAAAGTAGCAGGGCAGAGTTTCTTTTTGCTTTACTTTAGCATTTTCTCTCCAGTGACAGTAACAGTATGGAGACTCTCCACCAGATCAAATAATTCATTTATTCATGGGTAGGGATCAGAAGGTAATGAATTGCACATGAAATAAATAAAGGGTGAGAACTCCCAGTGTGTGCTCTTTTCTAAGTTGGCACTTTTGATTCTTTTTAAGTTGTAAAACATATCTTTAGCTTATCTACGTCTGTCGTAACCGTCACGTTTGCCACTACTTTGCCGTAAACCTGCCTAAACCGGAATGTGCTAAGAGAACGTTTCATTTTTCTCATCCTTGGGCTTCCCCAACACCTTGGACTTCCTCCTGTCCGGCCTCCTACACCTCTCATCAATACTTGGTATGCATTCAAGGTGCCACACTTGATCATTCCGGGCCCGTGGATAAACCGCTTCTACGTAATGTCGAATGAGCCTTAAGCGGACTGGATCCAGCTGCTTCTTGTTACAGGCGCCTGAATGGTTGTACTGCAGTCTGAGATTTTCAGAAGTAAATAACTCCGGAAAGATCCTGACAAGAAGTCGTGCGGCAAAGTTCCCAATTGACAGGCTGTCCTGCACTATTTCCTTTAACTCTTTAGTAGAGAGCAGGTGCTTATTTGGGACTGGGAAATCAAGAGTGGGCACGGTTAGTTCATCAAGTGCCACTTTGCAAAAGTTTCTATGGTACCGGTCTGTTCTCTCTGGTGCTAGCAGGACTGCTTCCATTTTGACTGGCTCTGGTTGCACTGAAGTTGTAGGCTCTTCCTTTTCCGTGCTGACGATGGTTTTCTTTCTCTGCTGTTGATAAACACGCCTTTGTTCAGTGTCTCTGCGGCGGCACCTCTCATCCAGCTTTGAAACAAACTCCTGATTCCACGCCTTGTCGCACTTGGCTCTGGGGTACATCAGCTGCACATAGTGCCTGATGAGCTTTATTCGGACTGGGTCCAGCTGCTTTTTGCCAAGAGAGCCACTGCAATTATATTGCTTCCTCAGGTTCTCAGGCGTAAAGAGCTCAGGGAACAACCTCACCAACAACCGGGAGGCAAAGTTTCCAATGGACAAGCTGCTCTCATAAATGTTTTTTAACTGTTGTTTGCTGAGTATGTAGTCTGGGCAAGGTACTTCAAAGTCTGGAGGGGGTACGACAAGGCTTTTGAAATCAACAGGCATGAGCCAGATTTTCTTGGACTTTTGGGTGGATTTATCGAAATCACAGCTGTCATTGCTCGTAGCCATGGATACATTCGGGGAACAGTGACTTTCATTTCTGAAGACATCAGACTCACTTCCATCAGAATTCATACTCGCTAGCTCTTCATCCATCTTGTGGATGACCTGTTGCAGCCAAACCTTGTCGTCTTGCACATCAGGAAAGTAGATTTCTACGTATTTGCGGATAATCTGCAGTCTCTGCGGATCAAGCGCCTGTTTTACAGACGAACCATAACAGCTGGTTTGTGACGCCAAACATCTTAAGTCAGAGAGCTCCGGAAACAGCCTGTGGACCAGCAAAATCGCAAATTCCCCAGGGGACGAAGCTTCATCCAAGTACTCGCTTATCTCCTGGGGTTCCAAAACCAAGTCCGAGTTCATACTGCTGGAGGAATCCAAGGACAGCCCTTCATCTTGCGTGTTGTTGTCAATGTAGCAGTTTGGCTGGGGCTGCTCCACAACATGGTCCGCCTCATAAAAGCTGATCACCTTGGTGTTCTGCTGACTGCTCTCCATTTCCCTCTGTGCCCAAAACCTGTTGAAAAAGTCGCTTACTTGTGGTAGACATTCTACCTGCCAGATGTTGCTATTTCTGGCTGACGGATAACAGACCTCAATGTAGTTTCTGATGAGCTGGAGATGGAGCGAGTCCAGCTTCTTCTCAGAAGTGGAGCCACATGCATTGCAGCCCCTGCTGACCTCGTCTTCAGTGAAGAGTTCCGGAAAGAGCTGCACAAGCAACCGACAGGCAAAGTCTCCGGGAGAGGAGCTCTGGTCTAGGACCTGCTTAAGTTCTGCATTGTTGAGCTGGTACTCTGCGGGTGGCAAGAACTCTACCACTGATTCACCGGGGTTCACGTGCTTTTTAATTCTGTTCACCTCCAATGATAGCAAATCGATTTTGCTGTGCAGTTGGGTCATGGTAGAGTTCAAAGTGTTGAGAGTGAAAAACATTTTATGGATTAATGAGTACAGTGTGGAATCACCATCAGCCGCATGGGCTGGCAAGGCAGAAGGGTAACTCTTGCGGGTGTCGGTAAGATTTCGTTGTTGTAAGAGACTGTTGAGGTAAACTCTATCTGACACCTCAACGGATGTGTGCTGATCCACAGGTTGTGCGTTTCGCCGATCTGATATTTTGTGCGAGATGCTATATAGTGGCTTCCTGTACGACGGCTTGTCCTGAGGAACATCTTCATTTTCCACCAACAAATCTGCAGTGGCCTCCTTTACTTTGCTTGTGTCATCTGAGTTTCCCTGGGAAGATACTGCAGCGTCTATGCCATTTAGATTTGCAAACCTATCCTTAAAACACAAAGTGCAACATATTTAGTGAAAATTGCACAGCAAGAGAATACAAGCAAATGTATCTGCTCCTCATAGATATTGCACTATCTCTATATCATAAACCAATAGCAAATGTTTCCCTACATTTTTCTACTTACTTTGTTTAAATGATATTCAATTTGAACAGATTGGAGACAGGCTATGCCACTGCTAAATTGGTATGGTGGGCACTTACATTATATCTGGGGTAAAAAGACTAATTTCTATTCCACTGAATAACAATCCAACTACACTAATTACAGAGAGGGGAAGAACTGAGTAATTCACTCAGTGTTTCTTTAAAATAAATTTGCCAAATATCTACTCTGTTGAGACAAACGCAAAATACTGTGGATGCTGGGGGTCTAAATTAAAAATAGAAAGTGCTAGAAAAACTCAGCCAGACTGGCAGCATCTATGGAGGGAGAAATAGAATTAATGTTTAGAGTTCAAAATGACTCTTCTTCAGAAGAGCTAAGGTTGAGGCAAACAGAGGCAGCTTAACATTGCATTTGGCTGTGCCACACCTGACCTATGAATCCTGAAAAGGGAAGAGTTCCATTTCCCAAAATGAACATTCATCAACTTGATGAGAATGAAGATAAAATAAGAATATTGTACTGCAGTGTTAGCATTTCTTTTGAATAAAATATAATCCCTTTTTTTAAATTCGTTCATGGAATGTGGCATCACTGGCTGGGCCAGCATTTGTTGCCCATCCCTAACTGCCCTTGAGAAGGTGATGGTAAGCTACCTGCTTGAGCTGATGCAGTCCTTATGGTGCAGGGACACCCACAATGCTGTTCGGGAGAGGGTTGGAGGTTTTCGACACAGCAACAGTGAAGGAACGACGATATAGTTCCATGTCAGTATGGTACATGATTGTCATATACCATCCTGACTTGGAAAGGAACTTGCAGGTGGTGGTGTTCCTATGCATCTGCTGCCCTTGTCCTTCTAGGTGGTAGAGGTTGCAGGTTTGGAAGATGCTGCCGAGGGAGCCTTGGCTGCAGTGCATCTTTTAGATGGTACACACTGCTGTCATTGTGCATCAGTGGTGGAGGGGGAGAATGCTTAAGGTGCTGAATGGGATGTAAATCAAGATGGCAGCTTTGTCCTGGACGGTGCTCAGCTTTTTACTATTTGTTAGAGCTGCACTCATCCAGGCAGGCAGCAAGTATTCCATCACATTCCTGACTTGTGCCTTGGTAGATGGTGGAAAGGATTTGGGGAGTCAGGAGGTGAGTTCCCACTGCAGAATTCCAAGCATCTGACCTACTCTTGTAGCCACAGCATTTATAAGGCTTGTCCAGTTAAGTTTCTGTCAATGGTAAACCCTAGAATGTCGATGGAAGAGAATTAAGTGTTGTCAACTCCACTGAAAGTCAAGAGGAGATGATGAGACTGTCTCTCTTGGAGATGGTCATTGCCTGACATTTATGTTGCATGAATAATACTTACCACTTACCAGCCCCTATACCTCATTGGACCATATACTGATAATGGGCAAGTGCACCGTGGAAGTAACCTGTCCAACTTTTGCTGCTCCAAGCCAGTTCCTGAGAGGTGTACAGCAGTGGCCCATGAAAATCAGAGCTAGGTTGTCCAGTTCCAGTCTGCAGGCATGCACTTCAAGAACTTATAAAAAGGGGAATCAAACCCGCATTCTACCACAGCACACTAAAGTGCATCAGTATTCCAAAGCCTAGAACCCCTGTGGCCCTAAGTTAAAGCACATTAAAATATAATTACATATAGATGAATTACATTTAAACAATGTGTTTTGTTGGAATAAAGAATTATATTGTATTATTCCAAAGAAAGGCTAAAAGGTCTTTGTATGCATCAGAAAATACTGCAGTGTAGATGATATTTACCTCACAGATAATCCTTCTCCTTTTACAGATGATGGGACTCTCGTATTCTGGAGTCATCTTACCAGAACCATTCTGTATCTGCTTTCGTTTTGCTGTATCCTGCACACAATTGGGCTCTGCAGCTCTATCTGGACTGGAGCCACCCACATCATCTTCTTTGGTGCTAATTTCTGCTTTGACCCTGTCAATATTGACCTTTATCGCTGTGAGGGGAGAGGAAAACATAAAGCTATCAAGTTATTTTTTCCCACAATACGATAATAGCATTAATTGATTTCTCAGTTCAAGCTTAATCTGAATTCAAGCTTTATTTAGCTCTACCTGTTTCCTGTGAACAAAACTGTAGTTGACTTGGACACCAGAGTAAAATCAGAAAGATGTTCAGAAAACCTCAGTACTTTAGATATTTACAGATTTAAGCAATTGATAACCATGCCTCTTTAGTGTGAAAAGCAAGGACTTAGTTTCAAAATTTATTAACTTTATATAAATGCAATTCAGCAATTAACTTAAAGCTTTAAGAATTGTAAGGAGCACCGACCCAGAGATATAGTTTTGAATGCACAAGATACAGGCATGTCTGTGCTAATGTGTTGATGCTTATGCTCATTCAGGTCAAAATACTTTGAATGGTTTAATGTTCAAATACAATATCTTAGATTGGGGCTAAGAACTCATCCAGTAACTGGAGAAGCATACAGATATACATACATACGAACATATGAATTAGGAAAGCATTAGGCCATTCAGCCCCTCGAGCCTCCTAAACCAATTGATACCATCATAGCTATCTGAATGTGGCCTCAACTCCACTTTCCTGTCTGCTCCCCATGATATTTGACTCCCTTGTCTGTGAAAAATCTAACTCAGCCTTGAATATATTCAATGACCCAGCCTCCACTGCTCTCTGAGGAAGCCAATACCACAGACTAATGGCCCTCTGAGAGAGAAAAATTCTCATCTCCATCCTAAATGGGAGACCTTCTATTTTAAAACTGCGGCCCCTAGTACTGGTCTTGCCCATAAGTGGAAACAACTACCTAGCATATACTTTGTCAAGTCCCCTCTGGATCTTGTATGTTTCAATGCCTCTCATTTTTCTAAACTCCAACGGGTATAGATCCAACCTATTCCACTTTTCTTCATAAGATAATCTCTTCATACCAGGAGTCAGTCAAGTGAACCTTCTCTGAACTGCTTCTAATGCAATTTTATCCTTTCTTAAGTTAGGACCAAAATTGTACACAGTACTCAAGGTATGATCTCACTAAAGCCCTGTACAGCTGTAGCAAAATTTCCCTACTTTTACATTCCATTCCCTTGCAATAAATGACAACATTCCATTGCTTTCCTAATTATTTGTTGCACCTGCATACTAACTTTTTGTGATTCATGTACCAGGACTTCTGGATTTCTCTGTACTGCAGGGTTCTGAAGTCTCTCTCCACTTAAATAATATGCTGCTTTTCTATTCTTCCTGGCAAGGTGGATAAGTTCATATTTTTCCACATTACACTCCAACTGCCAATTTTTTGCCCATTCACTTAACCGATCAATGCCCCTCTGTATACTCATGTCCTCTTCATAACTTACTTTCCTACCTATCTTTGTGTCATCTTCAAACTTAGCAACCATACCTTCTGTCCCTTCATCCAAGTCATTGATGTAGATTGTAAATAGTTAATGCCCCGGCACTGATCCCTGTGGCACTCCACTAGTCACATCCTGCCAACCTGAAAAAGACCCATTTATCCCAAATCTGTTTTCTGTTAGCTAACCAATCCTCTATCCATGCTAATATGTTTTCTCCTACACCATGAGCTCTTATTTTCTCTCATAACCTTTGATGTGACACCTTACCGAATGCCCTTTGAAAATGCAAGTACACCTACATCTACAGATTCCCCTTTATCCACCTTGTTTGTTACTTCCTCAAAGAACTCTAATTAATTAGTCAAACACAACTTCCCTTTCACAAAGCCATGTTGACACTGCCTTAGCGCATTATGATTTTTTACATGTTCTGCTATAAACTCCTTAATAATGGATTCGATCATTTTTCCTATGACAGGGTTAGGCTAACTGACCAAAGTTTCCTGCTTTCTGTCTCCCTCCTTTCCTGAATACAGTTGTTACATTAGCTACTTTCCAATCTGAGCAGTGGCACAGAAGGAACTTTTTTGAGATTGCCCTTGGTTATAAATCACTTTGGTCTGATGTAATGGAGTTCCTGAAGGTGTAAATTTTGCCCAGACCTGCATGTCTTACTGTCAGAAACATTCCTCTTGAGCCCCCCAACCCAAGCATTTAGTGTGTGGAAGGCAAGGCTAATTCTACTCTGCTACTCAATAGACTAAGAGCAGATTTTGGACTCTGGGAAGGATACCTGCAATATTACTTTTAGATGATGGAAGCACAATTTCAGATTTTAGGAGCTTTATTTACAGATGTGACAAATGAATGGTTAAACACCCCACATAAGGTGGTACTAAGCCAAGCAGAGCAAGGGAATTTGAAGTGCCATCACTGCCTGTGCTAAGTTGGCTGATTTTGGCTTGAATGACACCATGACAGCTATAATGTTGTTCCCTGGACAGGGATGGAAAGTCAGACAGGACTTCTGTTTCTGGTAGCTATCAGGTGACTGCAACTGGAAAATACACAAAAGTTGATATTTCCCCCACCATAACTGTTTACAATCCTGGACAAGACTCCTGATTGTTATGATCCTGGATGAGACACCCAACTGTTATGATCTTGGTGCAGACCAATGGCATGTTTGTTTTTTTTATAGAATTGGAAAACCCAGGTATTTACTAAAAGAATAAAACCACAAGGTTCATTTTTTTTTTATTCATCCACGGGATGTGGGCTTCGCTGGCTGGGCCAGCATTTATTGCCCATAGCAATAGCACCAAGTCAGGACTGTATCCTGTATATAGTTATACAGTTATGTGTTATTAATACACAGCTATTGTTCAACCATACAAAACCTCAAGACATCTTCATGAGACAATATACAACAATACAGCAGGGACTTTTTTAAAATTCATTTAGGGGATGTGGGCTTCACTGGCTGGGCCAGCATTTATTGCCCATTTCATAATTACTCTTGAGAAGGTGGTGGTGAGCTGCCTTCTTGCACCGCTGCAGTCCATGTGGTGTAGGTACACCCAGAGTGCTGTTATGAAGGAAGTTCCAGGATTTTGACCCAGCAACTGTGAAGGAACGGCGATATATTTCCAAGTCAGGATGGTGAGTGACTTGGAGGGGAACTTCCAGGTGGTGGTGTTCCCATCTATCTGCTGTCCTTGTCCTTCTTGATGGTAGTGGTCATGGGTTTGGAAAGTGCTGTTGAAGGAGCCTTGGCAAATTCCTGCAGTGCATCTTGTAGATGGTACACACTGCTACTACTGTGTGTCGGTGGTGCAGGGAGTGAACGGTTGTGGATGTGGTGCCAATCACGCGGGCTGCTTTGTCCTGGATGGTGTCAAGGTTCTTGAGTGTTGTAGGAGCTGCACTCACCCAGGCAAGTGGACAGTATATCATCACACTCCTGACTCCTTGTGCCTTGTAGATGGTGGACAGGCTTTGAGGAGTCAGGGGCTACTCATCCTAGCCTCTGACCTGCCCTTGTAGCCACAGTATTTATCTGGCTAGTCCAGTTCAGTTTCTGGTTAATGATAACCCCAGGATGTTGACAGTGGGGGATTCAGTGATGGTAATGCCATTGAACATCAAGGGGTGATGACTGGATTCTCTCTTGTTGGAGATGGTCATTGCCTGGCACTTGTGTGGCACCAATGTTACTTGCCGCTTGTCAGCCGAAGCCTGGATGTTGTCCAGGTCTTGCTGCATTTGGACATGGACTGCTTCAGTATCTGAGGAGTCGCGAATGGTACTGAACATTGTGCAACTATCAGCAAACATCCCCCACTTCTGACCTTATGATAAAGGAAGGTCATTGGTGACACAGCTGAAGATGGTTGGGCCAAGGACACTACCCTGAGGAACTCCTGCAGTGATGTCCCTGAGCTGAGATGACTGACCTCCAACAACCACATCTTCCTTTGTGCTAGGTATGACTCCAACCAGCTGAGATTTTCCCCTGATTCCCATTGACTCCAGTTTTGCTAGGGCTCCTTGATGCCACACTTGGTCAAATGCTGCCTTGACGTCAAGGGTAGTCACTCTCACTTCACCTTGGGAGCTCAGCTCTTTTGTCCTTGTTTGAACCAAGGCTGTAATGAGTTCAGGAGCTAAGTGGCCCTGGCGGAACCCAAACTGGGTGTCAGTGAGCAGGTTATTGCAAAGCAAGTGCCGCCTGATAACACCGTTGATAACCCCTTCCACTACTTTACTGATGATCGAGGGTTGACTGATGGGACTCTAATTGGCTGTGTTGAACTTGTCCTGCTTTTTGTGTACAGGACATACCTGGGCAATTTTCCACATAGCTGGGTAGATGCCTATGTTGTAGCTGTACTGGAACAGCTTGGCTAAGGGCACAGCAATTTCTGGAGCACAAGCCTTCAGTACTATTGCTGGAATATTGTCAGGGCCCATAGCCTTTGCAGTATCCAGTGCCTTCAGCCATTTCTTGATATCATGTGGAGTGAATCAAACTGGCTAAAGACTGGAATCTGTGATGCTGGGGACCTCCAGAGAAGGCCGAGATGGATTATGTACTTGGCACTTCTAGCTGAAGATTGTAGCAAATGCTTCACCCTTAGCATTTGCATTGATGTGCTGGGCTCCTCCATCATTGAGGAAGGGGATCATTGGTACAAACGTACGAATTAGGAGCAAGAGTAGGTCACTCAGCCCTTTAAGCCTGCTCCGCTGTTCAATAAGATCATGGCTGATCTGATTGTAACCTCAACCCCACATTCCTGCCTACCCCTGTTAATGCTTCACCCCCTTGTTAATCAAGAATCTATCTAGTTCTGCCTTAAAAATATTCAGACTCTACTTCCATCGCCTTTTGAGGAAGAGAGTTCCAAAGACTCACAACCCTCAGAGAAAAAATTTCTCCTCATCTCTGTCTTAAATGAGCAACTGCTTATTTTTAAACAGTGACCCCTAGTTCTAGATTCTTCCACAAGAGGAAACATCCTCTCTACATCCGCCCTGTCAAGACCCCTCAGGGTCTTAAAGGCTGCCTCTTACTCTGCTAAACTTCAGTGGATACAAGCCTCTTACCATTTAGATAAGCTTCTTTTTTATTCTTGCTGCCAAAATGGACAATTTCACGTTTGCCCACATTATACTCCATTTGCCAGATTTTTTCCCACTCACTTAACCGATCTGTGTCACTTTGTAGCATCCTTATGTCCTCTTCACAATTTACTTTCCTATCTATCTTTGTGTCGTCAGCAAATTTGCAACCATTCCTTCAGTCCCTTCATCCAAGTCATTTATCTAAAATTGTAAAAAGTTGAGGCCCCAGGCTGCCATTGAAAAGAGTAGTCTGGCATTGTACCTCCTGACCAGTGGGAGGGTTTGGACTTTGAGAAAGAAGCATTTTAACGTAAAGAGGAGGGATAAACAGAAGAAGAATTTTTTTAAAAGATGCACAGGTCTTACAAACCATAACAACCGCCTGAAGCCACCTTCGAGAGCCTGTGATAAAATAGGAGGTCCTAAGTATACAATTTTTAGTGTAGCATTGTAGCACAATAATATTTCTCTTATCATTCAGTTCTATTCCTCTGCAAGAAAGGGATTGTTTCTCTATAGTTCTAGGATTGTGAAGAATTGATTTTTTAAAAAGTTCTTCTCATATGACTATTTGACAACAGTGGTATTTATCCTAGCGTTGGAAAGGTTCGTTATTTCTACAGCGATATGCTGTTTAGAACACTTGCTAGATGATTTTGCAAATAAATAATTTATCAGAATATGCCTGAAGGAACAATAATGGGGATACTCCTCAACTGGATAAATTTAATCCCCTTTCATTAATTTATTGTTAATTATCATCTAGTTTTACCAGGTTGCATGAATACATATGTCACTGGAGGTTTAGCGTCTCTCAGAAGGGCATTTTCCATTGGGGTAACAGGCGTATTATAATTAATAATATATTTTAGAAGTTTTTTAGTAGTTTGGCCCATAAGGAAACTAAATCCAGTAAATGGTTCCCATTATTAAAGAAATTGTAACAAAAAAGTTAATATTGTACAAAGAGGACATTTACAATGTTGCTACAAATAACAAACCAAGTAAATCATTGTCCAGCATGCATGGGAGTAACCAAACCCTAAGCTACATGAGGTCCATTTTAAAGGAAATGCAGTAGTATATTGGACTTGTAGAGCCCAGGATATGCTCCTTAACACAATCGTGGAAATTACAGCACAGAAGGAAGTCATTTGCCTCACTGGGCTGTGCCTGTGCTAACTCTCAATAGGAGTTATTACCTTAATTCCATTTCCCTGCTCCTTTTTCTGATATCTTTTTAAATTCTTCCTTTTCTGCCTTAATAGCCACTTGTTTTAAAACACTCCATGATTAAATAACCCTCCTATGAAAAATATTCTTCTCTAACTCATCTCTGTTGTTCATCTAATGGTAATCTTCAGGTTGTTGCCTTGGAATTACCGTTGATAATACTGATGAATGAGCACTTAACGCCCACAGCTTTCCTCCTTTGCTATTCTGAATGCAGTCATTAACCTGTTTATTTTAAATGGGTTAACACCTTTGTTAAAACAACAGACAGTAGAATGTCATGAATCTGGTAGGGCAGCATGGGAAGATTCCACAAAGGTTAAACTGAAAAGCAGGAACAAGAAACATCAAGGTGGTACAACAAAGTGACTTGGGTAAAAATAAGCAAAGTGGCACAAGGAAAGGGACAGGCAGCTTAACAAAGGTAATGGAACACTAGTAGTTACTTAATAGCCATTTCAGAAATGTGGTTAACTAAACATTTCAGGATGCCTGACTTACAGGAAAGACTGGCAAAATGGAAAATGAGGAAGCTTGGTAATAAAAGATGGGATAAAGTAGTAAAGAGAGAGAATATTAGCTTAGAAAATGAAGATGTAGAATCAGTTTTGGTGGAGCTAAGAAACTGTGGTAGAAGTAGCTTATAGACCCCTAACAGTTGTTGTAGTGTAGGGCAGAGTATATATTAAGAAATTAGAAGTGCGTGTAACATGGATAATACAGTAATCCTGGGGGATTTTAATCTGCATATAGACTACGTAAACCAAATTTGTAGTAATAGTGAGGAGAACAAGTTCATGGAATGCATTCAAGATAATTTTGTAGTCCATCTACCAACTAGGAAACATAGTATTTTAGACCTAATATTTGCCTCTCAAACCTACAGGGTTTGCCTCTCAAACCTACAGGGTTTGCCTTGTTCAGATTTAAGATCCTAGTTTCATACTTGACCAAATCATTCTCAAACTCAGTATAAAATTTATCATATTCTAATTGCCCTTCCCAGAGGCTCCTTTTCTACATTTGTTAACCCTGTCTCACTGCAGAACATTAGGTTTAGGTGCCTGCCAATTATAAGTTAAATTGTAAGCTGCATTTATGCTACCAAAGTGTTACTACACCATTTGTCCATCTGGCAGGCACTGGATAGCCAGTTAGTATGAAGAAACATTAGTGAAACTACAGAAGTTGTCAGGAGCCATTAAAAAAGAAACGAGCAGAAAATAAAACCATTCAAGTTCCCGCTGCAGAGTAAGTCCGTGCTTCTCTCATAATCTTTGTCCACATCGTGTTCAAGCAGTCTGCTAATCTGTGTCTTACGTGTGTGCGGCATGAATCACATTACATCAAGAAGGCCTTATCTCCTCCCACCAAGAATATTTATTATAAAGGAATTTACCATATGCTCCTTTTTCAAACTCTTCTTCCTTACTGACTGAAGTGTTCATTGTCTATCTGGAATAAAGAACTGTACAGTTAAACACAAATAAGTTCCATATTAAATGTATGTGATTAACAATCAATAAAGCTTTCTGGATTAACAGCTAACAAAGCTATACATTCAATCGTTCTTGCCTCATATAATCCCTTTTGGATTTATCAGTTTCCTGGGGATAATTCATTCAACAGTTAATTCAGCCTAGGGATTAAGCACACACTTTCTTGCACAACTTTTAGTCTGCCAAAGTGAATTACAAAAATCTGAGGAAGAATTGAGCCACTTATGCTCAATGTCTCTCCATTTTCCAGACTAGGTGTTACATGAACTCACTTCTTAAAGAACACACAGCTACTTTTTAATTATCTTGTAAAACGTACCTATTTTATTTTCGCCATTTGAACAAAATGAAACTGTTGACATTCATGAAATATCTGCTGCCGTCGAAGCTTCTGCTCACATTGTGATTATTCCAAGAAATTTTCTGTAGAAAAGGGCTTCCATGCACTCGATAGAAGCTAAGTAATGTTATTAACAGAAATAAAATCAATGGAAGTTGGCATTCTGGGCAGCTGGGGTCGAGCGCAATTAGCTTCCCTACCACATTTCTTTTCAATATTTTCGCAAAGTAAAAGAAACGACTGCATTGAGAGAAGTGGGAAGGTGCAGAGGTGCACCCAATCTGAGAAGGGAGGTCAACACTTCCAAAAGAAACTTTTATTTTGACGTTGGAAACACTCTGTGACATTTGGTGTGATGCAATGTCACCTTCTTCAGCCACAGCACTTGGTATGGGTAATATGTGGAAGGGGATTGGGGAGTTGGCAAGAAAAAAAAAGTCACCGACGTCACTCCAATAAATCTGAGTTGTATGGGTTTGCCATGTGCCTGACATTGGGGGCCCAGGGTCGGTGATCCTGTGGAGGCGCTGTGCCTCCACCCAATTGAAACCTATAGGGACACAACTCAAAGAGGGGGGGGGGAAGCGAAAAAAAAAACCCCTGTCCACTGCTTATTGCATTAAATTCATGAGCCTCCCGAGCCTGAAAGACAGGGAGAAGAGGCTGTACACAACTGTGAAATCACCAATCATTCTCGCAAAACTTATAATGAGAGAGAAGGGAAAACAATTCCCTCAGCTCCCAACAGCATGCAGCAGTTGTTAGGCGAGAGAAAGCACGCCGGCTTTTGGACACGTACAGCGTGGCGCCATGACCCTTCTCCAGAGGCAGAGTTTGCCCTTGATCGATGATAACTATCTCTGGCAGATTAAATCTGGGCTTTTCTTTCAGCCACCCCACCGCACTCAAAAGCTGCTTTTTTAAAAAAAAAAAATATGATTTGTGAAAGAGCGCAGTGTGCGCCGCCTCACCCTTACCTGCCCCGTGCCTCTGGCGCTGCGGGCGGAGTGAGCCCCAGCTACCTGAGCCCACTGCCTCCGCTCCGCTCAGCCCCGCTGCCCGGCCGCCTGTGGAAAATGGAGCCGTGTTTTTTGACTCCGGGTGTCCGCTCCGTGACGTGACTTTGTGTCATTTCCGCAGCCAGGCGAGAGGGAGAAAAGAAAGGGAGGAGAGAGAAACGCGAGATTGGACAGAGAGAGAAGAGAAACACGAGAGGCGAGAGAGAGAGATGCGGGGAGGAACGGGCAGAGGGAAAGAGGAGCGAGAGAAATACAAGAGGACAGAGTGGGGAGGAGAAAACAGAAACACTAGAGGAGAAAAGGGCAAGTGAGAGAGAGGGGGGGGGGGGGAGAAAATAGGAGAATCACGAGAGGAAGCAAAATACCAGTGTCCTGAGAGCGAAACAGGTGAGAGAGAGAGAGACGGAGGGAGGAAGAAGAGAAATACGAAAGGGCAGAGAGAGAAACACCAGAGAAAAGAGAGAAACGGGCGGAGAAAGGAGAGACGAGAGAGAGGAAGTAAGCAGGAAACACGAGAAGACAGAGAGAGAAGGGTGAGGGAAAAGAGGAACACAAGAGGACAGGGAAAGAGGGAGAAAGGAAAGGATTGGGGGGAATAAAAGGATCGAGAAACAGGAGCGGCACAGAAAGAGGAGCGACAAGGAGTTGGTGGAAATGCAATATCGGAGTCACTGCGTTAGCAAGAAGGGTTTATTGGTATTATTTTAATTTCACCCTTCAGCGGGGGAAAAACACGAAGCTGTTTGAAACAAGAGGAAGCCAGATTTCCAGTGCAGAACGGGCACTGCAGATTCAGGAGACAGCAATGTGTTTCAGTGCAATCCCTTTTCCTACAATAAACGCGGGCTGATGTTTAGCTGCCGATCTTACTTTGCTCTCACTTTTATCTGGGGCATCCTAAAAGCAAAAGTTATTCTTGTTTTATGTGGAAAAAAAACCTGGAAGAATGAGGGGGAGGGGAAAGTTGGTGAGAGGAAACAAACTATGGAGAAATCCCGCAACTGGTTTAATCACAAAGTGAAAGGGATAGACCAAAATACATATAAACGTGGATGATGACCGGAACAAAATAAAACTTCAGCAAAGCACGCATATATTTATAACGTTCCGTATGTAAATTTATAGCGAGCAATGTGGTGACAGTCAGCAAAGGGAAAGTGAGGCTACAGTAGGAGGCAGTGACCGTCACGAGCAAGCACTTCACTCTTAATCGATCTGAACTGCATGTTTTAGGGTTATTCTCTCTCTGCATTTTTTAAACATCCTGGCGAAAGCGGGATACTTTATTTTTCAATTATAATTCAAATTTTATTTTACTTCGCTATTAAATCTACCAATAACAACGAAATGGAAAAGACCTTTTATATGTGATATACAAAAAAAATGATGGTTTCATGGGATAATTCACGGTCTGTATGGCAGTGAATTACACAACACAGTCGGGATAAATCTCAAGGCTGAGGAAGGGTTATGGTGCATGATAGTGAACAGAAGATGCGGTCAGGGTTGACTCTTGCTTTGATATCTTCAATGGTGAAAATGGCTTCTTTGCACTTCATTGTTTAGGCCCACATATGTTACATTTGAAACAAAAACAAAAATACCTGGAAAAACTCAGCAGGTCTGATAGCATCTGCAGAGAGAAACACAGTTAATGTTTCGAGTCCATATGACTCTTCAACAGAACTAAGGAAAAATAGAAAAGAGGTTACATTTGAACTTGGTGAAGAACCAAGAGGCAGGTGTCCATCCAACTGTAAGCCAGCATCAATCGCCACCTACAGAAAGGGCAGAAAACTGAGGGGGTAGAGAATCGGTGAATGGATTTTTTAAAATCGGACCCAATTTCTAAATCGTGCAGGTATACCAAGAACTAAGTGCACCCCTTGCTATCACTAAACGGTTTCAGTGGGACAGTTGCTCGCTTAGCACAAAGCTCATATCAGATGCACTATATTGTCATATAAATCAGATTAGAAATGTTTGGTCTACATAATTTTGTTTTCCTGAGCACAAGATTGATTTTTGTGATGGCCAACCTCAAATTTCCCTTCACTGCTGAAGAAAGGAAATGCAGAGCTCTATCTATGGTAATGTTTTCTACTAACAGCTCCAACAATCTCAACCCATATCACAAAAATAGCTAGAATAGTCTGAAATTCAACATTGGTTTGTGCAAAAATGTCAGAAAAATATGGAGCCAGCAAAGGTCATTGTGGCCTATTTAACTAGTTTCATTGCAGCTGACACTCTAATAATTATGTAAAAAAACCAACGTTGGCCGCCTTTACAAACCTTCATCACAAGTATTGATTATTACAATACTAAATCTCAACCACAATTAGACATATGAGTCATTATCTTGTTCTAGATCTTAGATGCCTAGGTATAAATCACTGCACTAATAACAGTTTGAGGCATATGTCAATGTGAAACTGCTCAATCTGACAATCTCAACTGTGCTGAATGGAAGTGAAGAAGCCTCCTGATACCTACTATCTAGGCCACACAACTAAAGGTCTCCTACATAATGTGTGGAGGGTAACTAGTGTCATAGAATCAATAGAGTTTTACATCATAGAAAGAGGCTCTTTGGCCTATCGTGTCTATGCCAGTCATCAAGCCCCTACCTACTCTAATCCCATTTTCCAGCCGATAGCCCTGTATGCTATGGCATTTCAAGTGTTCATCTAAATACTACTTAAAAGTTGTGAGGGTTCACGCCTCTACCACCCTTTCAGGCAGTGAGTTCCAGATACCCCTTATCTTCTGGGTGAAAAAGAATTTTCTCAAATCCCCTGTAAACCTTCTGTCCCTTCCCTGAAATCTATGCCCCCTGGTTATTGACCCCTCCTCTACGCAGAAAAGTTTCTTCCTATCTACCCTGTCTATGCCTCTCATAATTTTGTACACCTCAATCAGGTCCCCCCTCAGCCTTCTCTGCTCTAAGGAAAATAACCACAGCCTATTTAGTCTCTCTTCATAGCTGAAACGCTCCAGCCCAGGCAACATCCTGGGGAATCCCCTCTGCACCCTCTCTAATGCAATCACATCCTTCCTATAGCGTGACGACCAGAACTGCACGCAGTACAGTGGCCTAACCAACGTTTTATACAGCTCCATCATAACCTCCCTGCTCTTGTATTTCAATGCCTCGACTAATAAAGACAAGTATCCCATATGCCTTCTTAACCACCTTATCCACCTGTCCTGCTGCCTTCCAGGATCTATGGACATGCATACTAAGGTCCCTCTGATCCTCTGTACTTCCTAGGGTCCTATCATCCATCGTGTACTCCCTTGCCTTGTTAGTCCTCCCAATACCTCACATTTTTCAGGATTAAATTCCATTTGCCACTGTTTCGCCTATCTGACCAGCCCATCTATATCATCCTGTAGTTTAAGACTTTCCTCCTCGCTATTTACCACACCACCAATATTTGTGTCATCTGCAAACTTACTGATCATACCTCCTACATTCATGTCTAGATCATTAATGTACATTACAAACTGCAAGGGACTCAGCACTGAACCCTGCAGTACACCACTGGATACAGGCTTCCAATCACAAAAACAACCTTCGACCATCACCCTGCCACTAAGCCAATTTTGGATCCAATTTGCCAAATTGCCCTGGACCCCTTGGGCTTTTACCTTCTTGACCTGTCTCCCATACGAGACCTTGTCAAAAGCCTTACTGAAGTCTATGTAGACTATATCAACTGCACTACCCTCATCTACTTACCGAGTCACCTCCTCGAAAAATTCAATCAAATTTGTTAGACATTATCTCCCCCTGGCAAAGCCATGCTGACTATCCTTGATCAATCCTTGCCTCACCAAGTGGAGATTAACTCTATCCCTCAAAATCTTTTCCAAAAGCTTTCCTACCATTGATGTTAGACTCACTGGCCTATAGTTCCCTGGTTTATCCCTACCACACTTCTTGAATAATGGTACCACATTAGTTGTCTTCTAGTCCTCTGGCATCTCTCCTCTGGCCAGAGAGGATTTGAAAATTAATGTCAGGATCCCTGCAATCTCCTCCCTTGCCTTCCTCAGCAGCCTGGGATACATCCCATCTGGACCTGGGGATTTATCCACTTTTAAGCCTGCTAACACTGCTAAAACCTCCTCCCTCTCAGTGCTAATTTGTTCGAGTATATCACAGCTCCCCTCCCTGATTTCTACACCTACATCATTCTTCTCTATAGTGAACACAGAAGCAAAGTAGTCATTTAAAACCTCACCTACATCATCTGGCTCCTCACACAGATTACCACTTTGATCCCTAATGGGCCCTACTCTTTCCCTGGTTATCCTCTTGCTCCCAATATACTTTTAAAACGCCTTTGGGTTTTTCTTTATTTTACCTGCCAGTGTTTTTTCATGCCCCCTCTTTGCTCTCCTAATTTCATTTTTATGTAACCCCCTGCACTTTCTATATTCCTCTAGGGCTTCCGCTGTTTTGAACCCTCGATACCTACTATAAGTTTTTTTTTCCTTATGCAATCCTATACATTCCTCAACATTCAGGGTTCTCTGGACTTGTTGGTCCCACTCTTCACCTTTATGGGAACATGTTGGACCCTGCACTCTCACTATTTCCTTTTTGAATGACTCCCGCTGCTCTGGTGTAGATTTTCCTATAAGTAGCTTCTTCCAATCCACTTTGGCCAGATCCTGTCTTAAAATATTAAAATCGGCCTTCCCTCAATTCAGAACCTTTAGTTTGAGCCCATCATTGTCCTTTTCCATAATTACCTTAAACCTTACTGAGTTATGGTCACTATCACCGAAATGGTCCCCCACTGATACTTCTACCACTTGCCCAGCTTCGTTCCCTAAAATACTTGAAGAACTTTCTATGTGCTGGCTTAAAAAGCTCAACTGGATACATTTTAAGAATTCTGCCCTTCTAAGTCTTTCACATTTTGTCTATCCCAGTTAATACTGGGGAAGTTGGAATCCACTACTATTATTACCCTATTATTTTTACACTTTTCTGAATTTGCCTACATATCTGCCCTTCTATCTCTTCCTGACTATTTGGGGGTCTATAGTACACTCCCAGCAATGTGATTGCCCTCTTTATGTTTTTAGGTTCTACCCATATGGCGTCATTTGAGGAACCTTCTAAGATATCATCCCTCCTTATTGTAGTAATTGACTCCTTGATCAATATTGTGACCCCACCTCTTTTACACACCCCTTCCCCCAACCCTCCCCCCATTGTCTCCCCTGAAGATTCTATACCATGGAATATTGAGCTGCCAATGTTGCCCCTCCCTCACCAAGTCTCCGTGATAGCAATGATATCAGATTCCCATGTGTTAATCAACACACTCAACTAGTAGTCTGAATAGCAAATCACTTAAAATGAATAGCTGAAGTTTCACAGGCATTCAATGTATCATAAATCAGCATTAACAGATGCTGAATATTAACTATAGCAATGATGAGAGTCTGAGAATATTATAGTTGGTGAGATTAATTTAGGGTTAAACATCTAGAAGCTGACAACACTGATGATAGTCTTGGGGTTTGGGCACAGCAGGGAGTGTCTGGAAGAGATATTAATGTATATAATGTTATTGAATTTTTTTAAAATAGAGGTTTACTCTGTGTGTTAATTGGATTAAAGCCAGCTAGCCTGGGTGCTTTGATGTATAGTAGTTCTGAGATGTAAACAGTAAGATAGAGGGGACATTTATATTTTGTTGAATAGAGCATTCGAGAGTAGGAGTGAAATCTTGCACCTAGCTAGGAGACACCAAGCAATGTTTATTTTACTAATAAAATTGGTACTATGAAGGAGTTCAAAGGGCCTGATGATACTATGAGAATTTAAATTCAAAAGGGAAGGCTGGGCATAATAGAAAGGAGTTTGTGTGTGCAGGTCAGAGGCGTGTAAGATTTCAGCCTGTAAACCTACAACTGTCTGCAAAGGAACCAAATTTATGGGAACCTCATTTTGAATTCGTAAGGTGAAAATACTTTGCCTAGTGTCTGTTTAAGCCTATTGGTTATTGTTGCCTTAGTGGAGATTCACAGAATCACAGAATCAAAGCGCAGAAGAGGCCCTTCAGCCCATTGAGTCTGCACCGACACATGAAAAACACCTGATCTACCTACCTAATCCCATTAGTTTGGGATTAGTTTGGGAATTTGTTAAAAGTTGTGATAGTAGTAATTTGTAGCCATGTGTTTGTGTTTAATCTGTTGTATATTAATAAATGTTTCATTTAGTTTGATATAAAAACCTCTCAAGAACTGATGGTCATATTCCTGAATTTAGAACTACAACTCAAAACATACCAATTGAAAATATAAGTTATGACAGTTGTTTAAAGTTTCCCTCTGGGATTTTAAATAACACAGCCTTTAAATAACACAGCCTTCTCCTGTCACAACAGGAGAAACTGTTCCCCTTGGCAGAAAGATCGAGACCCAGAGTTCATAGGATCATTGGCAAAGGAAGCAACAATGATATGAGGAAAACCTTTTCTTTACTTTTTTTTGTGTATGCAGCGAGTGGTTATGATCTGAAATGCATGAACTGAAAGTGTGATGGAAGCAAATTCAATTATGACTTTCAAAAGAGAATTGGATAATTGTCTGAAGAGAAAAATATTGTGGAGTTATGGCAAAACGGTGGGGGAGTGGGTCTAGGTGAGTTGTGCTTGTGGAGAGCCAGATCACACATGGTGGGCTGAATGGCCTCCTTCTGTGCTATAACAATTCTATCATTCTATTAGATAGATTGACATCTAGATACTGTTGGTTTGCAATGTTTCATAGTTTACACAAACTGGTTTTTCTGAAGTGGTTGAGTCAACTTCCTTCCTTCCCTGGATGTAAGCATTATCCCTTGGAACATCAAGTTGATGAGCAGCCTTTCGGTAATGGGGTTATCTGTTCCACTACTCACCACTACCACCCCCCCCACACCACCCCCCCGACCCCCAACCATCCCCCCACCCCCCACCCCACCCCATCGCCCCCCTCCCCGCCCCCCTTCTCTAACAAGAGCCAAGATATCTGATCGAGCTTCATCTTCATCTTTTTCTATTCTCACACATTTATGAAGTTAAGTGATACTTTTTGCTACTGGCATCTGGCTAAACGGACTCACACTGCTAACCTGCTTTTTACTCCATTTCGGATACAATAGCTGTAATGGCTTCTTTTTAGGTCTACTAAGTTAAGAAGTCCTTACAGAACAAAAGAGACTCTAAATGAACAAACATAGATTATAACTAATAAAAAGACAAAGAAAAGCATTACTAATGACTAATTTTGCTCTACAAAGACTACTACAGGTTGGCTGCTACTAATCTAGCAATGGGATTCAGAAATCTCTTTTTATTTCTTAATTTCAAAAGATCATCTCCCTATAAACGTTTAACCAATCAGAGTGATTCATAAAAACATAGAAACTAGGAGCAAGAGTAGGCCAATCGGCCACTCGAGCCTGCTCCGCCATTCATTATGATCATGGCTGATCATCCAACTCAATAGCCTGCTCCCGCTTTCTCCCCATACCCTTTGATCCCTTTCACCCCTTGAGCTATATCTAACTCCTTCTTGAAAACATACAATGTTTTGACCTCAACTACTTTCTGTAATTCCACAGGCTCACCACTCTCTGGGTGAAGAAATTTCTCCTCATCTCAGTCCAAAATGGTCTATCCCAAATCCTCAGACTGTGACTCCTGGTTCTGGACTTCCCCACCATCGGGAACATCTTTCCTGCATCTACCCTGTCTGGTCCTGTTAGAATTTTATATGTTTCTATGAGATCCCCCTCATTCTTTTGAACTCCAGCGAATATAATCCTAATCGACTCAATCTCTCCACATATGTCAGTCCTGCCATCCCAGGAATCAGTCTGGTAAACCTTCGCTGCACTCCCTCCATAGCAAGTACATCCTTCCTCAGATAAGGAGACCAAATCTGCGCACAATACTCCAGGTGTGGTTTCACCAAGGCCCTATACAATTGCAACAAGACATCCCTGTTCCTGTTCTTGAATCCTCTAGCTATGAAGGCCAACATACCATTTGCCTTCTTTACCACCTGCTGCTCCTGCATGCTTACCTTCAGCGACTGGTGTACAAGGACACCCAGGTCTCATTGCACATTCCCGTCCCTCAATTTATAGCCATTCAGATAATAATCTGCCTTCTTGTTTTTGCCATCAAAATGGATAACCTCACATTTATCCACATTATACTGCATCTGCCATGCATTTGCCCACTCACAGCTTGTCCAAATCACACTGAAGCATCTCTGCATCCTCCTCACAGCTCATCCTCCCACCCAGCTTTGTGTCATCTGCAAATTTGGAGATATTACTTTTAATTCTCTCATCTAAATCATTAATATATATTGTGAATAACTGGGATCCCAGCACCGATCCCTGCGGTACCCCACTAGTCACTGCCTGCCATTCGGAAAAAGACGCATTTATTCCTACTCTTTGTTTCCTGTCTGTCAACCAGTTTTCTATCCATCTCAATACACTACCCCCAATCCCATGTGCTTTAATTTTACACGCCAATCTCTTATGTGGGACTTTGTCGAAAGCCTTCTAAAAGTCCAAATAAACCACATCCACTGGCTCCCCTCACCAACTCTACTAGTTAAATCCTCAAAAAATTCCAGTAGATTTGTCAAGCATGATTTCCCTTTCGCAAATCCATGCTGAATCTGTCCGATTCTGCCACTGTTTTCCACATGCTCAGCTATTAAATCTTTTATAATGGACTCTGGAAGTTTCCCCACTACCGACGTCAGGCTGACTGGTCTATAATTCCCTGTTTTCTCTCTGCCTCCCTTTTTAAATAGTGGGATTACATTAGCTACCCTCCAATCTGTAGGACCTGTTCCAGAGCCTATAGAATCTCAGAAGATGACCACCAATGCATTCACTATTTCTAGGGCCACTTCCTTAAGTACTCTGGAATGTAGATTATCAGGCCCCGGGGATTTATCAGCCTTCAATCCCATCAATTTCCCCAGTACCATTTCCCTACTAACACTGATTTCTTTCTGTTCCTCCTTCTCACTAAACCCTGTGTTCCCCAACATTTCTGGTATGTTATTTGTGTCCTCCTTTGTGAAGACAGAACCAAAGTATGTATTTAGTTGGTCAGCCATTTCTTGGTTCCCCATTTTAAATTTCCCTGTTTCTGACTGTAAGGGACCTACATTTGTCTTCACCAATCTTTTTCTCTTCACAAACCCTATAGAAACTTTTACAGTCAGTTTTTATGTTCCCTGCAAGCTTACTCTCGTACTCTATTTTCCCCTTCTTAATCAATCCCTTGGTCCTCCTTTGCTAAATTCTAAACTGCTCCCAATCCTAAGGTCTGTTGTTTTTTCTGGCCAATTTGTATGCCTCTTCCTTGCATCTAATACTATCTCTAATTTTCCTTGTAAGCCACGGTTGGGCCACCTTTCATGTTTTACTTTTGCACCAGACAAGAATAAACAATTGTTGCAGTTCACCCATGTGCTCTTTGAATGTTTGCCACTGCCTATCCACCATCATCCCTTTAAGTAACGTTTCCCAATCCATCATAGCCAACTCACGCCTCATACCATCGTAGTTTCCTTTATTAAGATTCAGGACCCAAGTCTCAAAATCAACTAGGTCACCCTCCATCTTGATGATGAATTCTATCATATTGTGGTCGCTCATCGCCAAGGGGCCTTGCATAACTAGATTGCCAATTATTCCTTTCTCATTGCACAATACCCAGTCGAGGATGGCCTGTTCTCTCATTGGTTCCTCAATGTATTGGTCCAGAAAAACATCCCATATACACTCTAGGAATTCCTCCTCTATGGTATTGTTACTAATTTGATTTGCCCCATCTATATGCATATTAAAGTCACCCATAATTACAGATGTTCCTTTATTACACATGTCTCTAATTTCCTGTTTAGTGCCATTCCCAACATCACCACTACAGTTTGGGGGTCTATATACAACCACCACTAATGTTTTTTGCCCCTTAGTGTTTCTCAGCTCTGCCCATACAGATTCCACATGGTCGGAGCTGATATCTTTCCACACTACTGCGTTAATTTCCTCTTTAACCAGCAATGCAACTCCACCGCCTTTTCCTTTTTGTCTGTCCTTCCTAAATACTGAATACCCCTGGATGTTCAGTTCCCATCCCTGGTCACCCTGCAGCCATGTCTCCGTAATTCCGACTATTCATGTCACCCATGGGCCAAATGGTCCCCTTCTGTCCCATTCTATGACTCAGGTGATAGAAGGTCTTGCCACCCCTTGGCAATCAGCCCTGATAAGTGTGGCATTTGCTGACTGATCTCTGATTCAGTGGGGCATGGCTTTACCTCTAGCTGGAAAGACTGTTTGCAATTTTTACGGCCCGTTCTCTATCAAACTGAAATTCCTTGAAAGTTTCTTTCACACAAATGGAGAGAGGTGAAAATTTTATGTTCCATTATATGCTCAAAAGTAGTACAAGCTAGGACAATAGTTTCACACACTGTTAGGGAATGCTTGTATTAATAATATAACCTTTCCTGGGGTCATTACCTAGGATATTTTTGGCTTTAATTGCTTTATGACCTTTAGCTCAGTAGATTTTTTACAAAATTAAATGAAAACCTCCATAGCCAAAAGCGTGGGTGATGGCTTGAAATGGTGCCTTTTATTTCATCTGCTTGTGCTGCTAATGGCAACACCACAGATATGAAAGGTATTCAAATTGGCTACCTGCCTGACTAAATAGTAACAGTAAGTGCACTTCAAATATCATTCATCTGAATGATTTTTTTCCCCTTTTTTCTCACCATCACACAACTACAGTGGCACTTGGTAAACCAATTTTTCATCCATTACGTTTCAAAATTGTTTGAATGTAAGGTTAATTTATAATTTTCATTAATATTCAAAATCACAGTAATGGTACCTGCAAGTATAGGCAGTTCTTTGTATTGCACTGTGTAAATCTAACATGAAAAAGTAAATGTGCTCCTTCTCTCCTACCATCTACTGCTGTGTTTTCTCTTGCAGGTCAAAGGACAGAGTTGTCTGCAGATCTGCCACTTGGAAAGTTCCAGGTATCCACTTGTGAAACTTCTTAGTAAGTGCAGCCTTCATCATGCCAAAATCATAAAATGTCAGCTGGTTGGCCATGTGATCATATCATGCAATAGTTGACCTACATTACTTTCTTTATTCTTTCATGGGATGTGGGTGTCACCGGCAAGGCTCAGCATTTGTTACCCAACCACAATTCCCCTTGAACTGAGTGGCTTGCTAGGCAATTCAGAGGGCTATTAAGAATTAACCAACGTTGCCGTGAATCTGGAGTCACATATAGACCAGACCAGTAAGGATGGCAGATTTCTTTCCATAAAAGACATTAATGAACCAGGTGGGTTTTGACAAAAATCAATGATGGTTGTCATTACTACCAGATTTATTAATTGAATTTAAATTCCACAAGCTGCCACGTGAACACATGGGCAGAATTTTCTGTCTGTCGGGTGGGCGGGCCCGACCCAATCTCACATGAGATGAGACAATGTCACATGAGATGGGACATGTTCATAATTTACGTAATAACTTTCTTAAACTTTTTAAAACCCTGCATGAAATCTCATCCCGCCGGTGGATGAGGTTTCATGTTTTCTCTATTTGCCACCGGGGCTCCTGGCCTGCTCGCCAACCTTAAGGTTGGACAGGCAGGTCCTTTAATTGTATAATTGATCCTGTCAATGGCCTCAGTTGGCCATTGACAGGTTGGTGGGCCTGCAGCTGATTTTGCTGCATCCCCACCTTCCTGAAAATTTAAATGGGCCGGGATGACTTCGGGGGTTTTGCCCGATGTCATCCGGTGTCATTTTACGCATCGGTGAGTGGGCCCCACTCTCTGCTCGCCGACAGCACCCATCCCCAGAGTTTTAGCCTGGGTCTTTACATTATTAGTCCAGTGACATTACCTCTATGCCACCATCACCCCATGATTCACTTGATACCTGTGTTAGGATCCCCATAGAGACTGATAAGTTTAAAAAGGGATGTGAATTTCCCAGTGACCAACTCAAAGCATCATAGACAAGATTTCATGTTTTAAGACTTTTACTGTAACAAACACCCTAAAGCCAACATAGACTAAACATTACTTAGTAGGCAACTAATACTCTAAAGTACAGAAAAGATAAAAGCAAAATACTCTGAATGTTGGAAATCTGAAATAGAAAAAGAAAATGTCAGCAAGTCTGACAGCATATGTGGAGAGAGAAACAGAGTTAACATTTTGAGTACGTATGACCCTTCTTCACAGCTAGAGGAGTAGAAATGTGATTACATTTATACTGTTTAAGCGGGGTGGAGCAAGTAAAGGTTAGCGATAGGTAGGAGCAAAGGAGAGATTGACAAAGATGTCATGGACAAAAGGACAAAGGGAGTATTATTGGTAGTGGTAAGGGCCAAAGAAGGTGCTGATAGTGGCATAAAAGTAAGAAAACAGAATATGTTAATAGCAGCACAAGGGTCAGCGCTCTATGAAAGAACAACATGAAACAAGTAACAGATGACTCTTTTAGGGGTGAGGTGGGGGGAGGGGGTGGTAGTTGGGGAAAAAAAGATAGAAAATGGGATAAAAAAGGGGGGATTACAAAATGGGATAAACAGAAAAGGTAACCCCTTTTAACTTTTTAACACAACTGAAACCCCTACACAGCATTTACACATTATACCGCACTCTCCATAAACATAAATCCTAGGTTTTAAGTCCGAGTCCTCCGGCATTAACAGGATCCCTTCTCCTTGCTTCGTCAAAGTGAACCTTCCAGTGACCTTTTAAACAATGTCCTCTTCTCTTAACCCTCTGAGCATAATTAAGTGGACTCCCTGTGGCAAGGCTCACTCTGGTGATTCCGTGGTCTCTAACTCTTCACAACCCCTGTTTTCTCAAACTTGGGCTCTGTCCTCACTGTCCCTTCAACGAGCGGTTAACCCAGAAACAGTCCTTTGCTTCTGCTTGGCATGTTTGCAACTATTGTGGGTATTCTTTTCCCAAACCATTCAGCCTGACTGACTCTGAGACTCTGCAGCAATAGGGCCAACTGCTGTTTCCATTGTGTCCAGGGGGAGGATTGTTCCCTCGTCAGGTGGGCTCAGTGGGGGGGGGGCAGGCAGAGGCGGTCAGAAAGCCAACCGCCGGCCACGATTGGGGCCGGACCACGATTTCACACTGGCAGGCCAATTAAGGCCTGCTCAGCATGAAACATGAGCAGCAGCGAAAGCACTGCCTGTCTGGGGAGTGGGGAGTGGGTGGGGGGGGGTCGGGGGTGGTGAGGAGGGTGAGCGCAAACTTCACACGTGCGCAAGGGTCTGCATTTGAAAACCTCCCTGGGGCAGCTCTCTGCCTCCAAATAAAAGCTTTCTAAAATGTTATAAAACAAGTCCCCTCATGTCAAATGAGCAGGGACAGGTTAGTAATTCAATTTTTACGTTTTTATTTTATTTTTATTTGCTGTTGGAAACCTTATCCCTCCCTCAGATGAGGATTCCAAAACAATGCAGAGGCTGCTTGGCCTATTCGCCTGCCCACTAAGCGTAAGGTTGGACGGGCAGCGACGAAGTTATTCTAATTACCTTTTTAATGGCCTTAACAAGCCTTTTAATTATCAGGGGCACGCTGCCGACTCTGGCGCACTCCAGCTGACTGAAATATCGCCCTAATGCGCGATGATGTCGGGACACTCGCTCAACATCATCACACGTCATTTTGCATTCAGTCGGGTCGTGCATTCCCACCCGACAAGCTGAAAATTCAGCCCCAGGTGTTGAAGCTCACGCCTAACTTTCAATAAGTTTTGACGTGGGCCCCTGTCCACATTGCAACCAGGTCACGTGGGCTTATCACCAGGCAGATTTCAGCACAATTTCACACCATCCCCCATCCCAGGTTGTGCTGTTTTACTTTAAGTTAAAAGAGACAGTTTAAAACATAATTGTCTAATAAAGTTCAGCAGTCATAACACCTCCATGCATACTTGATTCCTCATAAGTGCTCAGTTCCCATACATACCTGGTTCCCCATACATACCTGATTGCCTACATAGCTGGTTCCCCATATATACCCAGTTCTCAAAAAATAACTGGTTCTTCATATATAATTAATATCCAATATATACAAAAGCAAACACTATTGTTAGGAAACAGAGATAGTTTAAGTAAGTTATATTTGTATTTGTGGGTTTTAGAAATGAGTTTTAGCTTTAATGTTTAAGTTTAATTTGTATTTCTGTATCTGTATGTTAAGAAAAGGTCAGATTGAGTTTTAGTTTCACTTTAAAAGGTGCCTGCATTTCTAATGAAAGTTTTATGACCTTTGCAGCTAAGTTAAGCAAACAAGAGTAGAGAAACTGGGCTGTTGCCTAGCAACAGGGGTTCAGAGAGATTGGTCCCTCCCACAGATACACACAGAAGAAACCATAAACAGTAGTTTGATTTGGAAGCTGTTTGAGTTCAGTTGATTTTGAAAGTAGCTACCAGGAGAGACTGGAGCAAAGGGGACAGATAGCCAGTCCCAAGCTAAAGAATGTGAGAAAGTTCCAAGAACACTTTCTAGTCAAAGGGAAGGACAGGAACTGGGAAAAGGCCCAATTCAGTGAAGTTAAGAGTGAGGGACAGAGAGAAAGGCTCCAAGCTTCAGACTTAGAGACAAAAGCTGCAGAAAGCAGATTTAAAGTGAGAACAGCTTGCAAGAGGCCAGAAGGCCCGAAGAGACAACTGAAGGTCTGTAATTCTTTGCTATGGGCATGTGAATCAGTGGTATGTTGATGGCTGAGTCGGTGAGAGAGTGCATGGAAGACAGCTTGAATACATGTGATGATCCAGGGGAGAGGAACATTAGCAGGAGAGTTTGAAACCCTGGAGGTGAACCTTTGTGGAAGGCATCTGAGAGAAAGCATCAGTCTGAGAGAAGATTCCAAGGTGAGGTCTTGGAGAGTAGAGAATGGAAACCCTTGTGTGAAAGACAAAGTGGAGTGAGACCGATTGGCTCACAGTGTGATAAGCATCTGAGGGGAGTTGAGGAGAGATCCAGAGCATCTGGTTGAGGTGGCATCTGTCACTTGGTTTCAGAGTGTGGTACGTCTGACAACAGGGTGCCTATTGGTATACACAGGATAAAAGAGCACGAGGAGAGCAGATCTGTATGAGAAGGGCAGCGGTGGTGGAAGATAAAAACTGGCAGCAGAGAGCCCATTCAACCTGTTTCTACCTGTCAGAGCCAAAGTGTGACATCACAGGAAAACAGGTAGGTGATTGGTGAGTATCTCTTCCGTATCTCTTTTGATTGGCCGAGTGGTTTAAATCAGGAGACGTTATTACAGCTGAAGACTACAATTAAGAAATTCACGTTTAAAATATTTAATGCCCATATTAATTAATTAAATGGAATAGAGATAGCTGGGCAGGCGATGTGTTGCAGATGTGGGGACTGGTGAATGCAAATGCGATCCACAGTGACCACATCTGCAGTAAATGTTGGCTGCTCGAGTAAATTCGGCTCAGATTTGATGAGCTGGAGTCCGAGCTGTGGGCATAGTGACACATCAGGGAGGGGGAGAGTTACCTGGACACTGTGTTTCAGGAGACAGTTGAAACCCTTAGATAAATTACATCAAATTTGGACCATGGTCAGGGACAGGAGGGTGTGACTGCAAGTGAGGCAGGTATAGAGATCCAGAACTTAGCTTTGAAGAAGCCTCAGCCAGTGCCCTTGTCCAATAGGTACGAGGTTCTTGCTACTGGTGTGGACAAGGGCACAGACTGCAGGGAGGATGAGTGAACTGACCACAGCACTATGGTACAGAGCGCCATTCAAGTGGGAGTAGAAAAGAGAAATGTAGTAGTAATAGGGGATAGTATAGTTAGGAGAATAGATACTGTTCTCTGCAGCAAAGTCAGAGAGCCCCGAAGACTGTGTTGCCTACCTGGTGCCAAGGCCAAGTACATCTCTTCTGGGCTAGAAAGGATCCACTTGGAATGGGCGGGGGAGAATCCAGTTGTCATGGTCCATGTAGGTACCAACGAAATAGGTAAGACTAGAAAAGAGGTTCTGCTGAGGGACTACGAGCAGCTCAAGGCTAAATTAAAAAGCAGAACCACAAAGGTAATAATCTCTGGATTACTACCTGAGCCACATGCAAATTGGCATGGGGTAAAAAAGATTAGAGAGGTAAATGCGTGTTCAAAGATTGGTGTGGGAGAAATGGGTTCCGATTCATGGGGTGTTGGCACCAGTACTGGGGAAGGAGAGAGCTGTTCCATTGGGATTGGCTTCATTTGAACCATGCTGGGACCAGTGTCCTGGCAAATCGTATAACTAGGGTGGTAGATAGATTTTAAACTAATTAGTGGGGGGCAGTGTTCAATTGAAGAGAAGTTTAAAAAATCAAAAAGAAACGAGAGAGCAGAGGTGCAGCATGGCAAAGAGGCAAACCATAATCCAAGTGTGACAGGAAGGGGCAGAAAATATAAGCAGAAGATGCAGCAGAAATCAGAACCAGAATGAGTAATAATGGTAAAAAGTCAAAGCTTAAGGATCTTTAACTGAATGCATGCAGCATTTGTAACAAGGTAGATGAGTTGACAGCACAAATAGAAATAAATGAATATGACTTGATAGCTATAACAGCGACATGGGGCAGAATTTTGCCGTCAGTGACCAGGGTGTGGGGCCCATTCGCTAACGTGGAAAATGACACGGGATGACATCAGGGGGGATGCCCGACATCATCCCGCCCCATTTAAATCTTCAGGAAGGCGGGGGCACACAAAATCAGCTGTGCGCCCGCCGACCTGTCAATGGCCAATTGAGGCCATTGACAGGATCATTTAAACCATTAAAGGACCTGCCCGTCCAACCTTAAAGTTGGCAGACAGGCCTGGAGCCCTGGCGGGCAATAGAAAAAACATGAAACCTCATCCAGCGGCAGGATGAGGTTTCATGTAGGGTTTTAAACAATTTAATAAAGTTTTACTGTAATTTATGAACATATCCCATCTCATGTGACATTGTCACATGAGGGGGACATGTTAAGGATTTTAAAAAGTTTCTATTATTAATCTTTTTATAAGTGTCAGCGATCTCCCTGAGGCAGCACTTAGCCTCAGGGAGATATGCGCTCTTTCATGCTCATGCTTCTTTAGCCAAAGAGTGGTGAATCTATGGAATTAATTGCCACAGAAGGCTGTGGAGGCCAGGTCATTGAGTGTATTTAAGACCGAGATAGATAGGTTCTTGATTGGTAAGGGGATCAAAGGTTACGGTGAGAAGGCGGGAGAATGGGGTTGAGAAACTTATCAGCCATGATTGAATGGTGGAGCAGACTCGATGGGCCAAATGGCCTAATTTCTGCTCTTATGGTCTTATGGTCTTTTGGGGAATCCCCCTTTGCCTGTACAGGAAGCGCATAGCCTTAATTGGCCCGCCCACGTAAAATGGTGGCGGGGCCCGCTTCTCCAGTGGGGATCGGCTCCCTGCTCGCCGGAGATTGGATCAGGCCTAGCTGCCTGGAAGGCAGAAAATTCTACCCATGGTCGCAGATTGACCAAGACTGGGAACTCAATATTCAAGGGTATTCAATGTTCCGGAAAAATAGGCAAAATGGAAAAGAAGGTGGGGTAGCTTTGTTAATAAAGAAAAGTATCAGTGTTGTAGTGAGTAGTGATATAGGTGCAATAGATCATGATGTGCAATCAGTTTGGATGGAAATAAGGATTCCTAGGGGAAGAAGTCACAGGTAGGAGTCCTCTTTAGGGCCTTGAAGAGTTGCCTCACTGTAGGACAAAGTACAAATCAGGAAATAATGGAGGTGTGTAATAGGGGCACTACAATTGTCATGGGTGATTTTAATCTGCATATTGACTGGAGAAATCAGATTGGCAGGGGTAACATGAAAGATGAATTTATAGAGTGCATCAGGGATTGTTTCTTAGAGCAATACATTGCAGAACCTACCCAGGAACAGGTTATTTTTGATCTAGTAATGTGCAATGAGGTGGGATTCATAAGAGACATCATAGTTAAGGATCCTCTGGGGGGTAGCAATCACAACATGGTAGAATTTCAAATTCAGTTTGAGAGCGAGCAACTCAGGTCTCAAACCAGTGTCCACTACTTAAATAAGAGCCATTACAGGGGTATGAATCTCAGAATCACACAGTGCATAAGAGGCCTTTCAGTCCATCGAGTCTGCACCGACACATGAGAAACACCTGACCTACCTACCTAATCCCATTTACCAGCATTTGGCCCATAGCCTTGAATGTTATGACGTGCCAAGTGCTCATCCAAGTACTTTTTAAAGGATGTGAGGCAACCCGCCTCCACCACCCTCCCAGGCAGCGCATTCCAAACCGTCACCACCCTCTAGATAAAAAAGTTTTCCCTCACATCCCCCCAGACCTCCTGCCCCTCATCTTGAACTTATGTCCCCTCGTGACTGACCCTTCAACTAAGGGGAAGAGCTGCTCCCTATTCACTCTGTCCATGCTCCTCATAATCTTGTACGCCTCGATCAGGTCACCCCTCTGTTCCAACAAAAACAACCCAAGTATATCCAACCTTTCTTCATAACTTAAATGTTTCATCCCAGGCAACATCCTGGTGAATCTCCTCTGCACCCCCTCCAGTGCAATCACATCCTTCTAATAATATGGTGACCAGAACTGCACACAGTACTCCAGCTGTGGCCTCACCAAGATTCTATATAACTCCAACATGACCTCTCTACTTTTGTAATCTATGCCTCGATTGATAAAGGCAAGTGTCCCATTTGCCTTTTTTACCACCCGAGTAGTGTGCCCCTCCGCCTTCAGAGATCTATGGACACAACACGCAAAGCTCTCTTTGTTCCTCAGAAGAAAGAGTTGTCTAAAGCAGGCTGGGAAAATAGACTAAGGGGAAGGTCAGTGGATGAGCAATGGCAGACATTTAAACAGATATTTCATAATGCTTAGCAAAAATTTATCCCGGTCAAAAAGAAGGACTCAATGAGAAGGATGATCCACCCGTGGTTAACAAGGGCGGTCAAGGAGAATATCCAATCAAAAACTAAGGCATACAAAGTGACGAAAAGTAGTGGGCCAGAGGATTGGGAATTTTTTAGGAACCAGCAGCAGATGACTAAAAAGCTAATAAAGAGGGAGAAAATTGATTATGGAAGTAAATTGACAAGAAATATAAAAACAAACAGTAAAAGCTTCTACAGGTATATATAAAGAGAGTGGCTAAAGTGAGTGTGGGACTCTTGGAGGATGCGACTGGAGAATTGATAATGGGAACAGGGAAATGGCAGATAATTTAAACCAATATTTTGCATCAGTCTACATGGTGGAGGACAATATAAACATTCCAAAGTATCAGATAAAGAAGGAGCTAATGGGAGGACAGATCCCATGAGGGATAAAGTATTTGACAAACTAATGGGACTAAAGGCAGACAGGTCGCCAGGACCTGATGACCTGCATCCAAGGGCTTTAAAGGAGGTGGCTGCAGAGATAGTGGAGGCATTGGTCAAAATATTCCAGAACTCACTGGATTCCAGGAGGGTCCCAGCAGATTGGAAAACCTCTAATGTGCTGCCCCTGTACAAGAAGGGAGGTAGATAAGGAGCAGGAAACTATAGGCCAGCCAATCTAACATCTATCATTGGGGAAATACTAGAATCCGTTATTAAGGAAGAAATAGCAGGACATTTAGAAAAGCTTAACACGATCAAACAGAGTCAACATGGTTTTGTGAAAGGGAAATAATGTTTCACAAATTTGCTAGAGTCCTTTGAGGATATAACAAGCAGAGTTGATAAAGGGGAACCGGTAGATGTAGTGTATTTAGATTTCCAGAAGGCATTTGATAAGGTGCCACATAAAAGGTTATTGCACAAGATAGGAGCTCATGGTATTGGGGGTAATGTATTGGCATGGATTGAGGATTGGTTAACACTCAGAAGACAGAGAGTTGGGATTAATGGGTCTTTTTCAGGTTGGAAAGACATAACTAGTGGAGTGCCACAAGGATCAGTCCTAGGGCCTCAATTATTTACTATCTATATTAATGATTTGGAGGAGGGGGCAGAGTGTAATGTATCCAAAATTTGCTGACAATACAAAAATAGATGGGAAGGCATGTTGTGATGAGGACATAAAGGGCGGAATTTTCTGCCTGTCAGGTGGGCGGGCCTGACCTAATCACTAGCGGGCAGGGAGCCGATCCCTGCTGGAGAAGCGGGCCCCGCCGCCATTTTTCATGGACGGGCCAATTAAGGCCCGCCCAACGTGATGTCCGGCGGGAATCGCTATGCGCTTCCTGTACCAGCGGGCAGGGGGATTCCCCAAAAGCGAGAGCGCACATGAAAGAGCACACATCTCCCTGAGGCTGAGCGCTGCCTCAGGGAGATCGCTGACACTTTTAAAAAGAATAAAAATAGAAATTTTTAAAAATCCTTAAAATAAACCCCTCATGTGACTATCTCACACGAGATGGGATGTGTTCATAAATTATAGTAAAACTTTATTAAACTGCTTAAAACCCTGCATGAAACCTCATCCCGCCAGTAGATGAGGTTTCATGTTTTTTCTATTTGCCACCGGGGCTCCTGGCCTGTCCAACAGATTGGCGGGCCAGCAGCTGATTTTGCTGTGCCCCCACCTTCCTGAAAATTTAAATGGGGCGGGATGACGTCGGGCGTCCCCCCTGACATCATCCCACGTCATTTTACACATCGGCGAGCGGGCCCCGTCCCCTGCTCACTGACGGCAAAATTCTGCTCAAGAAATCTGCAAGGGGATATGGATAGGTTGAGTGGGTGGGCAAAAACTTGGCAGATGGAGTTTAATGTAGGAAAGTGTGAGGCCATGCAATTTTGTAGGAAGAATCAAAGGGCAGACTATTATTTAAATGGAGAGAGACTCCAAAAAAGTGCAGCACAGAGGGATCTGGGTGTTCTTGTGCATGAAATACAAAGTATTAGCATGGAGGTGCAGCAAGTAATTACAAAGGCAAATGGAGTTTTGGCCTGTATTGCCAGGGGGTTGGAGTTTAAAAATAGGGAAGTCTTGTTACAACTGTACAGGGTGTTGGTGAGGCCACACCTGGAGTACTGTGCACAGTTTTGGTCCCCGTATTTAGGAAAGGATATACTGGCATTGGAGGCATTTCAAAAGAGATTCACTAGGATGGTTCCTGGGATGAAGGGGTTGACTTATCAAGAACAGCTAAACAGCTTAGACCTTTATTCATTATAGTTTAGAAGAATGAGGGGCGATTTTATTGAAACATACAAGATTCTGAGTGGGCTTGACAGGGTAAATGTTGAGAAGATGTTTCCACTCGTGGAGGAATCTAGAACTAAGGGACATGGTTACAGAATAAGGGGACAGTCATTTAAAACTGAGATGTGAAGGAATTTTTTCTCTCAGAGGATAGTGAATGTCTGGAATTCTCTACCCCAGAGAGTTTTGGAGGCTAGATCACTGAAAGTATTTAAAGAGGAGGTAGATAGATTTTTGAAATAACAGGGAGTTGAGGGTTATGAGGAGCTGGCACGAAAGAGGAGTTGAGGCCTGGGGCAGATCAGCCATGATCTTGTTGAATGGTGCGGCATGTTTGAGGGGCTGAATGGCCTACCCCTGCTCCTTGTTCTTATGTTCTTACATGGACTGAGTACTTACTGTGGATATTAAATTTAAGATAGCTTTTGTAACTTGTGTTATCCTTACAAATCTGTGTATATCTATAAACATATAGTTGTAGGTGAAGGAGCTTTGTTATGTTCATCTTTTCTTCTTTAATAAATATTTTAAGCTGTTGCTAAAAGTTCATTTGGTGACTCTGGTGACTCTGTTCAGTAGCCCCTCTCCATCTATCGAATCAAATAAAAATTAGGATCTATCAAGCTGGGTTCCACCCTGGAATCAGGCTTGTCCAGAGATAATCTCAGCTGGGGATCATAAGACTATGGATGCTGGAAATCTGAGATACAAACAGTAAGTGCTGGAAATAGGCAGCAGGTCTGGCAGCATCTGTGGAGAAAGAAACAGTGAATCCTTCTGATCAAAAACCTTTCAGCAGAACTGGGAAAAGTTAGAAATGTGATCAGTTTTAAGCAGGTGAAATGAGGGAGGCTGGATAAAGGACAAAAGGGAAGGTCTGTGAATTGGGTGGAAGACAGGAGAGATTAAATGATAAAAGAGTTGGGTAATGGGACAAGCAAAAAATATATGTATCTAAAGGAGGTGTGAATGGCAGAATAATGAATAGTGTCATCTGAAAGCAAAGACAAGAGGAAAATAAGACTAAGACAGAAACATGCAGAGAAAAGGAAACAAAATATGGGAAGAGATTATGACCTGATATTGTTGAACTCAATGTTGAGTCTAGAAGGCTGTAACATGCCTAACTGAACGATGAGGTTCTGTTCCTCCAACTTATGTTGAGTTTTATTGGAATGCCACAGTAGACAGGGGACTGTGAGGTCAGTGTGGTATACCTGGTTCCCTATACATACCTGATTCCTCATACGCACCTGGTTCCCCATACATATCTGGTTCTTCATATACCTGGTTCCCTATACACTCCTGATTCTCCATATGTACCTGGTTCCCTATACATACCTGATTCCTTATACATATTCCTTATACATACTGGTTCCCTATACATACCTAGTTCCTCATATACCTGGTTCCCTATACACTCCTGATTCCCCATTTGTATCTGGTTCCCTATACATACCTGGTTCCTCATACATATCTAGATTCCCATACATATGTTGTTCCTCATATGTACCTGGTTCCCTACACATACTTTGTTTCCAGTTGAACCTGATGGTCCCTGAATGTACTGATGCACATTCACCTGCAGAGTGCACGCTCAGTTTATCAACTGCACCTGTCTGTATGGGAGGTCAGTGTCAGGTCACCCAGAGCTACTGCCAGAAGGTGTAACTTGTCATTCTGCAGGTGTACTGCATAACTTTGCTGCTTATCCTTTACAAGCACAGGCCTGATTTCTGCCAAGCAGCGACGGACAGTTACACTGATAGTTTTACCTTGCCAGGGCCGTAACTCAAAACGACCCCAAATCCATTCATGGCACTAAGATGCTAATTATATGCTTCCGCGTTTTACAAAGAACAACATAGCACTAATGAGAAAAGTCAGTTTTGAAAAGTTGCTGTGCAATATGCTTAGAACTGAAGAAATAGAAAGCTTGAATGTTGACTGCAGTAGAGGTCTTATATTCTGCAGTAACAACTTTAACCAATATGATTGCAGGGTTTATAAAGATGAACAAAGCCATTCAACCTACCGTGGTTTATCCTTTTGGAATAATCCACTAGTCCCCATCACAGCATCTAATAATCTCTTTAAAAAATAACTATAGTTTTTTTTACTTCCCCAGAAGCTCATTCCAAACATTTAATCAGTCCTTTTGTGAACATCTTCCTGGGATTAATCCTAATTTGTCTTTTAACAGTTTATATTTGTGCCCCCCCCCCACGCCCCACCCCCCCACCTCTTGCTACTGTCGCAGTTTGTCTTAAAGTATCTATCGCTCTGGTTTTAGCTTTTTCCATACTAGTCAGGGTCTTCTCAATCTCTGTGACTGCCCTTGATATCAAGGCTGCATTTGACCGAGTATGACATCAAGGAGCCAGTATCTGGAGTCAATGGGAACCAGGGGGATAATTCTCCACTGGTTGGAGTCACACCTAGCACAGAGGAAGATGGTTGTGGTTGTTGGAGGTCAGTTATCTCAGCTTCAGGACATCACTGCAGGAGTTCCTCAGGGTAGTGTCCTAGGCCCAACCATCTTCAGCTGCTTCATTAATGACCTTCCTTCCATCATAAGATCAGAAGTGGGGATGTTCGCTGATGATCGCACAATGTTCAGCACCATTAGCGACTCCTCAGATATTGAAGCAGTCCATGTCCAAGGGCAGCAAGACCTGGACAACATCCAGGCTTGGGTTGTCAAGTGGCAAATAACATTTTTATGCTAGACAGGTGCCAGGCAATAACCATCTCCAATAAGAGAGACCTAACCATAGCCCCTTGATGTTTAGTGGCATTACCTTCACTGAATTCCCCACTATCAACATCCTGGGGGTTACCATTGACCAGAAGCTAAACTGGATTAGCTAGTTCATTACTGTGGCTACAAGGGCAGGTCAGAGGCTAGGAATCTTGTGACGAGCAACTCACCTCCTGACTCCCCAAAGTTTGTCCACTATCTACAAGGCACAAGTTAGGAGTGTGATGGAATACCCCCCACTTGCCTGGATGAGTGCAGCTCCAGCAAACTCAAGAAACTTGACATCGTCCATTTGATTGGCACCCATTCCACAAATATTCACTCCCTCCACCACCGACGCACAGTAGCAATAGTGTGTACCATCTACAAGATGCACTGCAGGAATTCACCAAGGCTCCTTTGGCAGTGCCTTCCAAACCCATGACCACTACCATCTAGAAGGACAAGGGCAGCAGATACACCACCACCTGGCAGTTCCTCTCCAAGTCACTCACCATCCTGTTCCTTCACTGTCACTAGGTCAAAATCCTGGAACTCCCTTCCTAACAGCACTATGGGTGTACCTACACCACATGGACTGCTATGGTTCAAGAAGGCAGCTCACTACCACCTTCTCCCAAGGGCAATTAGGGATAGGCAATAAATGCTGACCTAGCCAGTGAAGCCCACATCCCCTGAATGAATTTTTTAAAAAGTCCCTGTTGTATTGTTGTATATTGTCTCATGAAGAGGTCTAGAGGCTTGTATAGTTGAGTAATAACTGTTTATTATTAACACATAACTGTATACCTATATACAGGATACAGTCCTGACTAGGTGCTATCTTCATGCTGACTTCTACCAGACTCCCCACTACACTCTTCTAATCCCATGTGACTCTCTACATCATAATGTGGGCAGTACAGTTTCCCCAGTCCCACATTTATCCTACAATCCCAAATTCCTCACTGCTACACTTACCCCAAGTCTTTACCCAAATATATATGCAATATTATTTACATGCTCCCCCTTCTTCCCCCCAATTCTCTACTTTACAGATGCAAATGGTCTGGAGGCTTCACAGCTTTCCCAGATCTCATTATTTTAAAGCTTGGAGGAATGGTTGTTTCAATTGCTTTGGGATGACTTTGTTGGTCTGGAGTTGAAGTTGTAGTACTTGTGGTGTTTCAGTTATGTGGGTGTCAACATTTGGTTCATTTCTTGTGCTCCTTAGTGTTGTATTTTTCTTTGTCGACAATCTGTCCTTCCTTGGTCGGATAGAATGGGCTTACCCTTCTCCTTCTGGAAGGAATGTTCGCTCTGATAATTCATAGAGTGGACTCAGGTTCCCTTTTCGGCAGGGTCCGCCATGTTCATTCTGGAAGTTGAAGGTTTACATCTCTTATGTTTATATGTTCCTCATCCTTGAGCTCAACCTGCAGTTTGGCTTCTAATGCTGCGCTCTGTTTCTTCAAGTGCACATGTACCTCCCCGAGTTTTGTCTTGGTAATTTGGTGTCGCTTCTTTCTTGCTCCAGGATTGACTGCTATAGTTTTTCCTAGTTCTGTGACAGCAACTGTTTGACTCTGGGCTCTGCTGCTTCTGCTGCTGCTCCTTCTCCTCTGTATCTTCTGTCTTAAGTACGTTTGTGCTCATCTGGGCAGTTTAGCTGGTCTGACCAAAGAAGTGTATTTTCTGCTGAGCACAAAGGAGCTGGAATAACGGCCTCTGCAAAAAGTGAGGACAAATCCAAACCGAAGTCCCAGCCAAGATAATCAGCGCTCGGGAGCCTCCAATTCAGTGTCATTGACTACAGTGGTTGTTTTGACGTCTTCTGCCATTTTGAGGAGGTTGAGAGCAACACAGGCATCTCTGCTCAGGAAGGAAAAGTGTTGATTGCAGATAACACACAGCCTTTTGATTATTTGCTTGTTGCCATACTGGAGCGGGTTTTGAATCATGCCTGTAACCAGCAGTTGGATTCCCCCGGGACCAAACAGTGGGGTGTCTGTTGTCCATAGCCAGAGATCTTTTAGCCATGGTTCCTGATCTCATATGACTGTCACAATGGATCCTGTGTCTAACTTGAAATTTGTGAGGTGACATTTAACAGATATGTTAGCATTCCAAAAGGTGAATCTGGAATCCGTGATTTCTCCCAAGGAGCATTGCTGGACTTCTTCTTGGGGTCATCTATCTCATGGACTTGTTTGGGATTCTCCGCATGCCTGAAGCTTTTGGACTTACACATCTTTCCAAAGTGTCCCAGCTGGTTACTGTGAAAGCAGTGCACAGTGATTGCTAGACACTGCTTGCACCGTTGAGGTCTTTTGCTGTCACAGCACTGACATGGTCTGCCACTATCTTATGTTTTGCTTGGGTTTTGCTTTCCTTGCCCTGGAGTCTCCATGCCCTTTTGTTGATTTATCAGTTAGACTGTTGGGGTTGCTCTGTATCATGATTTAACTTCACCATGCAAAATGGATCAGTTTTGCTGGTAGACTTTCAATTACCTGATGATTTGGATAGCTTTTTCCAAAGGCAGTTCTCCTTTCAACTGGAATACATATGAAAGAGTATCATCAGCCACTCCCATTACTATTCGGTTTCTTATGAGCTCCAACTTAAGGTCACCATACTCACAGCCTTCAGCCAATCTGTATAACTAATTTATGAAAGAGTCTACGGGTTCCTCGGGCTTTGGGACTCTCATTAAATTTTGCTCACTCCAAAATGTTATTACTCCTTTGGTTAAAGTAGGTGTCAAAGGACTTCATGATCTCCTCAGTTATCAAATGATTCATTTATTCTTTGTCAGGAAATCAGGTCATCAGCTATTGGACCTACTGAATATAATAGTGTATTCACTTATTCATCCTCTGTTTCCTTGTTCAAGCCTGATGCTATCATAAATCTTAAAAATCTTCTCCACAATGTTCAAATTTGCGCCTGGTCTGGCCCTTCCATCAGCCTTAATTGATCTGACAGTGTTGATTTACCATCCATGGCCATTTTCAGCACAAAGGAGTACAGCTTTAAAATTGTTTTTCTCTTTCTTCCCTTGCTTGTCAGGATTTGGCAGGCTCCTGTTGTGGTTAAAGAGCCATCTTAAATTTCATCAATTCTGCAGAAAATCTTTTAAATTAATTGTTTTGGCTAATGAGTTTCTTTGCTGAGCTTGGAGAATCAAATTGAAGCTGATCTTTTGCTCTGAAGACTCATTAATTTTTTTTTTCGTTTGCACGCAGTCCTTTCCATGTGTTATGGCACCAACGCAGGATCCAGGCTGCAGCGTTCCTTAAGCTGCATTTATTAAAACAATCGGTCAATCAGCGCTGCCTGATTACTGTCCCCGAATTTAAAAGCTGACTTCAGATTTATTTAGGAGTTTGTTCACCCTTTTGCAATTTAGCTAGGTCTGTCAACTCTGCTTTCAATCAGGTTTTGCACCAGACCTCCACTTGGTCTGGTGGAGTCCTTTTACATTGCACAGTGGATCTTTCTTCTGCGCTTCAGTCTTCGTGCCTGTAATGGAGCTTCTTAGCCGATCTCCAGCTGTGTATTCAAAGTCTTCAAGTCAGGCGCACTTCTCTCAGGTAAGACTGTAGTTTCTTTACTTCTTTATTCTTAGGGATTTGGGGGTCCTTCACCTGCTGTCACCATGTTGTTTTGTTGTATGTTGTCTCATGAAGAGATCTAGAGGCATGTTTGGTTGAACGATAACTGTTTATTAATAACACATAACTATATACATATATATAGGATACAGTCCTGACTAGGTGCTAGCTTCTTGCTGGCTTTTTCCAGATTCCCCACTACACTCTACTGATCCTATGTGACTCTCTACATCATATTGTGGGTGGTACTGTTTCCCCAGTCCCACATTAACCCTTACAGTCCCAGCAACAATTCATGGAAATACAGCAGAGTGTAGCAGAGTCTCTGAGTCCCCATTCACTGGCTCTGCAGAGGCCTTTGGGCATTACAGACATGCAATGAAGGTGTAAGGGCAATTAAGGTAGATATATCACATAATTTCCAGTTACCTAGACAATGAACAATATTACAGAGCCTTCATAATGCTCATGAGTTGCTGCCAGCCACATAATTTGTTCAATGAGGCTCAGCCACGTTCTCTGGAGTGGCGAAAGCAGTTAATAATAAGAGGTTTTTCCAGTTCACATTGCTCTTTATGCACAGCCTCATGGTGTTGGAACTCAGTGTTCCATTAACATTCAGTTTGGTTGAGGAATTTCAGCAGCAGCAGCAAAGGCCGGGCATAACCAGAAGGTGGGAACTCTTTAGTTTCCATTAAAGAGTACTGTGTTAGTAGGCTAATGTTTAACACGGAAGCCATGCCAAACTGTCCTCTTTCACATGAAGACCCTCATATAACAGTTGTAGTCAGGACAGCACTGCTGTTAGCCATTCAAGAAACCACTGCCCTCAATTGTGACGCTGCTGGTCCCTTCCAAGCTAGTGCAGGCGATACCTGTCATGCCAGCCAGTCCACAGCTTTAATTGTCTCAAAAGTGTGGCTGACCCTTTATTCAGGGTCAACGCCTCCATAACATTCACATAAGAGTAGCAGCAATATAACACGACTGCACTGCACTGGGTACGATGGGTGATTGATTGTATCCGTTCTACAGTTTGGGCCGGCCCATGACTCCACATCATGTGTATACAGGAAGGGGACCTCCTGTCATAGTGCCCAGCTGGTCATGCAGGGCAGTGCTTGATTCCGGGTCAGCTCCCATAACTCACATTTTGTGTCAATCATCTGTGCCACCCTTTAGCCGAAGGGAAGGTTAGAATGGTAGAATGATTCACCTTTGAAAAATCATACTGCTGAGGCCGACATGGACAGGAGCTGTTACATTGAGAGCCAGGCAACCATCAGAATCATTAATGTTCACATCATTGGTACCTTAACACAGTGCTTCAGATATATGGGTAATCAGGGTTGTTCTAAAGTGCATCCTTGTACATCACACAACATATCTTTCTTTCTGTGAAACTCCCTGAGCTTGGAAAAAGAAAAAGAAACACCAGAGGCATCACAGTAAGGAGGGACAGTGACAAAACGAATGTAGCTTTTGTTCTAACCAGGAAAACAGGCAAGCCAACTGCTAATATAAGATACATTTAACCAACTGCATGAAACTTCCTTTCCAAAGCAACTAAGAAACTAGCACAACTTGTGTCAGTACCATTGATCTCAGCACTTCCTCCATTTCCATCGGTGTCTGTCTTTTGTTATGGTACTGCATTATTACAAAGATAATCTCAGCACAGTGTACAGGTCTGGCATATCAAACGCACTGTTGTGATAAACTGAGTGTCAGGGATGGAGTCAGGAAAGTTTGCCATTGTGCTTCCCTGTCCTTCCCTGATGGAATGTGTATGGCATCTAACCAACAACTTTTTGTCTAAAGGATTTCGAAGTGGAATCTAATTTCAGCCCTTGCCTCAGCGCTGAAACAGGCTTAAATCACCTCTTTTGATCGCTTGTCACCCCTCACCTTCTTCAGGGTAGTTTCGATTTTTGTCTGATAACGCTCCTGTGGAGAATGTTGGGACATTTGACTACATTAAAGGCACTCCACAAATGCAAGTACAGGTACAATATGTGTGTGTATGTGTTGGTGCAGTGTACTGTTCACAGATGTGAAACACTGTGTGTTGGTGCAGTGTACTGTTCACAGATGTGAAACAGTTTGTGTTGGTGCAGTGTATTGTTCACAGAGGTGAATCAGTGTGTGTTGGTGCCGTGTACCATTCACAGATGTGAATCAGTGTGTGTTGGTGCAATGTACTGTTTACAGATGTGAAACAGTATGCATTGGTGCAGTGTATTGTTTACAGATGTGAAACAGTGTGTGTTGGTGCAGTGTACTGTTTACAGAGGTGAATCAGTGTGTGTTGGTGCCGTGTACCATTCACAGATGTAAATCAGTGTGTGTTGGTACAGTGTAATGTTCACAGATGCGAATCAGTGTGCGCTGGTACAGTGTACTGTTCACAGATGTGAAAGGGTGTGTGTTGGTGCAGTGTACTGTTTATAGCTGTGAATCAGTGTGTGTTGGTGCCGTGTACCGTTCACAGATGTAAATCAGTGTGAGTTGATACAATGTACTGTTTACAGATGTGAAACAGGATGTGTTGGTGCTGTGTACTGTTTACAGATGTGAAACAGGATGTGTTGGTGCAGTGTACTGTTTACAGGTGTAAATCAGTGTGTGTTGGTACAGTGTACTGTTCACAGAGGTGAAACAGTGTGTTGGTGCAGTGTACTGTTTACAGATGTGAATCAGTGCGTGCTGGTACAATGTACTCTTTACAGAGGTGAAACAATGTGTGTTGGTGCAGTGTACTGTTCACAGATGTGAAACAGTATGTGTTTGATGCAGTGTACTGTTTACAGATGTGAATCAGTGTGTGGTGGTACAGTGTACTGCTTACAGATGTGAGTCAGTGTGTACTCATGCAGTGTGCTGTTCACAGAGGTGAAACGGTGTCTGCTGGTACAGTGTACTGTTCACAGAGTGAATCAGTGTGTGCTGGCACAGTGTACCATTCACAGATGTGAATCATTGTGTGTTGGTGCAGTGTACTGCTTACAGATGTGAAACAGTATGTGCTGGTCCAGTGTACTGTTTACAGAGGTGAATCAATGTGTGTTGGTGCCATGTACCATTCACAGATGTGAATCAGTGTGTGTTGGTGCAATGTACTGTTTACAGATGTGAAACAGTGCATGTTGGTGCAGTGTACTGTTCACAGATGTGAATCAGTGTGTGCTGGTACAGTGTACTGTTCACAGAGGTGAAACAGTGTATGTTGGTGCAGTGTACTGTTTACAGATGTGTATCAGTGTGTGTTGGTACAGTGTACTGTTCACAGATGTACAACAGTGTGTGTTGGTGCAGTGTAATATTTACAAGAGGTGAAACAGTGTGTGTTGGTGCAGTGTACTGTTCACAGATGTACAACAGTGTGTGTTGGTGCAGTGTACTGTTTACAGATGTGAATCATTGTATGTGTTACAGTGTACTGTTCACAGACATACAGCAGCGTGTGTTGTACTGGATGTGCTCGTTCTACATTCCGTTTTAGGAATACTCTTCTCTAAAAGTAATGTCATAGAATATTAGAAACATAGAAAATAGGAGCAGGAGTAGATCATTTAACCCTTGAAGCCTGCTCCACCATTCGCTATGATCATGGGTGATCCTCTAGCTCAGTGCTATCCTTCCACTCTCTCACCATAACCCTTGATGCCTTTACTGTCTCAAAATTAATCTATTTCCATAAATATATTCAATGACTTGTCTCCACAGCCCTCTGTGGTAGAGAGTTCCACAGGTTCACCAGCTCTGAGTGAAGAAGTATCTCCTCACTTCAGTCCTGAATGTCATGCCCTATATCCTCAGAGTGTGACCCCCTTGGTGTAGACCACCTCCACCAGCCATAGGAAACATCATCCCTGCATCTAGTCTGTCCCTAGCCCTGTCAGAATTTTGTATGATTCAATGAGATCCTCTCTATTCTCCTAAACCCTAGTGAATACAGGCCTATTCGGCCCAATCTCTCCTCACACGACAAGCTTGCCATCCCATGAATCAGTCCTGTTGTATTTGTGATTAGGGTGCCCCTAGTGGCTGTTCCTATTATAACAAGTAGAGGAATGTGGCCTAATTTGAAATAAGCAGAAATACAAGCGATGGTTTGTCAATAAAATTTGTTACAGTGTTGCAGCCGGAATGGGAGGAGTGCACAGTTAATCTAGTCCCACGACTTCACAGGTCATCCCATTAGTTTAAAAGTTCAATTTACTCAGCAACATGGCCAATTGTTTACCTTTACTACTGGTACCCAGAATAAAAGAGAGTTTAGCCAGGTTTTTTTCAATAAACAACAAACTTATTAGCTTATTATAAAACCAGTCTTGCAAATAGAAATGCAAAGCTTATCAACGTACAGTATGGAATATGAAATTATACTAATTACTTTTTTAAGGTACCTGAAGTCTCACACACACAAACACACACACACACACACAAAAACCAGTTAAATAAAAATAGAAGTGGAGGAACTCGGCCAATGGTTAAAGTCAATGGTTGAAAGGCAAAGGATTGACGCTGGCATTCTTGAAATGGCGTCCGGGTTATACAGTTGGTCTGCCAGCACTGATCCATGGAATAATCACTGACTCTGGCTTTCCAGGCGGACTCATGGAATACTTGAGAGTGCTCTATTCCAGCATGTAGAGCATCTCAGGAGCAGGTTATATTCACTTCCGACTGTGAACTGGCCCTGGACTGCAAATGGCTGCTGTCTTCCTTCTCGAGCAGTTGGTCCTTCTCTTCTCAAAGCATAACCAAAACCAACTTTTAAAACACAGTCTTCCAGGCATTTTTTTCCCAGATCAATAAAGCCTGTGTGTGATCCCCTTTGTACATAGTTCACCCGGGTTAAGAGGATGACAGTTTTGTTCAACTGCTTAATTACACTTTCTTGTAAAAGGATGCTTTTTTCAGGAATACCAATCAGATTCATGCATTGCCCCTTTAAGAGACAGTGTCTTTTAAAACACAAGTTCTACCAGGAATATCCTAGGTCCTTGAAGATGAACCATTTTCTGTGATTAAATTGTTCATGACAACAGGTAGGTACCCATTGTCTTGAGAAATAAGCCCGTTGGTTTAACTGATATGCAATGATGGTCTAACAGTCTTTAGGATATGGTAAAATGAAAACTATTGAAACACTTATTATCACCAAAGATACTTATTTTCCAGTTATGATAAATGGTCATTGACCAGAAATGTTAATTCTGTTTCTGTCTCCAGATTTTCCAGCATTTTCTGTTTTTAGGATTTTTAAATGAAAGAACTATTGTCATTAATATAAAGTTGTTGTTCTACTGTAATTCTAACTGCAAAACACAGATATATTGGTCCTGATTTGACGCTGAACAATAAAGTGTCCTTATGTAAAGTGCCAAACCTTTTAGGAAGTGCACTTTGACTTGTTTATGAATGTTCTTTGTTTTTACACTTTTATCCCTCTTGGCTGTTCTCATCACTTCATCTGCTCCATCCTGTTCATGCCAAAACCATGTCCATTCTGGGAAAGCTGACAAAAAATTCCTAAGGCGTTGACAGCAAAGTCTCTACAGATATGTCCCATGTTTGTGTTGGGGTTGGATTACATTATTCCTGGGGCTGATTGCTGGTCACACAAGACTACATGGCATAAGTCAGGATCGTGATGAAATGTTCTCCATTTGGCTGGATGGGTGCAGCTCCAACAGTACTTTTACAAAGTTCGATACCATCCAGGATAAAGCAGTCCACTTGATTGGCACCCATTCCACTGCCTTACACAATCATTCCCTCCATCATTGGCTCACCTTAGCTGAAGTATTTATCATCTACAAAATGCACCACAGCCACTTTCCATAGCTCTTTTGACGGCACCTCTACCACCCAAAAGCCAAATGGCAGAAGATGCACAGGAATACCACAACCTGTAAGTTCCAAGTCCCATACTATCTTGACTTGGAACTGTGCAGTATCGCTGTTCCTTCACTGTCATAGGGTCATGGGTGAGAGTTGTCTATAGGCCGCCAAAGAGTTGCCTCATTGTAGGGTAAACTATAAATCGGGAAATAATGGAGACGTGTAATAGGGGCACTACAATAGTCATGGGTGATTTTAATCTGCATATTGACTAGACAAATCAGACTGGCAGGGGTAACATGGAAGATGAATTTGTAGAGTGCATCAGGGATTGTTTCTTAGAGCAATACATTGCAGAATCTACCCGGGAACAAGCTATTTTAGTCTAGTAATGTGTAATGAGGTGGGATTAATAAGAGATCTCCTAGTTAAGGATCTTCTAGCGGGTAGTGATCACAACATGGTAGAATTTCAAATTCAGTTTGAAAGCGAGCAACTCGGGTCTCAAACCAGTGTCCACTACTTAAATAAGGGCAATTACAGAGGTGTGAAGAAAGAGTTGTCTAAAGCAGGCTGGGAAAATAGGCTAAGGGGAAGGTCAGTGGATGAGCGGTGGCAGACATTTAAGCAGATTTTTCATAACGCTCAGCAAAAATTTATCCTGGTCAAAAAGAGGGACTCAATGAGAAGGATGATCCACCCGTGGTTCACAAAGGCGGCCAAGGAGGGTATCCAATCAAAAACTAAGGCATACAAAGTGGTGAAAACTAATGGTAGGCCAGAGAATTGGAAATTTTTTAGGAGCCAGCAGCGGATGAGTAAAAACCTAATAAAAAGGGAGGAAATTGATTATGAAGGTAAATTGGCAAGAAATATAAATACAAACTGCAAGAGCTTCTATGGGTGTATAAAAAGAGAGTAGCTAAAGTGAGCTTGGGGCCCTTGGAGGATGCAACTGGAGAATTGATAATGGGAAAGAGGGAAATGGCAGATAATTTAAACCAATATTTTGCATTGGCCTCCACTGTGGAGGACATGGGAAATATTCGAAAGATGTCAGATAAGCAAGGAGGTAATGGGAGGAAAGATCTTATAACAGCCTCTATCATGAGGGACAAAGTATTTGACAAACTAATGGGACTAAAGGCAGACAAGTCACCAGGACCTGATGGCCTGCATCCAAGGCTTTAAAGGAGGTGGCTGCAGAGATAGTAGAGGCATTGGTCAAAATATTCCAGAACTCACTGGGTTCCGGGAGGGTCCCAGCGGTTTGGAAAACCTCTAAAGTGACACCCCTGTTCATGAAGGGAGGGAGACAAAAAGCAGGAAATTATAGGCCAGTCAGCCTGACATCTATCATTGGGAAAATGCTAGAATCCATTATTGAGGAAGAAATGTAGAAACAGAGTCAACATGGTTTTGTGAAAGGGAAATCATGTTTCACAAATTTTCTAGAGTTCTTTGAGGATATAACAAGCAGAGTTGATAAAGGGGAACCGGTAGATGTAGTGTATTTGGATTTCCAGGAGGCATTCGATAAGGTGCTACATAAAAGGTTATTGCAAAAAATAGGAGCTCACGATATTGGGGGTAATGTATTAGCATGGATTGAGGATTGGTTAACACTCAGAAGACAGAGAGTTGGGATTAATGGGTCTTTTTCAGATTGGAAAGACGTAACTAGGGGAGTGCCACAAGAATCAGTCCTAGTGCCTCAATTATTTACCATCTATATTAATGACTTGTAGGAGTGGGCAGAGTGTAATGTATCCAAATTTGCTGACAATACAAAAGTATGTGGGAGGGCATGTTGTGATGAGGACATAAGGAACCGCAAGGGGGTATAGACATGTTGAGTGAGTGGGAAAAAACTTGGCAGATGGAGTTTAGCGTAGGAAAATGTAGAAAGGCAGACTATTATTTAAATGGAGAGAGACTCCAAAAAAGTGCAGCACAGAGGGATCTGGGTGTTCTGGTGCATGAAACGTAAAAAGTTAGCATGCAGGTGCAGCAAGTAATTAAGAAGGCAAATGGAATTTTGGCCTGTATTGCTCGGGGGCTGGAGTTTAAAAATAGGGAAGTCTTGTTACAACCGCATAGTGTGTTGGTGAGGCTGCACCTGGGTTACTGTGTACAGTTTTGGTCCCTGTCTTTAAGAAAGGATATACCGGCATTGGAGGCAGTTTAAAAGAAATTCACTAGGTTGATTTCTGGGATGAAGAGGGTGACTTATCAAGAACAGCTAAAGAGGTTAGCCTTTATTCATTATAGTTTAGAAGAATGAGGTGTGATTTTATGGAAACGTACAAGATTCTGAGGGGGCTTGACAGGGTAGATGTTGAAAAGATGTTTCCATTAGTGGGGGAATCTCAAACTAGGGGACATAGTTACAGAATAAAGGGGACACTCATTTAAAACTGAGATGGGAAGGAATTTCTTCTCTCAGAGGGTAATGAATGCCTGGAATTATCTACCCCAGAGAGTTGTGGAGGCTAGATCACTGAAAGTTTTTAAAGAGGATGTAGATAGATTTTTGAAATATCGGGGAGTTGAGGGCTATGAGGAGCTGGCATGAAAGAGGAGTTGAGGCCTGGGGCAGATCAGCCATGGTCTTATTGAATGGCAGGGCAGGCCTGAGGGGCTGAATGGCCTACTCCTGCTCCTATTTCTTATGTTCTTATGTAAAATCCTGGAACTTGCTTCGTAACAGCACTGTGGGTGTACCTACGCCACATGGACTACAGCGATTCAAGAAGGCAGCTCACCAACAGTTGTTCAAGGGCAATGAGGGAGGGGCAATAAATGTTGGTTTTGTCAGTGATGCCCACATCCCTAGTACAAACAAAATCATACTCACAGCGGAGTTGCACTGTAGCCTTTTTTCCCTCTGCAGGTACTCCTCGTGCCCCTCCAGATGGCAACGATTGCCAGGCTGAGTGGAATGTTCATGCTGTTGGGGCAAATGGTGACTGGGAGAATACTGCTGTTGGAGATGTTCATGCAATGAACGACAAGGCAAAATATTGAAAAAGTAAATGCAATAGCCATAATGCCCAAGATTTAATTTAGTTACTCAAAGCAGGAGAGATGTAACAATCAAAAATGACATAACCTAACTTTAAGCAATGCTGTTCTATGATGAACAACACAGAGGTCTCCCTGTGCCTGTTTAAAAATAGCTCTGTGATAGCAGCTGGGCCTCTGAGGCAATGGCTTGCAGGTTAAATCCCAGTGCATATACTTAAAACTAAACACATCATCTAGATGAACCCTTGAGTGCAGTACTGAGAGAGTGCTGAGCTGCTGATGAGATGTTAAACTGAGGCCCTGTTTACCCTCTCCGCTAATATAAAAGTACAATGAAAGAAGAGAAGAGGAGTTTTCCCTGGTGTTTTGGCCAATATTTATCCCTGAACCCACTGTACCCAACAAATTATTATGTTATGTTCCTCATTGCTGTTTGGAGGTCTTACTGTGGTATCTGTGTTACAACAGTGAGTGCACTTCAGAAACCCTTTATTGGCTTTGGGTCATCCTGAGGACATGAAATATGTTCCTTCTTTAACTGTGGTGCTGCAGATATAATGTATATAACTAAATGTGGGTAGTAAGAAAAATAGCAGCACAAAGCAAAGAATAAAACAAAATTCTGGTAGAATCCATTGGATGTAGGTAGTCTGAGAGATGGGCTTCATTGTGGAGTGACACTTGAAATTTCTACAGTTTTCTTTCATTTCACTTTACCTTCTCTCACTTACAGGCTATCAGAATCCCACATGAATGCTGACTACTTCTGACATGGGAGCTATCACAATAATATGAGTCTTGACTTAACCATTTCTCTTTTAGATGTTTTGGCAACTGCTGCAGTTTTCAATGGGAATTGAATGGATGCTTTTCGCTCTTTTATTTGAGAAAGGGGTTGAAGCAAGGTGGTTTTGAAATTCCTGCTTCTTAACAATTTTGCAAAGCAGGGATTTTGAAAAGAAGTTTCAATTTCAGTTGCGAATAAACAGAGCGATGTGCTAGCTTACGAGAGAGCAATTGATTCTGCGCAGGGACGGCATTAGAACATACTTTACCCCCACTAGATCCTTGTTTCCTCTGTGAAAGCTGTCATTGATAATTAATCCTCTGGACTTATAATTTATCTATCACTGTCAATCTGATGCCCTTGGTAAATCAGTTCTCTTTATTCATTCATTTATGTTCTAGCGTAGAAACCTCTGCACTTATTAGAGGACACTGAGGACTAGAGAACAAATTGCCACCATGTAAAATACTAATACTGCCATTTGTATAATGTCTTATCCTGTTGAAATGTTTCAAAGCATTTCATACAATGATTTACTGTTGAAAGGGCAGTAACTGCTCCCTCGTAGGCAAAGGTGACAACTATTCCGTGCCAGTAGTGTCCTACAAATTGCACTGAGTTGAATAATCAGTTAATCTGTTTTTGGTGGTACTGATTGAGGGAAGAATGTTGACCAGGACACCAAGAAAACACTTTGATAAAAACAAAAAACTGCGGATGCTGGAAATCCAAAACAAAAACAGAATTACCTGGAAAAACTCAGCCGGTCTGGCAGCATCGGCAGAGAAGAGTTGACGTTTCAAGTCCTCATGTCTGTGACATCTTTTGATTATCTGCTCCTAACACTGCTTGCTTGTCCCTACAACCGCACCACCACCCGCCCCGCCCCCCCCAACTTCTTTCCCCCCACCCCCCACCTTAAACCAGCTTATATTTCACCCCTTTCCTAAGATTCACTCAGTTTTGTTGAAGGGTCATGAGGACTCAAAACGTCAACTCTTTTCTTCTCCGCCGATGCTGCCAGATCTGCTGGGTTTTTCTAGGTAATTCTGTTTTTGTTAAGAAAACACTTTGATTGGAATGATGCCAAAACAAGTTGGACCTGGGCTTAATTTCTCATCTGAAGGACAGGTGATGATGGCAAACTTGTGAACAGATCGGCTACTTCAGTTCCAGCTCTCCTGGATCAGATGGGGTGCTCATAACATAAGAACATGAGAAATAGGAGCAGGAGTAGGTCATTCAGCCCTTCGAGCCTGCTCTGCCATTCAGTAAAAATGGGCTGATCTAAATATGGCCTCAATTCCACTTTCATGCCTGCCTCTCCGGCCCTGCCCCCTAATAACCCTTGACACCCTTGCTATTCTGAAATTTGTTTGGTAGGTTGGCAACATTTGTACTTGGTTCAAAGGCATGCATATCTGAAACTGTCAAGGAGAGTGAATGTATGATGGGAAAGATTGCACAAGTACAGTGCAATACCATGTGCACTTACATGCTACATCATACAGAATTAAAATCATCAAACATGAAATGATGCACTTATATGTCGGCCGAGTGTGCTGATGTCAACATGCAGTCGCACAATAGTTTGGTCAGTACATGCCGGAGCTGGCAGCGCACCCGCCGATTAAAAGACTTGTTAAGTTCATTAAGTAATCAATTAAAGTAAATTTTTCACTGCCCATCCAACCTAATGGTTGGTGGGCAGGTGAAAAGGCCGAGCAGCCTTTGCATTTTTTTTGGAAACCTCGTCCACAGGATCCTGACATTGTTGCCTTAACTCTCTAAATGTTGCTGATGTACATTACTAATGGTGAGAAGCTGTAGCAAAGCAAACAGGGTATTAATTGCAAAACTAGCACTATCCAATATAAACCAGCATAGTGTCTGCTCCTTGTACAAGATCCTGGCAAGATCACATTTTGAAAACTTTGTCCAGTATTGGTCCCTCCATATGTTGGATGATATAGGAGCAAAGTCCAACAACAGAAGATATACAGTCACTAGGAAGAAACACAAAGTGATAGCCTTGCCTTCGCTATATAGCACTAATCTGTTCAATATATTTCTTTTAATGAACCAGAAATGCCTTGTGGTTTTTTTTTTACAGTTAAGACCTAAAAGAGAATATTACACATGGGGCAGAATTTTGCCTTTGGCAAGGGTGCTCGGCGGGGATGGTCGGGAAGCTGCCCGCCACCCTTGATCAGCACTGGATCACAATTTCACACTGGCAGGCCAATTTAGGCCCACCCAACGTGAAATGCGAGCAGCAGTGCTGAGCACTGCCTGTATGGGGGGGTGGGGGGGGTGGGTGGTGAGGGGGGGGTGGAGAGGAGGGGAGGAGGGGAGGAGGACGAGCAGGCTGAGCGTGAACTTCGCGCATGCACGCAAGTGAGCGCTTCATAAGCTCCCTGAGGCACAGAGCTGCCTGTGGGTGACAAAGAGATATGAAAAGAAATTTTAAAAATAAAAATGTAATGAATCATGTCCCCTCATGTGACTCTGTCATATGAGCAGGGACATGTCATTAATGAAAAATTCAAGATTTTATTTTATTTTTAATTGCTTTTGGAAACCTCATCCCGCCCGTGGACGATGTTTCCAAAAAAATGCAAAGGCTGCTCGGCCTTTTTGCCTGCCCGCCAAACATTAGGTTGGACAGGCAATGAAAATTTTAATTTAATTGATTACTTAACGGCCTTAACAAGCCTTTTAATCGGCTGGTGCACTGCCTGCTCCGGCATGTGCTGACCAGACCATTGTGCGACTGCACATTGACATCAGCACACTCAGCCGACATATACGTGCATCATTTCACGTTCGAGCAGATTGGGCTCGCTCCTGCCCGCCAAGCAAAAATGTCTGCCCATAATCTTCCCAATAGATTAATGAGTACATGCACGGTGAGAAGTGAGGCTGAAGGTCCTAGGTTCAATTCCTGCTTCAATCTCTGTTTAATTAGCTGCTTTCATCCAGGGAGGTTCTGGGGTGCTACAATTGGTTTCAGTGCTTCAATTCACTCCGGTGTGTTATGATCTCTGTAGAGATTGATAACATCTAAAAATATATTTGAATTTCCAGTGACTGACAAGATTTCAAATTTTAAGACTTTTACTTTAATAAATAAAAAAAAAATTAAAAAACAGCATTGACTAGACACTATTTTTGTAGGCAACCTCTACTCTAAAATACAGGAAATTTCACCATTTAACTTTTAAACAAATGAAAATCCCCTGCCACTCTACACTGTTCTTTAAGTAGACACTTCATTCTCCAGGAACCAGTCCAAAGTTATCCACAGCTCCTGATGATGTGTTTCCTTTCCTCTCTCCCAGCCAGGTAACTCCATTAGATCACCCGTTAATCTTCTATATTCAAGGGAATACAAACTTGATTCATGCAACTATGGAAGTGGACTGTTCAAGCATTGTTGAAGTCCTCGAGTTAATTGTAGCTGGGTCAAAATCCTAGAAATCCCTCCCTGACTGTGGGTGTACCTACAGCACATGGCCTGCAGCACACAACCGCCTTCTCAAGAGCAACTAGGGATGGGCAATAAATGCTGGCCCAGCCAGCAAAGCCCACATCCCATGAATCAATTTTTTTAAAATTCAAAATAAATAGCATAAACAATGACAGATGATTTGTAGTACAGCACGCGCAAAGAGGAATCCTGAGTTGATTGTGACAAATGGAACTTCTGGAAAGATGCAGATTAGCTAGAGTGTACCTTTGGTTGAAGCAGTATTGTAAAAGTCTAAGGACCAATTGATAGATCTGACCATCTTCTGAATCTATTGGTAAATAGAATTCTTTCATTCATAAACCATCAAATCTAGAGTAATGAAGCAAAAAGCCATAGTTGATGTCTGCATGTGGAAGGAAATCAACTCTTAGAACTATTGACAGATTGTTCACCATTAAACACTGCCTGATTAATGAATTAAGAAGCTTCAGGCTAGTATAGAATGGTGATAATCCATGTATTTTTGGGACCACTGCAATCAAAAATCTTAATTAACCTTTTAGGGTTGCATTTTGCCAAATATTTGAGTATGAGAGTTCACGCCAGTATATCATTGTGTGTTCTCCATGAACATAAAAATCTTTAGGAACAAGAAAACAGAAAGAGAAACCTGAAAAGTTCATACTTCTTTTGACAGAAGGCAAAACAGAGAGTGATTTTGTTGGAAGGTTTTAGGAAGTAGTAGCATTTAGATTTGCTTGCACTAGGGGTGACATAAATTTAGGTTTTTCACAAATTATTTTTTTATTAACTATTATAACAGTCTGTTGTTTAGCAAAATGAAATGGGAGGAAGGTTAAAATGGAACTAAAAGAAAGTTTTAGTGGATAAATTATCACTTAGCCTGGGATCAAAGATGGGATAAGGGTGACAAGGTCTTTCTGATTCTGTGATGTGTTTTAGCATGTATGCCAACCTGTTTGTTGGAAGGGAATGCATCACAATAAAAACCACATGTCTCATGTCAAAACTAAAGGTTATTCATAAGTGATTTGTTGTCACGGTGGAATGAGTTGTGAGGTTACTAGGCCCCAGGTTATTTGGGGTTGTAAAGTCAATGACTCAAAAGTGACATGTTTTTCAACCAAATATTTACTAAAAATACTTCCCATTTATAGTTTGGATTACATTATATTTAAGATTGCATGCAGTCGGGGCATGTGGCTGCAATATTTCTTCAGGACTTATTATTCATCCTTTATGAAATTTTTAATTCAAGCTGGGATGCATCAGATAAGATTGGAATAGGTGTGTAGAAATAAAAAGCTAAACAAAAATAGGGAAACCAGTAAAGAATGATGTTGTAGGCTTGCAAAAGCACGTGGATTAGTCATGCAGCCGAACAAACAAATGGCAAACGGAATAGAGGAGTAGAATATAAAAAGCAAAGAGACCATGCTAGAAGTTTACAAGTCGCTGTTCAGGCCTCAGCTGCAGAATTATAGACAATCCTGGGCACCACACTTAAGGAAAAATGTAAAAACTTTTGAATGGGTACAAAGGAGGTTTACTAGGATGTTTCCGGGAATGAGGAACTTTAGTCATGAGCAGAGGTTAGAAAAGTTAGGATTATTCTCCATAAAACAGATAGGTTTTCAAGATGACGAGAGGCTTTGATAGAGTTGATAATGAAAGAAAGAGCTATCCCCTGTGACCGGAGATCTCTGGCAAATCCTCTCGTTTGGAAATGTTTTCACGTAGAGAGTTGTTGGGTTCTGGAACTCTTTGCCTAAGAAGGTGGCATAAACTGACACCAGAAGTAATTTTAAAATGGATTTGGAACTTACAGGGTTATGGACAAAAAGTGAGGGTGTGGGACCAAGTACGACTGTTCTTTCAAAGAGCCAGCACAAGCACCATGGGCCAAATGGACTTCCATGCTGTAAGTTTCTATGATACTCTGAAATACAATACGGTATGTAAAGTATTGCTTATCAGATAAATATCTGATGTAAGTATGCAATGAATAGAATGTAATTATCACAGAAAAGGACTAGTAAATAATAATTCTTGACACTTCCAAAATTTAAACAATTTGACAAATATTAAAGCACACAGACTGTTGAGATGTACAGCCGAGGTTGTTTGGCTACAACAGCTATGTTAAGGCTTTACTGTGCATGGGTCAGACCATACTTGTCATACTGTGTTCCGTTTTGGTTATCACATTATTTGAGGGGGCACTTAGATGGCAGAGGGTGCAGGGAAGTACAAGAAGGATCCGAAATGCAAAAGGGAAGGTTATATAAGGAAAGATTCGCTAAACTCCCGTTGTCCAGTCTGGAGAAAAGGTGGCTAAATGGGAGAAACTTCAACGAGATACATAAACACCAAATGGAAAAAATAAACTAATATCCAAAATTGCTTCAAAGCAAATCTTGCTAGGTTGAGCAGGGGACAAGATTAATAAAGAGTAAATTTAAAAGTGGTATCAGGAAGAATTTTGTTCAGAGTGATTTATGTTTAGAATATCTGCCAACCAGGATAGGAAATTCAAAGTTAATGGTGTCATTGAAAACAAAGTTGGAGAGTAGGATACTGGAAAGTCAGGTTTCCCTGGACCAGATTGTTTTTTTTCATTCTTGCCTGTTTCTATATGCATGAAGGATCATTTTGAAATACTGCAACATGAGCTCTTCAGAAGGAACTTATGTCGTCACATTGATGCCTCAGTTAGTAAATGTTTTGCATGATGTGGTATATAGTCACACAGACCAGAAGGTCTCAGTTATGATCTCTGGTCTGTGTTGAGTTAGCTAACTTCATCTGTGGCCTCAGCTTCCCTCGGCTAGGGAAGAGGAAATATCTAGCAGCATTCCCACCTATAATTACTGCCGTGACCACCCGCTTTCTTTGCTGGATATTTGGCGCCTCTAAGATCAGGTCTCCTCTATAATGACCACTGCCGCCACTCCAGCCTACCTACCCCCCAAGTTTTACAGACAATTAACCCTTAGAGGTTAAAAATGGCCACTGAACAAGGTATCAAAAGGCTGCAAAACAATACGGTTTGAATCACAGGGCACAACTGCTCATAAATTCACAAGGAATCTAGTTTTGTGGACTGATGGTGCAATGGTCTTTTTGGGAATGTTTCTATATTGCTTGGACAGGCAACTCAGGTCATGTATGTAACATCTTTAATATAGCGCAATGTCCCAAGGCACAGCGCTGATGTAGCCACTAGGCAAACTAAGCAGTTGCCTTGAGTGGCAAAATTTGAAGCGGGAGGTGGGTGGCAAAAAACTAAATGAACTATTCATGAAACTACATAAGTAAACAAACAGGTTTCAGCACTAGGAATGAAACGTCTAGATCTACTTATAGACATCCACATATACTGACATACATATAGATTTCCATGTATTTACATCGCAGTCTTTCCTAAAATTTCATATTATATTCTTCATTCTGTTTATGCGACAGATAAATTTGTACATCTACTTGGCTATTCCAAAACTCTATACCAGTAAATAATATCAAAGAACATAATTTAATCTAGCCCACTCTACCATAATGATTATTGATTGTGTAAATTGCACGTAAAAATCATCTAGTAACTGTTGCAGGAACACATAGTATTACATCATGTGAACCATATGATACATTATAATGTGCATTTCTTCTAGTACATATCCTGTGAAAAGTGTGGAACAATGATAATGTACAATCAGTATCATAACACTCTTTTTTCATGTAAAATAAGTCTGTAATTATAAACACTGAATTTTTATTCATACTGTCACAGACAGAATTTATGTGCTTTCTTATTGCCCATCATCAAAGTGTTTTTGTGTGTGAGGTGTGAGTATTTTCTCACCCTCAGATTGGTTGTCTCAATATAAATTTCCAATAGTCAGCATTTGTGAATTTAAAAATAAAGAAGGCTATTTATTATCTCATACTTGCCCCAGAAGTTTAAACATACAATGTCTCACACAGCAGATCTCTCACACAAAAATTAGATGCAAGTGAGGAGAAAAACAATA